>NC_041387.1:576907123-576935738 GCF_002162155.2 Triticum dicoccoides | reverse complement strand
AGACAGAACATTTTTTCTTACGTTGATAATTCCAGGGCCGAACTATCCGGGGAAGAATATGAATGTGTACATGCAGCCCCTGAAGGACGAATTGCAAGAATCCTGGGATAATGGGTTCAAGACATACGACACCTTTAGCAAAAAGAATTTCATAATGCGTGTGTGGTACATGTACTCGACGCATGACTTGCCGGCGTATGTGCTATTCATTGGCTGGTGTGTGCATGGAAGGTTCCCGTGCCCCACATGAAAGGGAGCTCTTCAGCTTCGTTGGCTTGAGGTCGGCCGTAAGTTTTCTTGCTTCGACATGCATAGACCGTTTCATTTCTTCGTCTAATTTGTGGCTAATGCAACAATCCCTTTCATATTAAACTTGTAGGCTAATTCAGAGCTTATGGACGCTGAATTGAGACAAGTCGCTAATGGTTTTGACTATAAGGTTCGTTCATTTGACAAATACGACATCAACGGCTATCGCTTTCATACCGATGGCAAAGAGCTATCTATGACCGACCGAAAGTCTACAAATTGTTGTGTCTCTGGTACCGGCGAAGGAGATATCGAGTATTATGGAAGAGTTGAAGCAGTTTATGCACTTCAATTCTATGGTGCAAACCCACCAAACGTCATAGTCTTCAAATGTTATTGGTTCCAGCCGAAGGAGACTAGAAAGACTCATGAACATATAGGGCTAGTGGAAATCAATCAAAGCACCCATTTGAATGTTCCCAGTGTCTATATTATGGCTCAACATGCAACCCAAGTTTTCTATCTACTGTGGGCCTGTCAAAGTGATCCTAATCTCAAAGGTTGGGATGTCGTTTATGAAGTGTCGCCACGTGTTAGACCACCTCCCCCCAATGAAGATGATTATGAACCTCACATTAACCCAGACACATATGAAGGAGAATTCTTCCAAGAAACACGTCTTTCCAAAAAATGTTTCAAGAACCGCTCTACTTCACCCCAGAACATTGAAGTAGACAGCGACAGTGAACCCGACTTCACCCCTCAGCCGGAACAAGAAGAGCCTGAACTAGAAGAGGTTACTGCTGCGTATGACCTATCAATGCTTGACAGATTATGTAGAGGTGGCCTTCCACATGATGATGCATTTATTAATGATGACGATGAGCACGTCATTACTGATAGTGATGATGATGATGCATTTATTAATCCCTAAGCATTTATTGAAACAGATTATTAATAGGTATTAAAAATTTTATGTTGTACTCCCTCCGTCCAGAATTACTTGTCGCAGAAATGGATAAAATTCGATGTATCAAGAACTAAAATACATCTAGATGCATCCATTTCTCCGACAAGTATTTCAGGACGGAGGGAGTACTTGATTTGTACAGTTACTTGTATGATTTATATAGTTACTTGTATAATTTTCTTACTTTCTATGATTGTTTGTTATATATAGTGCCATGGTCTTGATATCCGTCCCCGTCGGTCCTCGCCCGTTTTATGATTCTGATGTGGTAAATCCTCTTTTGTAACTATTTCTTGCATTTCGCATTTATGACAATTATGGCCATCAAGTTGACATAGAGATATTTTAATCTAGGAGGTATGTGAGCTAGAATTTGCAACCGACCCTCTTGTCGAGAAGTTAAATTTAGTTGAAAAAAGAAAATGAGTATTTGAAAGAAAAAATTGAAAGAATTGAAGAAGAGAAGATGGCGTTGGACTTATATGTTGCCGATGTGGTCGATGATCACAAGATGAAGATGAATGCAATGCGCTTGAAGATTTATGCAATGTGCTTGAAGATTAAGAAGATTAGAAAATATGCCATTGATAATGAGGCTTGGTATCATTATGCCGTTGGATCAATTGTTACCTTAATTGCGATCTTCATTGCATTTGTTGTGATGAGGGTAAGTTTTCTCTAATGTTTTGCTTAACAAATGCATACTTAGCTACTTTCCTCCTAAATGGCATAACTACCTAAGTTAGACAAAAAATGAGCTATACTGTCGGAGTAATGGGCCACGGGTAGCCTAACCCGGGTCCCTGAGCATTTCAAGACTTTGGGCCGGCTTCGCCCCGCGAGACTCTAGAATGAAGCACCGCCTTCCAGTGGCCGGCTGGCTCGAACGGCCAGCTGCCCGAAGGCGGCCGAGCACCAGCAGACGGCGCCAAGACCGGCCGACTCCTAGCAGACGGCCTCCGGAGAGGCCGACTTCTAACAGGCGGCCATCTGGTGCCCTCAAAGTCCACGCCCCTCGTCAAGAGGACAAGACAGGGTGCGGCTACAGTATAGCCCCTCACCCCCGGATCCCGGGCTCGACATGGCTATAGTGCCCCATACAGGCGGAGATCTTCGCATGGCGTGAAACTATAGCCACTTCCCCTTTGACGCCACTTCTGACCGGCGGAGCCCTGTTCCCACGACGGCATGTTGGTACAGCCCGCAGACGGTGGGACCTACCCAGCAGAGAGAGCCCAGAAGACGGTGGAAGCTAGACCAGCCGGATCCATGGGAGGCCCCAGCAGGCGGCCGGTCCCTCCCTCAAGATCCGTGCGCCATTAATCAGATGGGGCGCGGTGTGGCTATAGTGAACTCCCACCAGGCGGCGGGACTGTAGCCACGCTCCCCTGACCAAGCCTGCGTCATTAGCATCACGGCTACAGTGACCAGCCACCAATCAGACCCGCTAGGTGGAAGCGGCCTGTCGGCTTTGTACCAGACCAGTCAGAGGGACCCACCAGGTGGCGGGCCCCAGTTGCCGGCGGAGAAGCCAGCGACCAGAGATGCTGATAGCCGGGCCCTGCACCCAGCCAAGTTACCATTGTACCCCTGGGGGTAAGCCTATATAAACCCCCCAGGGCACCCATGCAAAGGGTTCCTAACCTGTTAGAACTAGACTCATACCTAGAGGAAGAAGAGAGCTAGTCCTGCCTCCTTCTACCTCTAGCACACAGCTCAAGGAGCACCTTGTACTCACTGGTGCCTTAGTGATCATGCGGAGACCCCACAGAGCAGGAGTAGGGGTGTTATCTCCAAGGAGAGCCCCAAACCTGGGTAAAGTACGCCAGCGTTCGTGTCTATGCCTTATCCTGCTTCCAGGCACCGGCGACGTTCTACTCGCTCCCACCATGATAAGCCATCCTTTGGCATATGTCGCGCCCAACCCCTGACATTTGGCGCCCACCGTGGGACGAGGTGCACCGTCGTCCGAAGATCTGCTCTGGATGGGAACCTTGTTCCTTCCTGGCGAGCGCAGCCAGCCCAGCACGCCCGACGGCGTCAGCCTCGACACGCTGTGCGGCGCGGAGATAGCCTGCGCAGCAAGCTACCTCGCCGACCTCGTTTGCGAGATCAGCCTCTCCGACAAGCCTGCATCTGATGCAGGCACCAACCGCCCCGAGAACCGTCTCGTCAGCCTCCTCGACCACCTCCACATCACCAGCGAGCCTGCTGTCGACTTGGAGTCTATTGGCTCCACCCACCCGATGATCGTCAACTCCGACACGATGTTGCTTGACGCGTTCCCCACCAACGTGGTGGTCTACAACGAGCCGCCTCCTCGCGAGCACATCGGCGGGAGCACCGTCGTAGAGGTATTTGTCATCACCAGTGGTGAGCACTCGGACAGAGGCGCGCGAGACCCGCTCGATGCGGCACTGCGAGACCTGTTAGCGCCCATCCCGGGTGACGCAGACGTTGAGACGCTGGAGGCACGCCGCGTCCAGCTCGTCGAAAGTGCCAACTGACTGGCCAGCATGCGACGCCTCTCGGAAGCCTACCAGCGCGAGATGGACCGAGCTATCGGTGGCACGCGGGCTCCTCAGGGGCCTAGCCGCATCGGCTCGATCCGGCAGCGTGGCATGACCATCGCCAGCATGTTCGGGACGGATCGTCCCGTCTATGCCACGCCTGCAGAGAACATCTGGTCTGCCCAGGCAGTGACGGATGAGCTGGACAAGTACAAGGGCGATGAGCGTCGCCACATGACGGAGCGAGTCCAGCATCTCCTTGACGCGGCCGCCGAGCCGCACGAAGCCGGCTGCCGCGCCGAAGCGCCCATCCGGCAGAACGGCGAGCCACCCCTTCGCCAGGATCATGGAACGACATCTCAGACGCCGACTGGCGGCGTCCGAAGTAAGAAAGGCAACGAGCCGGCTGCCAGCCGCTGTCGGACTCGTCTCTCCATCGAGCGTGACGCAGATGGTCATCCCCGAGCCATGGAGCGGTGAGGTGATCCTCCTCCTCCTCAGCCTCTTGGAGAAAGGCACCCCACTCCACCGCCTGTCACGCACCCAACACTCGGCGACCGCCTCGGCCGCCGGGAGGGAGTCGGCGAGAACGATGCCCGCCATCGGATCGATCGCCTTAACCGATCCCTAGCGCTAGAAGAAGAAGACACATTGGGCCCGCCCTGTTTCGGCCCACGAATCCGAGATGAGCCTTTCCCTCGGGGGTTCACGCTCCCAAGGGATACACCCAAGTACACCGGCTCCGTGAAGCCGGAAGACTGGCTCGTCGACTACTCCACGGCCGTCAACATAGCGAACGGCAACAAGCGCGTTGCCGTGAAGTACGTCCCGCTCATGCTCCAAGGCACAGCCCGGACGTGGCTTAATAGCCCGAAGCCCCGCAGCATCAACAGCTGGGTTGATTTCACTGAAGCCTTCATCCGCAACTTCACCAGCACGTACAAGCGGCCTCCCAAGCCTCGCCAGCTCTCCTTGTGCGTCCAAGGGCCCAGCTAATCGACTCGCGACTACCTCACGCGCTGGGCCGAGCTGCGCAACTCCTGCGAGGGTGTGCACAAGGTGCAGGCCATCGAATACTTCACTGCCGGGTGCCGAGAGGGCACCCTTCTCAAGCACCGACTCCTCTACGATGAGCCAACGACTCTTGATGAACTGCAGATCATCGCCGACAAATACGCCACGGCCGACTCCTCCATGAAGGCGGAGATCCCAGTCGATGCGACAGGCAAAGTAGCTCCCCAGGCTCCTCGGACCCCAGCTGGTGACACCAGTCGGAGACAGCAACCCAGCGACAACAAGCGCAAAGCCACGCAGCCGGCTTCCACCAGCCGGCAGGTGGCGACAGTTGAAGACCAACAGCCAGAGGGGCAGCCCCCACCAAAGCGCCAGAAGGGCGGAAAGCCTAATTGGTTGCCCGCCTTCTCATACGAGAAGACTCTTGATGCCCCCTGCAAGTTCCATAGTGGCGTGAAGTCATCCAACCACACCACTCAGAAGTGCCACTGGCTCACCAGAATCGCCAAGGGAGATGGACTCCTGCCTCCTCCGCCTGTCGGCCCGCTGCCTCCACTGCCCCAGTAGCCGACGGCTTGGCCAGTCGGCACCATACAAGATGAGTATCCTGTGGAGCATGGAGCCTACGTTGTGTTCACCAGCATGACCGATGACAGGCACAACAGGCAGCAACAGCAACAAGAAGTACACGCAGTAGCGTCAGAGACTCCAGAGTTCATGCACTAGTCCGAGAAGCCCATCAATTGGAGCAGGGCTGACCACCCGGAGGTGATGCCCTCCCCTGGTTCGTATGCCCTGGTCTTAGACGCCACCTTCGCAACAGAGAGGCGAGCAGCTCGCTTCTCCCGAGTCCTGAGAGATGGCGGTAGCAGCATTAACATCCTATACCGTGACACAATGGAGAAGTTGGGAATCAAGCAAAAGCAGCTTCAACCCAGTCGGACTGTATTCCATGGCATAGTTCCTAGCCTTTCCTTCTCACCAATTGGCAAGACCCAGATCGATGTTCTCTTCGGGGATAAAAATCACTTCCGCCGAGAGTCGATTTGGTTTGGTGGTGGACCTTGAGAGCCCTTATCATGCGCTACTTGGCCGGCCTGCTCTGGCCAAGTTCATGGCGGTCCCTCACTATGCTTACCTCAAGATGAAGATGCCGACTACCAAGGGAATCCTGACCATAGTCGGAGACTACAAGAAGTCGTCTGCCTATGCTGTAGACAGCAGCCGGCTGGCCGAGTCCCTTGTGATTGCAGCTGAAAAACGGCTCCTTGACCGGGTTGTGGCGATGGCAGGCAAGCAGCCAGAAATGTCACCTCCACCCAAGGAGTCGGAAGTTGAGGGCTCGTTCAAGCCGACAAAGGAAACAAAGAAGATACCCTTGGACCCGGAGCACCCGGAGAGGCACGCTCTCATTGGAACAAGCCTTGACAGCAAATAGGAAGGCGAGCTCGTCGATTTCCTCCGTGAGAATCGTGACATCTTTGCATGGTCTCCCAAAGACATGCCGGGTGTCCCGACGGATTTCACCGAGCACAAGCTACATGTACGACCTGACGTCAAGATGGTCAGGCAGCCCTTGCGCCGCCTGTCAGAAGAAAAGAGAAGAGTTGTTGGAGAAGAGATAACCCGACTTCTAGCAGCCGGCTTCATCATGGAAGTATTCTTCCTAGAGTGGTTGGCCAACCCAGTTCTTGTGCTGAAGAAGAATAAACAATGGTGCATGTGTATCGATTATACCAGCCTCAACAAAGCTTGCCCCAAAGATCCATTTCCTTTGCCAAGAATCGACCAAGTGATAGACTCCACAGCCGGATGCGAGCTGCTGGATTTTCTGGATGCATACTCAGGGTACCATCAGATCAAGCTGAACCCGGCCGATAGGCTGAAGACCGCCTTCATCACGCCATTCGGATCCTTCTGCTACCTGACCATGACGTTCGGCTTGAGGAATGCCGGTGCCATGTTTCAGCATTGCATGCAGAAGTGTCTCCTCAAGCAACTCAGCAGAAATGCCCACGTTTACGTGGACGATGTGGTGGTGAAGACGGAGAAGCGTTGCATGCTGCTAGAAGACCTCAAAGAGACATTTAAGAACTTGCACCAATTTCAAATCAAGCTCAACCCAGAGAAATGTGTCTTTGGAGTACCATCCGGCCAACTTCTTGGCTTCCTAGTCTCAGAGCGCGGCATAGAGTGCAACCCTGTGAAGATCAAGGCCATCAAGAAGATGAAGGCGCCCGCCCGACTGCTGGACGTACAAAAGTTCACCGGCTGCCTGGCATCTATCAGCCGTTTCATCAGTTGGCTGGGCGAGAAGGCTCTCCCCCTATACCAGCTCATGAAGAAGACCACTTTTTTCGAGTGGAATGACAAGGCGGATGAAGCTTTCACCAGCTCAAGAAGATGTTGACCACCCCGCCTATCCTGGCGGCCCCGACTAACAAGGAGCCCATGCTCCACTACATCGCCGCCACCAGTCGGGTGGTCAGCACAGTCATAGTGGTGGAGCGCAAGGAGGAAGGCAAAGCACTGCCAGTCCAGAGGCCGGTGTATTACCTAAGTGAAGTGTTGTCCGCCTCCAAGCAAAACTACCCCCACTATCAGAAGATGTGCTATGATGTGCACTTTTCCGCCAAGAAACTCAAGCCTTACTTTCAAGAGCACCGAATTACTGTTGTCTGTACAGCTCCGCTTGCTGAGATCATTGGAAGCCGAGATGCTTCAGGCCGAGTGGCCAAATGGGCCATAGATCTGGTCCCCTACACCATCTACTACCAGCGTTGCACCGCATCAAGTCACAAGTGCTATCCGACCTCCTCGTCGACTGGGCCGAGACCCAGTACCTGCTGCCAGCACCAGAGCGGTCTGGGAGCCGGCATCGTCCTCACCTCTCCCAAGGGTGACAAGCTCAGATATGTGCTACAAATCCACTTCGCCGCCTCCAACAACGTAGGTGAATATGAGGCACTCATACACGGGCTCCGGCTTGCCAAGGAACTTGGCATTCGCCGGATCCTGTGCTATGGTGACTCTGACTTGGTGGTTCAGCAGTCGTCAGGCGACTGGGATGCCAAGGATGCAAATATGGTGAGCTACCGCTTCCTCGTACAACAACTCAGCGGATACTTTGAGGGGTGCGAGTTCCTCCATGTGCCAAGAAATGACAACGAGCAAGCAGATGCCCTGGCATGGATCGGCTCCACCCGACAAGCAATACCAGCCGGCGTCGCCCTACGGCGCCTCCTCCTCAAGCCGTCTGTCAAGCCGTCGCCAGAATAAGACTCCATCTTCGTGCCGGCCCCTCCCGAAGCAGTCGGATCCGACTTGAGGGCCCCAGAAGCCGGTGCGAGGACTTCAGCAGGCGGCCCGGGGACTGCGGTCGTCGCACCCCGCCCGGGGACTCCAGAGCCCGGCCCAAGGACTGCAGCAGTCGACCCGGGGACTTCTTCAACTTAACAGG
Organism: Triticum dicoccoides; assembly: GCF_002162155.2. NCBI lineage: Eukaryota > Viridiplantae > Streptophyta > Magnoliopsida > Poales > Poaceae > Triticum > Triticum dicoccoides. The sequence goes on along the minus strand of NC_041387.1, from coordinate 576,927,535 downwards.
CGGCAGCCGACTCCAACTCGCCGCCTCCCGGCCCAACCGCCCTCGTACAAATTACAGTCGTGGCAGTCGAAGAAATAGCAGCACCATCATGGGCTCAACCAATCCTCAAATTTCTGGTGAATAAAGAACTGCCGACTGATGAGATCTTAGCCCGACAAGTGCAATGATGGGCAGCAGCATACTCCATCGTCAACACAGAACTGGTGCGGCGCAGTGTCACTGGGGTGTACCAGCGCTGCGTGGAGCCGGACCAGGGCCAAGCAATCCTCAAAGATATCCACCAAGGTGAATGCGGTCACCACGCGGCTTCAAGATCACTTGTTGCCAAAGCTTTCCGCCATGGTTTTTTCTGGCCGACTGCTCTAGAAGAGGCCAAAGAATTGGTCTAGAAGTGTCAAGGGTGCCAGAAGTTCCGCTCCAAGCCACATCTGCCGACTTCTACACTCAAGACTATTCCCATCGCCTGGCCCTTTGCCGTTTGGGGACTGGACATGGTGGGACCATTCAAGACGGCTCGCAGCGGCATGACTCATTTGCTTGTCACTGTGGACAAGTTTACCAAGTGGATAGAAGCAAAGCCAAACAAGAAATTAAATGGGCCGACTGCCGTGACCTTCATCACCGACATCACCACTCAGTATGGCATACCACACATCATCATCACCCACAACGGCACAAACTTCGCCAAAGGAGCCTTGGCTCGTTTCTGCGTGACGTAGGGCATCCGACTGGACTTAGCGTCTGTTGCCCATCCGCAGTCAAACGGCCAAGTGGAGCGAGAAAACGGCCTCATTCTATCCGGCATCAAGCCCCGACTGGTCGAACCTCTAGAGCATTCGGTCGGTTGCTGGCTCGATGAGCTGCCGGCCGTCCTCTGGAGCCTGCGCACAACTCCAAACAAGTCGATCGACTTCACACCCTTCTTCCTCGTCTACGGTACCGAGGCCGTCATCCCGACGGACATAGAATTTGACTCCCCACGAGTAACCATGTACACCGAGGCGGACGCCAAGGAAGCATGAGAAGATGGCGTCGATCTGCTGGAAGAGGGCCGGCTGTTGGCACTCAGCCGGTCCACCATCTACCAGTAGAGTCTGCACCGATACTACAACCGCAAGGTGAAGCCAAGATCCTTCCAAGAGGGAGACTTTGTGCTCCGGCTGATCCAGCGAACAGCCGGCCAACACAAGCTCTCGACGCCTTGGGAAGGCCCTTTCATCATCAGCAAAGTGTTGGGCAACGGCTCCTACTACCTAATTGACGCTTAGAAGCCCAAATCACGCAAAAGAGACGACTCAGGCAAGGAGACGGAGAGGCCATGGAACGCAAACCTCCTCCGAAGATTTTACAATTAAAAGTAGTATGTATCATGCTACCTTTTGTATTAAATACGAAGACTCCAGGTCCCCCTAGAAGAGCTCAGGGACTACCATTTTTTATCTATGTGATAAAAATTATGCCCATGAATGTGTTGTTTCATTATTCTGCCTGGCACTGGGCTCGGCTAGTCGGCCCAGGGGGCTCGCCGCGTTCTACTATGTGCCATCTTCTGCAGTCGGACAAGTAGTATGTCGGCACCAAAAAACTTCTCCTGTCAGAAGCTGCAGCTCGCAGAGCGATTGTACGGTGGACAGGAGTTGCTTGAGCAGTGCCCATACGAAAAACGGCTAAGGAAAAAAGCGCACATAGCCGAGGCCGGCATCCCGCCTACTCGACCGACTGTTCAGCAGCCGGCCGGCCGGTTTCTACTTACCTTGCTAACGCCCCAATCGATTAAGTACTTGCCCTCCAAAAGAAGCTAAACACTTGGCCCAGCCATAGTACGCAGAGCGGCTGTCCGGCTGGCCAAGGGATAGCAAAGGGAGAGCGGCAAAGAAAAATAGCGAGGGGCAGAAAGCAAGAAAAGTTAGAACTTGGCAAATAAAGCATAATTTGTGACAAAGAATATTTACATAGCAAAGGCCCAGTGGCCAGCATTCAACAAAGTTTGAAATACACCCCGCAGATGGAATTGTGCAAATTTAACTAAAAGTCTGTCGAGAACGATAAGCAGGAAAATAGAGGTGATGGCCTAAGGAGCAGGAGAAGGTTCCGGTTGGGCAGTGGAGTCGGCAGCGCCGGCTAGAGCAGCGGATGGCTGGACAACTGAGTCGGAAGCGCCGGTTGGTGGAACGGGCGACTGGTTGGTATCCGCCTGGTTGCTCGAGGCGCGGTCAGGTTGAGGCTGGCCGTCCGCTCTGACCTCCGGCACGTCCTCTTCGCTGTCCTCATCCTCCGCATCCTCTCTTTCATCGCTGGAATCAATCACCTCGGCCGAATCTTCGCTGTCCTCTGGATTCAGCCTGAACCACTCCAGCGGTGCTTCAGCACCTTCATCAACCAACTCCGGGATGAAGACACTGGTCTCCGTGTAGTCGGCGATCGCCGCTGCCCGCTTGACAAGCTCGCCCTCCACCGTCGTCAGCTCCTCCAGCACCTCCTACCAGAACATGGTCAGCTAGGCTAGATCCAGCCCAGGGTACCACGCCCTGACGAATTCCAAATCTCGGCATGGCTACGTCGCTGCCCTCCCTCTCCATGACCGGCTGCTCGTCGCCGGCTCCCCCAGTCGTTGCCACAAACTCTGGTGGAGGTGGCACGGAGTTCAGGGGAATGACGAGCAGCGGCTCCTGACGGCACTCGGCCTCCGCGGCAGCAGCTTCCGCCTCCGCCAGCTTCTTCAGCACGGACGCCTCCGCCTTGTCAGCTTCTGCCTTCTCCAGGTGGGTGGCTTCCTCCTCCTCGCGCGTTTCACTCCTGCGCCTCCTGGAGGTCGGCGGCCAGATAGATTCGCCGAGTGGTAGAGGAGGTCTCCGCCGACCTGATGACGAAGGCGGTGGTCGACTTGTCAAGGGAAATCGGGTCCCTGAGACAACAAAGTAAAGCAAAGAACTTCACGACGTCTCAGCAGGGGAGAACCCAAGGGAATGCGCAGAGGAGGCACTTACGCCGACACCATGGGCGGCACCTTTGGCAGCTTCTGGAACTTGGCCACCTTCGTCGCGGCCTCTTTCCGCCTGGTCGCGGCGGCCGGGTTCTTGGGCTTCTTCGACACGCTGCCGAACAGGGCGGCGCCCTATTTCCATTTGCGCTTGCCGCCTCGGGCGCCCGGCCCGGCGGACGGGCCCGCGCCTCCAAGGCAGCCGCCCCCAAGTCGGGGTCATCCACATCGCTCACCTCCCGGTCCGGCTGGTAGTTACCACCCGGCCCACAAGAGCAGCCGTCGCCGAGGACATGTAGATCTGTGCTCCAAAGAAAGACCACTCAATACCAAGGCTAAGATCAAGGCAAGAGCTAAAGAGGGAAAGCTAAGAGACTTACCGCAGGCGGCGGGTTGTCGCGGGAGTAGGGCCGTTTGCCAAACTTCCAGGACCCCTTCGACACCTTGAGGTCAGTGATCTCATTCACCATTCGGGCCACCTCGGCAGGCGGCATCTCCATTGTGCACATTCGACTAGGGTCGCGATGCCCGCTCATCCGACAGATCAGATGAGGACGGCTTTGGAGCAGGAGAACCCGGCGCTCGGAAAAGGCAAACAGAGGTCGGCCGCCACGAGATCCTACGTCTTTGTCAGCTCCCGAAGCCGGTTGATGGCGGCAGCCGCCTCAGCCGGTACAGGCTTCGGCTTGTAGTGCTAGTTGGCCCGAGGCCCGGTTGGGGGGCGAGCCTCGTAAGGCGGCAGATTGGTGGAGTCAACCGCCGGGTCAACGTTCTCCACGTAGAAGTACGATTGCTGCCATAGTTTCACCAACTGTGACAGCTTGATGGCCGGGAAGGCATTCTTCTTCTACGGCCGGTGCACGGTGACGAAGGCTCCGCACTCAGCCGCCGTCTCCTTGGAGGAGGTGCCCAGCTTGGCGTAGAATAAAGCTCCCCACAGATCAATGGTGGGGAGGATGCCGAGGTAGCCCTCGCACGCCGTGACGAAGGCGGACAGCAGCGTCACGGTGTTGGGCGTCAGGTGGTGCGGTTGAAGATGACAGAAGTCCATGAACGAGCGGAGGAACCTGCTCACCGGGAGGCCGAAGCCGTGGAGGAAATGCGAGCGGAAGACGACCCGCTTGTTCCCCTGCGGCGCCGGCGAGATCTCCTCCCACGATGGTGCTCGCACCTTGACAAAGGCCGCGTTGGGCATCCGACACGTGGCTCAGAGGAAGGAGAGGTGATCCTCGATCACCGTCAAGCCGTCCCAGTCTCCTCCCCTCTCGCGCGCCATCGCGTCCGAATAGAGCTACCTGGGGGGAGGGAGCTCGATGATGGCGAGCTGCGGCGGCGCTGCGGCGAGCACGAAGCAGCAGCAGCAGCAGAGAGAGGAGGAAGAAAGAGCAGGGGGAGGGCACGCGTGCCCGCCACTCCCCTGTCTCCCCTACTTATAGCCCTCGGTCTATGAAGCCGAGGGGGCGGGACGTGGGATCGTGGGATTAACTATGCCCACGACCCCACGGCCCCCCGATTACTACGCAGGGTTACTGCGCAGTAACTCCTGTGGGGATCGCAACCGCCCGCAGCGGATCCGCTCGCACGCCGAGGCCCGGTGGTGGCGGGCCCGGCCCCCTACCACATCCCATCGAGAGCGTGGGATGGCAGGCTAGCCTGGCTGACGCGTGCCACGTGGCATACTAGCACTGGGCGGCAGGCCTGGGGAAGCTTAGCAAGCATGCCATCAGTTTCCCGCCTTGGTGTTCGAAATCGGCGGATGAGCCCGACTTGTGAAGCCAACTCTAGTAGCCGGCGCTCCCCGAGGTAGGCTGAGCATTCCATCAGAGCGCGGCAAGGAAGGAAGCCACTGAGGCTTTACGGCCTGTCAATCGCTGTGCTTCACCGGCTTCGGGGACTACTGTCAGAGTAATGGGCCACGGGTAGCCTAACCCAGGCCCTTGAGCATTTCAAGACTTTGGGCCAGCTTCGCCCCGCGAGACTCCAGAATGAAGCACTGCCTTCCGGTGGCCGGCTGGCTCGAACGGCCGGCTGCCGAATGCGGCCGAGCACCAGCAGACGGCGCCAAGACCGGACGACTCCTAGCAGACGGCCTCCGGAGAGGCCGGCTTCTAACAGGCGGCCATCCGGTGCCCTCAAAGTCTGCACCCCTCGTCAAGAGGACAAGATAGGGTGAGGCTACAGTGTAGCCCCTCACCCCCGGATCTCGGGCTCGACATGGCTATAGTGCCCCATACAGGCGGAGATCTTCGCACCGCGTGAAACTATAGCCACTTCCCCTTTGACGCCACTTCTGTCCGGCGGAGCCCTGTTCCCATGATGGCCTGTCGGTATGGCCCGCAGGCGGCGGGCCCTACCCGGCAGAGAGAGCCCAGAAGAAGGCAGAAGCCAGACCTACTAGATCCACAAGAGGCCGGCCTCCAGCAGGCGGCCGGTCCCTCCCTCAAGATCCGTGCGCCATTAATCAGATGAGGCGCGGTGTGGCTACAACGAATTCCCACCAGGCGGCGGGACTGTAGCCATGCTGCCTTGACCAAGCCTGCGTCATTAGCATCACGGCTACAGTGACCAGCCACCAATCAGACCCACCAGCGGTGGAAGCGGCCTGTCGGCTCCGTACCAGACCAATCGAAGGGACCCACTAGGCGGCGGGCCCCAGCTGCCGACAGAGAAGCCGGCGACCAGAGGCGCTGAAAGTTGGGCCCTGCACCCGGCCAAGTTACCATTGTACCCCAGGAGGGTAAGCCTATATAAACCCCCCAGGGCACCCATGCAAAGGGTTCCCAACCTATTAGAACTAGACTCATACCTAGAGGAAGAAGAGAGCTAGCCCTGCCTCCTTCTACCTCTAGCACACAGCTCAAGGAGCACCTTCTACTCACTAGTGCCTTAGTGATCATGCGGAGACCCCGCAAAGTAGGAGTAGGGGTGTTATTTCCAAGGAGAACCCCAAACCTGGGTAAAGTACGTCGGCGTTCGTGTCTACACCTTATCCCGCTTCCAGGCACCGGCGACGTTCTACTTGCTCCCACCATGATTAGCCATCCTTTGGCATATATTGCACCCAACCCCCGACATATACCTAGCTTTCTTTCCTAAAAAATGTCATGATAATCTTGGTTACCTCCAAAATGATATACACTTACCTTACTTTCCTCGAAAATGACATAATAACCTTAGTAAGCTCCAAAATGACCTATTTACCTAGCTTGGCTCTAAAATGACCTACACTTAGCATTTTTACCTAGCTTAGCAAAAAATGGCATTTTTACCTACCTTAGTTAGAAGAAGAAGAAGAAGAAGATAAAAAAGAGGAGAGGAGAAAAAGAAAGAGAAGAAAAAAAATCTTCTTCTTCTTCTTCTTCTTCTTCTTCTTCTTCTTCTTCCTTTTCTTCCTTTTCTTCCTCTTCTTCCTCTTCTTCTTCTTTTTCTAGCTAGTCTTATTGTTCTTCTTCTTCTTCTTCTTCTTCTTCTTCTTCTTCTTCTTCTTCTTCTAACTTGCTTCTTTCCCAATTTGTAGATTTACTTTAGATGAGGAAGAAGCTTGCATTGATGGAGTCTAATCTTCTCTTTGTGCTTCCGTCTTGTTTTGATTTGCTTTATATGAGGAAGCTTGCTACCTATATATGTATGAATGGATGAAACCATTGTATGCTTGTTCTTGGATATGTTGGCTATGTATATGTGTTGGATGAAACCATTTGCTATGTATATGTGTTGGATGGTCATATCCATATGGCAGGGATATGATTTGCTATGTATATGTGTTTGTATGCTTGTCGAAAGTATTTTCATACGCGCGCGCGTGTGTGTATGTATATATATATATATATGTGTGTGTGTGTGTGTGTGTGTGAAATTCTGTCAAATTGAATGAAATCAAGAAAAAAAACAGAAAAAATAGGGGTTATATAGACTCTTTGCCGTCTGCTGGCGGACGGCAAAGAGCCATCAGCTAGCGGATGGCAAACATGCCACGTGTCAGCCACCTGTGCAACCTGGGGCAGTAGGCTGGCTATTTAGTAGCTTTGCCGTCAGCCAGCTGCTGACGGCAAAGAATGTTGCATCTTTGTCGTCTGCCAGCTGACAGCAAAGCTACCAAATAGGCCAGCCCCCGAGGCGCTACCACGTGGCACGCTATGTCGTCCGCTGGCAGACGACAAACAATCAATATTCTTTTTCATAGGCTGGCAGACGGCAAATATGCAAAGGTCTTTTTCGTCTGCCTGCAGACGGCAAATCACGCCATTAACCCCTTAACAGACCTAAGCTGGCACATGTGCCGTCCAGTCTCTTTGCCGTCTGTCAGCGGACGACAAAAGCCTTTGCATCTTTGTTGTTCGCCAGCAGACGGCAAAAAAGCCTTTGCCATAGCCTGGTCTTTGTCGTCCGCTATGTGTGCCTTTGCCATCAGCCGTGGCGGACGGCAAAGTTCCTGATTCCTGTAGTGATCTATGAATGGATAATCTCATAATAAGATGTTCAACCCAATGCGCTTTTCAATCTGTGATATAGTATAAGTGGTATATTCGTACTTTGGGAAATTTTGGCGCTGAGGAATAGTTTTTTGAGCAATCACTACCCTCCTCGGATGATCTAGTGTCTTGTATTTTTCCTTTCTCTTTGAATCGGTTGAAGAAATAGAATAGGGAATGGAGTGAAGAGGTTGATCGAGTGGCGGTTTTTATTTTCATGTTGCCTCTTCTCGTTGGCTTCTTATAAAGTGTTGTGATGGAGCGCGTCGTAGAGGTGGCTTCAGTGACCGCATTGTGGTTGAAGCCTTGATCTGGTTTGCCACAGAGAACGAGAAGGCGAGGTAGACGACAGCAACAACATCGGCTATTCTCATTACGTAGATGAATACACCAAGGGATGAGGAGTCTCTGTTTCTTTGGGATTTTTTGGGGTATTTCTTCTGGACTACTGTTCGCGTGAACGCATAGTGTTGATTTACTAATTTATTCGTTCCGGTTTATCCGAGTGTATTGTCACTGGTAGCAATTGTTCACACGGGGACACTGTTTGCGGTTGGTTACTGTTTTACGCGTGAGTACTGTTCATACGTGCCTGCATTTCACCACTCTTGTTCACTGGCCACGTAGTTGAACGGTGGAAGTTTACAAAAAGTGAAAGAAAGAGAAAAGAGAATACTTTCCGTTTCAGTATAGGTACTTATTATATGCATGTAACAAAACTTATGATGGCGGCTTTCTCTCGGTGCTTGAATTATGGGTACCCTCTACCGTGGTTGTTTCGGTATGCTTGTTTTGTCACCTTATCGTACTTCGTATCGAACTGAAAGGAAAACTGCCTGTTTAAAGATTCACCATAAAATTTATCTTCTGTTTTAATAAAGGATATATTTTATTGGTTTATAAAATGAAGCATCAAGGAGATACAAACACATCAATGAAAACACACATCCGGCATCTACACGACTAGGATACGCACAGCCAATACCAACGCACACATATAAAATAATAAGCCGGCAAAGAGCAAAGTATAGAAGGCCGAAGCTATGCCTAAGCAGACTGTCCAAGAAAAAAGTGCACGATGATCCACGCTGAGCCAACAAAGATGATGCAAGCGCACACGATCCAAACGTCATAACCACGCAAAAAATCGTGCACACACTAGCAGGTAGTCCGGCGCTAAGAGCCGTATGTTGGAGCCAGGAATATCAGTGTGATTCCGGTAGTAGCACAAATTGGCGAGAACAGACAATACCACCAAAATTTTACATTAGAGACGCTTCGACAATCACATGCCTCGGTCACAAGTGAATGTTGGAAGTAAATCTGGACATGGCCACTGCCCAAGACAAAACCATGAGCCGTCATTGCGTGCAAGGTCGCGGCATGCTGCCACTAGCTTGTGACTAAGGCAGACAATCGCATACACCTCAAATTTCCTCTTCCATCACCGGATATCTCAATTACGAATTGTCGAATCCACACAATTACATGCAACCTAAATCATGGTTCGCACCATGACCGTGTCCATATCCGGTGGTCGGCTGAGCTCCTCTGAGTGAAGGAGTGCTTGCCGACGAGTTAGAGTAGGACATGGGACACAGACTGGCTCACAGGACTCGAGACGCCGCCTCTTTCATGCCCTACCTCTTCCTTGTCGGAGCCCATGGCATGCACGTCGCCAGTCGATGTGAGATCCATGATAGATCCGTCATGGTCGAAACCCGACACACCTACCACTGCGTGGTTACGACACCAAGGGTTACCGGTCATCCGTAGCGGCGTCGTGCCGTGTGACTCCGTCTCGCCGGCCTCTGCCTCGAGGGCTTCCATGGCCTTCCGCGCCCTCTGCCTCGCACGGCGGGCACGCCGCACGATATTAGCATCCATCCAAGACTGTCCATAAGTGTGGGCGTTTACCTCCAACTCGGCGCGCCAATAAAGGTGTTCTGCCTCTGCCAGATTGCCACGGCGTTGGGGTGCCAGACGGACCGCACGCCTCTTGCGAGGCAGCGGCAACACGCCTAGCGCTAGATCCAAGCATCATTTGGGCGTGCGCAATGGATACTCGCCGGATCGAGTTTGACTGATGTCGGGCGGACTCCTCCAGGGATTACCCGAGCGCGATGCGAATGGCCATCACCTCCTCGGGCCCACATGGGACGAAGTCCCAGTCCACAGATCGGGTGACTGATGACTCGGATCCGCTACCCGTCATGCCGGAGAAGACCGAAGATCGCCGAAAGAGAGCTTGGGGAATCTGAGTGAAGTCCAGTGGCTAGGGTTGGTTCGGAGAGCGGATGGGGACAAATATATATAGCGTCGGAGTGGGCACGGCTGGGCCGGATCCGACATGGAGGACGTGCTCAGGCCTCTCATATATCTAACCCAGATTTGGTTAGATATGAGAGGTGACAGTCAACCTGAACAAACGGGGCAGGTATGAGACGCCGTCTGGGTTAGGTTTTTGTGAGCAGTCAGTCCGTCCATCGGGGTGTTGCGAGCGGATAATCCTAATGGACGCTCGTTGCGTCAAGTTGCCACTGCTTCGCACAGAGGCGAGCGAGCTAGCGATCAGGATGGGCGGGCCCAATTACGAGATTTCGCACGTGCTACAATGTCCGGTTTTTGGAACATTCTGAAAGGTTCCTGACCGGTTCTGGGAACCTTCTAGAAGCTTCTTGAACCGGTTGTTCCATTATTTTTTCCGTTTCTTTTTCTTTTTTTATTTCTTTTTTTTCCTTTTTTTTCTTTGTTTTTCTGTTTGTTTATTTCAGTTTTCAATTCCTTTTTCTTCTTTTTTATTTTCTTTTTGTTCTTCGGAATTTCAAATTATTTTCTAAATATCTAAAAATGTTTAGAAGTTCAAAAAATGTTCTTGCTATTAATATTTGTTCACAAATACAAAAAAAGTTCTTCATTTTCGAAAAAATGTTCGCATATTATAAAAAAAAGTTCGATTTAAAAAAAGAAATCCATAAGTTTAAAAATGTTCAACTTTTCAAATTGTGTTTAGGAGTTTCAAAAAATGTTCCCATTTTCAAAATTTGTTCGCCAATTTCCAAAAAATGTTCACGCTTTCAATTTTTTTGGGAGTTTCAAAAAATGTTTCCATTTAAAGAATTGTTCGTAAATTCCAAAAATATGTTCGTGTTTCAAATGTTTTTTGAGAGTTTAAAAAAAGTTAGCTTTTTAATACAAAATTTGGATTTAAAAAAAAAATTGTAGGTCTCAAAAAGTGTTCCCAATTTCAAAAAAAGTTTAGAAATGCCGAAAATTGTTTGCGTTCTCCAAAAAATTCGTTTTATAAAAAAAGTCTTAAAATTTTGAAACCACTAAAACTCGGTTGCTACAGGACACTGGACATAGAAAGCTCGTCCGCTACAGTAGCATACTCTGCAGTGCTCCGGGTTGCTACAGTGCCTTGCTTGCTATATGGGCCGGCCCAATAGGGGAGAGCGCCTGTGCGATTGTTTGACGCAGCGAGCGTCGAACAGGACCTTCCATTGCGGGGAGCTCCTAATCCACGCGTTCGGCGCCGGGAAAGTCAACCGGCGCCTACAGCAACGCCAAGTGGGCCGGCCCAGGAATGCACCTGCGCAGAAGCTGCTTCGTGAAAAAAGTTTCGCAAAAACATGCAAGTACGCGGGCTACAGGACACTGGACATAGAAAGCTCGTCTGCTACAGTAGCATACTCTGCAGTGCTCCGGGTTGCTACAGTGCCTTGCTTGCTATATGGGCCGGCCCAATAGGGGAGAGCGCCTGTGCGATTGTTTGACGCAGCGAGCGTCGAACAGGACCTTCCATTGCGGGGAGCTCCTAATCCACGCGTTCGGCGCCGGGAAAGTCAACCGGCGCCTACAGCAACGCCAAGTGGGCCGGCCCAGGAATGCACCTGCGCAGAAGCTGCTTCGTGAAAAAAGTTTCGCAAAAACATGCAAGTACGCGGGCTCGAACTCACGTGCCTGCGTTGATAGATTGTTCAGCTAACCACCAATACCACTAGACGACCGTGACTGAGACCAACGCGAATACATTAAGAACTATCGTAAGCGCATTATTTATTATGCAGCACAACTAACAATTTTTTTTATGAAAAAAAGTTCATCAAATTTTGGAAAAAGTTCATCGTTTCTGAAAAAGGTTCATCCAATTTGATAAGAAAAGTTCAGAAAATGTGAAGTTCATCGATTTCAGAAAACAATTTAATCGTATTTTAGAAAATGTTCATCGAATTTGAAAAAAGTTCATGGAATGTGAAAGAAATAATCACTGAATGTGAAAAAAAGTTCAAAAAGGCTGTGCTGTGCTGCTGGTTTAGGAAAAAAGACCGACCTCCGTTTTTTATAATTTTGAATATGTTTGTGAAAAAAAGTTCCTCTATTACTAAAAAAGTTCATTGATTATGAACAAAAAAGTTCACAAATTTGAAGAAAGTTCATCAATTTTGAAAAAAGTTCATCGGATTTGAAAAAATTTCATCAGATTAAAAAAAGTTCATCAAATTAAAAATAGTTCATTTGATTTGAAAAAAAAAGTTCATCAAATCGAAAAAAGGTCATTGGATTTTTAAAAAAGATCATCGGATTAGATTTTTTTTTCATCGAATCAAAAAAAGTTCATTGCATTTGAAAAAAAATGTTCATCAAACTGAAAAAAGTTCATTGAATTTTAGAAAAGTACATTAATTTTTAGAATAAGTTCATTCATTTTCGGAAAACATTAACCGAGCTTGAAAACAATTCATTGAAATGAAAAAAAAGTTCATCGAATTAGAAAAAAAAACATCATCTATTTGTAAATATTTTACGCATATAAGTAAAAAAGAAAACCGGAAACAGAAAATAGAAAGTGGAAAAAACACAGAAAACATAGATGGTATTTCCTGTATGTATAAAAAGATGGAAAGCAGGTTGTGTTCACGAGTCAGGTGGGTGGCGTAGTTGTTCGTGGAGCTGGCTAATACTGGAGAGATTGTTGGTTCGATTCCTGGCTTTGCATGTTTGCCTGGGTCTCCTTTTTTATATTTCAAAACAGTGGGGAATATGATAGTTGGGCCGAGCCCAGTACGCGCCACTGCAGGCGCCGGTTTGCTAAAACAACTATAACCGAATAGGAAATGCCCCCGTTGCGAGCTCTTAAGTACGAAGAAGCAACGTGTGGCACGCACGGCCCATCCATTTTCCTCGTCGATGCCAACGGTTGGTCCATACAGCCTACGGGAACCGAAAGAATCCTGACGGGTACCAGCACCGGAGCCGACCACCACCACCCCCGACCCCGGCATTTACTTGTCGGTGACAAAAAGGAAAGCGGCAGCCGAAACGCGACCCAGCTTTTATCGAAAGCGATTAGCCTCCTCCAATCTACTACCATGGTCGTCCATGCGTGGCGGAGAACAACCCGCGAGGATTCGGCCACCCCAATTAATTGGGGGGTAACACAAAAATGCTAGACATACAAAGATTTGTAAAAGCCTGTAAACTGTTTTCATCTAACAACCAATCACAAACTTCTTCCCCCTGATTTTCAGGGAGGTGGGCCGTCCCGCTCACCTATTGGCCAATGAAAACTAACCCACTCTGTAAAAGCCTGTAAACTGTTTGTACGTGCAGCATTGCCGGGGTAACAAGTCCCGTACCTACCCGCGATCGCCTCACCGGAGATCACGGAGCATCGGCAAGCCGGCCGCGCGTGGTGGAGACCCATGGCGTAGCTCTGTAGCGGGGCGGGCCGCCGCCATGGAACAGTAATGCTCCAGCGCACGCCGCACGAGACTTGCATACGCGTGCCGAACGATTACTCGGCCGGCCGGCAGAGTACAATGCGGACGCGTTCGATAGCTGCAGGCAGCGTACGTGTCTCTCCACAGCTTCAGCCGTGCATCGATCGAGTGGTTCAGACTCAAGACGAATAATCTGCAGAGACTGTAGCTACAAGCTAGCGGTGGCATAGTGATCCGAATTGTAAGGACTCTTGGACGCCTTCAGTACACCATAGACCATAGCTATCGCAAGTGGTACTACGTACGTTTTTTTGCAGGCCGCATGACATGAACAGATCAGAGAGATATGCCTAACCGCCGTGATTCCAATCCAATATCGGTCTCACGCATTCATTCAGTCACTACGAGCATCGTCTTTCTGCGAGCGAGTGGTAGACCTGCTTGGGTGGACGGACACATGCCTTTTTCTGATAACGCCGTCTGCCCGCCCCAACGGTGACAGAAGTGAAGTGAGTCACTCCCTGCTGCCGCGGGGGAAAGCGAGGGCGACGCGTGGTTGTAAAGGCTCCCGTCATGACTGCCGTGTCCCGTGTCAAGTGACCGAGTAGCTAGCGTGGATAAACCAACTGCCCAACGGATCAGACCAGAAGGGAGAGGAGTGATCCCCTCGATCGACTTCAGGGGCGGCTGTGCTTACAAATGCCACGCTAGCTACTCGGTCATACTGGTGTACGTACAGCACGGCATTAAAATGTGAAGCCGGATGATCCGGGTGTAGTCCCGGATGATCCAAGTAAAGGCCGGACGATCCGGACAACTTTTTTCTATTGTAGATGGCAGAAAACAGCCCGAAACATCCTCAAGATGTCCTCAAATCGAAAAGTGTTCAACAGCAAAGTTGTGCATCTCGTCGAAACTGTTGATATGATATGAAAATCATCTTAATCCAGGTTTGTATTTAAAAATTACAGTCCAATTAGTGAGCTGTTGTCAGAAAACTAGGCTAGACCGGAACATCTGGGCCTTGTTAAGAGAGATTCGGATTGCCTGGTATTCCACCAATTCTTAATTCAAAGTTCCAGACATTTTTTAAATGAGGAAGAGACCCCCCAAGGCAAAAGTACGATAAGCCGGACATCCGGGGCGGAGGTCGTGAATAGTCTGGGTTTTGTTAGGTTTTGATGATTTGGACGAAATTACTAGTTGAGGAGTACTTGTTGCAAAGATCACTCCAACCTCCCCAGGTTGAGACAAGTGGCGCGCAGCACGCCACTTGTCACAACCTGAGAGAGTTCCCCTTTTCGTAGTTTCTTTTATTCAAAACGTTTTATCTCTTAAACCGTGTGTCCAAATCTCGAACCGCTTTCACCGTTGGATTCCTCGGGTCGAGATCTTCAAAACTAGATCCCATATTGATAGGTTTCGATGAACTTTTTATTCACGAAAAAAAACCGGACGAAAAAACCGAACCGAGAGCACTGATTTTTTCCCTTTCCGAAAGAGGCACGCCTGTGCCTCTCACGAAATCACAATCATGCCTCTTGCGGAAGCAAAACCGTGACTCTCACATAAAGAAAAAAAGAAGAGAAAATGCGTTTTTCCGTTTCCGAGGAGGCACGGCCGTGAATCTCGCGAAGCACACCCATGCCTCTCGCAGAAGCAAAACCATGACTCTCGTGAAAGAAAAAAAACAGAAAACGCATTTTTTGTTCCCGAGAGGCACGGCCGTGACTCTCGCGAAAGCACAACCGTGCCTCTCGCGGAAGCAAAACCGTGACTCTCGCGAATGAAAAAAAACCACAAAACACGTTTTTTTCGTTACTGACAGGCATGACCGTGACTCTCGCTAAAGCACAACCGTGCCTCTCGCGGAAGCAAAACCGTAACTCTCGCGAAAGAAAAAAAATAGAAAACATGTTTTTTTTCGTTTTCAAGAGGCACGTCCGTGACTCTCGCGAAAGCAAAACCGTGACTCTCGTGGAAGCAAAACCTTGACTCTCGCGAAAGAAAAAAAATGCATTTTTTCGCACAAAATGTTTTTCCAATTTTTTTGGATCAAAAAACTATGAAGACCGATGGAAAACCAAAACGGCGAAAAAACAGGAAAAAAACCATTTTAAAAGCCGAAAACGCGTGTGGAAAAATAAAAAAACTAGAAGGAGCGTCTAGAGCGCAAGGTGGCGAATGGCTGAGAGCACGCCAGGTGGCGTTGATCGCTGCGAGGCTCCCGAAGGAGCGCTCGTTAACTAGCTGCTCTCTGATTTGGACGGCTAGGCAAGTCCTTTTCCTGTATGAGAAGTCCATTCGCTTCTTACATAGACAAGAGGTGACGGCCGATTGAACAACAACACACAATCGACAAATCGATCTATCATCTTTTACCTTTATTTTTATCTTCTCCCTTTTTCTTCTTGTTCGTCGTTCTTCGTTCGTTATTCTTCATTGCAGGGTGGCGAACCTCGAGGCTCTAGGGGCGATCAGGTCGACCTAGGGCATCCCATAGCCGTTGCACGCCCTGACGGAGGTCCCTCCCAGGCGTGTGGGGTTTCGGGTCTACAAAATCACCCACCGGTTTGCTTGCGTACCGCGCTTTCGGACTGGTCTCCTTTGACGTGAGCTGCGGTGCATCACCCCCGGCGTCGAGGGTACACGGTGATGTGTTCGTGTGCGAACACGCCCTAGTGAGGATTTGTTACAAGTGAAAGAGCGACAGATCCAAGAGCCCAAGAGCAACAAATCCAAGATCCCAACGTCCAATAAATCTCACATGCCTTACGTCGACACCAAAAGTTACAACAACGAAGGGAAGGTGCCATCATCGTCATGTTGACGGAGCATGCAAACCCTACTCTCACTGTCCCAACCAAATGATGAAAATTCACACCCGTGAACCATCGATATTGCCACAAACAACAAGTCGAGATGAAAATGCTTGAGAAAGACTTATTCCTCTCGCAGAAACTGTCCCCACCATTAAGATAGTCCACCGGAGACGACTTCATTGCATAACACTACCACAGATACGACTTTATTTCATTGATAGAAAGAGTTTAGTTCAAACAAATAGAGGGGTCATATTAGCATCATGCAAGCACGTACACAACGGAATGGCAAAAGCATGAGCACTAGAGCACTTAGAATGGGGTGTGCTTGTTGGGAAACGTAGCATGCAATTTCGAAAATTTCCTACGCTCACGCAAGATCTATCTAGGAGATGCATAGCAACGAGAGGGGGGAGAGTGTGTCCATATACCCTCATAGACCGAAAGCGGAAGCGCTTGCTTAACGCGATTGATGTAGTCGAACGTCTTCTTGATTCAACCGATCAAGCACCAAACGTATGGTACCTCCAAGTTCTGCACATGTTCAGCTCGATGACGTCCCTCAAACTCTTGATCCAGCAAAGTGTCGAGGGAGAGTTTTGTCAGCACGACGACATGGTGATGGTGATGGTGAAGTGATCAGCGTAGGGCTTCGCCTAAGCACTACGATTATATGACCGAAGGAGTAAATGGTGGAGGGGGGCACCGCACACGGCTAAGAACAATTGATGTGTCTAGAGGTGCCCCCGCCCCCGTATATAAAGGAGGGAGAGGGTAGGAGGCCGGCCTAGGGAGCGCCAAGTGGGGAGGAATCCCACTTGGACTCCTAGTCCTATTCGGTCCCCCTTCCTTCTATCGGAGGGGGAAGGGGGAAGGAGAGGGAGAGGGAGAAGGAAAGGGGCCCTGCGCCATCTCCCCTTGTCCAATTTGGACTCCCCATGAGGGGGGGGGGGCACCGCACACGGCTAAGTTGGAGACGTATCAAGCATCCCCAAGCTTAATTCCTGCTCGTCCTCGAGTAGGTAAATGATAAAAACAGAACTTTTGATGTCGAATGCTACCTAGCATATTTCTCAATGTATTTCTCTTTATTGTGGCATGAATGTTCAGATCCAAATGATTCAAAATAAAAGTTCATATTGACATAAGGAATAGTAATACTTCAAGCATACTAATAAAGCAATCATGTCTTCTCAAAATAGCATGGCTAAAGAAAGTTATCCCTACAAAATCATATAGTCTGGCTGTTGCTCTATCTTCATCACACAAAGTATTTAATCATGCACAACCCCGATGACAAGCCAAGCAATTGTTTCATCCTTTAATAATCTCAAACTTTTTCAATTTTCACGCAATACATTAGCGTGAGCCATGGACATATCACTATATGTGGAATAGAAGGGTGGTTGTGGAGAAGACAAAAAGGAGAAGATAGTCTCACATCAACTAGGAGTATCAACGGGCTATGGAGATGCCCATTGATAGATATCAATGTGAGTGAGTAGGGATTGCCATGCAACGGATGCACTAGAGCTATAAATGTATGAAAGCTCAACAAAAGAAACTAAGTGGGCGTGCATCCAACTTGCTTGCTCACGAAGACCTAGGGCATTTTGAGGAAGCCCGTCATTGGAATATACAAGCCAAGTTCTATAATGAAAAATTCCCACTAGTATGTGAAAGTGACAACATAGGAGACTCTCTATTATGAAAAATTATGAAGGTGGTCTTGCCACAAATACGATGTGAACTACATGATCATGCAAAGAGCAATATGACAATGATGATGCGTGTCATAATAAACGGAACGGTGAAAAGTTGCATGGCAATATATCTTGGAATGGCAAAGAAATAACATAATAGGTAGGTATGGTGGCTGTTTTTAGGAAGGAATATGGTGGGTGTATGGTATCGGCAAAAGTTGCACGGCACAAAAGAGGTTAGCAATGGTGAAAGTGTGAGAGTACGTATAATCAATGGACTCAACATTAGTCATAAAAAACTCATATACTTATTGAAAAAATCTACAAGTAATCAAAAACCAAGCACTACGTGCATGCTCCTAGGGGTATAGATTGGTAGGAAAAGACCATCGCTCGTCCCCGACCGCCACTCATAAGGAAGACAATCAATAAATAAAATTCTGCTCCAACTTCATCACAAAGCGGTTCACCATACGTGCATGCTACGGGAATCACAAACTTCAACACAAGTATTCTTTAAATTCATAATCACCCAACTAGCATGACTCTAATATCACTACCTTCATATCCAAAAACAATTATCAAGTATCAAATTGATCATAGCATCCAATTCACTTTCTATGATAGTTTTTATCATACCCAACTTGGATGCCCATCATTCTAGGACCAATTTTATAACCATAGAAAATACCATGATGTTCTAAGAGACTCTCAAAATAATATAAGTGAATCATGAGAGATTAACAATTTCTTCAAAATTAAGCTACCGCCGTGCTCTAAAAGATATAAGTGAAGCACTAGAGCATAAATTATCTAGCTCAAAAGATATAAGTGAAGCACATAGAGTATTCTAATAAATTTCAAATCAAGTATTTCTCTCCCAAAAGGTGTGTACATCAAGGATGATTGTGGTAAACTAAAATTCAAAGACTAATATCATACAAGACGCTCCAAGCAAAACACATAACATGTGGCTAATAAAAATATAGCTCCAAGTAAAGTTACCAATGAACGAAGACGAAAGAGGGGATGCCTTCCCGGGGCATCCACAAGCTTAGGCTTTTGGATATTCTTGAATATCTTGGGGTGCCATGGGCATACCCAAGCTTAGGCTCTTGCCACTCCTTATTCCATAGTCCATCAAATCTTTACCCAAAACTCGAAAACTTCACAACACAAAACTCAACAGGAAATCTCATAAGCCCTGTTAGTGAAAGAAAGAAAAACCACCACATAAGGTACTGTAATGAACTAATTCTTTATTTATATTGGTGTTAAACCTACTGTATTACAAGTTCTCTATGGTTCATACCCTTACATACTAGCCAAAGATGCATCAAAATAAGCAAACAACACACGAAAGGCAGAATCTGTTAAAAAACAGAACAGTCTGTAGCAATCTGTAACTTTCGAATACTTCTGGAATGCTAAAAATCCTAACAAAATAGGACGTCTTAGGAAATTTGTCTATTGATCTACAGCAAAAAGAATCAACGCAAAAACACATTTCTGTGATTTATTGAAATTTTTTCTCGTGAGCGCAAAGTTTCTGTTTTTCAGCAGAATCAAATTAACTATCACCATAGGTTATCCTATAGGTTCTACTTGTCACAAACACTAAATAAAACATGAAAACACATATAAAAAGAAGGTAGATGCAAAATTTATTACTAAACAGGAACAAAAACAAAAACACAAATAAAATTGGATTGCCTCCCAACTAGCGCTATTGTTTAATGCCCCTTTTAGCTAGGCATTGATAATTTTAATGATGCTCACATGAAAGACAAGAATTGAAGCACAAAGAGAGCATCATGAAACACGTGACAAAACACATCTAAGTCTAACATACTTCCTATGCATAGGCATATTATAAGCAAACAAATTTGCAAGGCAAGCGAAAACTAGCATATGCAAGGAAGAAGAAAGAGACGATAGCAACCTCAACATGACGAGAGGTAATTTAGTAAGATAAAAATTTCTACGACCATATTTTCCTCTCTCATAATAATTACATGTAGGATCATAAGAAAATTCAACAATATAGCTGTCACAAAACATATTCTCAACACGATCCACATGCATGCAAAGTTGACACTCTTCCGAGATAGTAGGATTAACTAAAGTCATAACCTCTCCAAACTCACTTTTATCAAAAATATTATAAGATTGAACATACTCCGAATATGTGGGATCTAAAGTTCACACTCTTCCAAACCCACTTTCAATATTATTGCAAACAATATTATCAATCTCATATTCATCATGGGGGTTAAATAAATTTTCAAGATCAAAAGAAGAATCACCCCAATCATGATCATTGCAACAAGTAGTAGACATAGCAAAACTAGCATCCCCAAGCTTAGGGTTTTGCATATTATTAGCACAATTGACATCAAGAGAATTTATAGTAACATCATTGCAATCATGCTTTTCACTGAAGGAACTACCAAGTATGGGTGCAATAGCACCGATCTCATGTTTAACATGGTGACGGTGATGGTGAAGTGATCCGCGTAAGGCTTCGCCTCAGCACTACGATTATATGACCGGAGGAGTAAACAGTGGAGGGGGGCACCGCACACGGCTAAGAACAATTGATGTGTCTAGAGGTGCCCCCCCCCCCCGCCCACGTATATAAAGGAGGGAGAAGGTAGGAGGCCGGCCTAGGGAGCGCCAAGTGGGGAGGAATCCCACTTGGACTCCTAGTAC
>NC_041387.1:576897157-576906590 GCF_002162155.2 Triticum dicoccoides | reverse complement strand
GGAAAGGGGGCCTGTGCCATCTCCCCTTGTCCAATTTGGACTCCCCATGAGGGGGGGGGGCACCGCACACGGCTAAGAACAATTGATGTGTCTAGAGGTGCCCCCCCGCCCCCGTATATAAATGAGGGAGAGGGGAGGAGGCCGGTCTAGGGTGCGCCAAGTGGGGAGGAATCGCACTTGGACTCCTAGTCCTATTCGCCCCCCCTTCCTTCTATCGGAGGGGGAAAGGGGGAAGAAGAGGGAGAGGGATATAGGCAGAAGGTCAGGGGGCCACGCCCCCTCCCCTTGTCCAATTCGGACTCCCCATGGAGGGCGCCCCCCCTTGCAGGCTGCATTGCCTCTCCCCTATGGCCCATATGGCCCATTACTTCCCCGGGGAGGTTCCGGTAACCCCTCGGTACTTTGATAAATACCTCAAACACTCCAGAACCATTCCGGTGTCCGAATACCACCTTCCAATATATCAATCTTTACCTCTTGACCATTTCGAGACTCCTCGTCATGTCCGCGATCTCATCCGGGACTCCGAACAACCTTCGGTCACCAAAACACATAACTTATATAATACATATCGTCATCGAACATTAAGCGTGCGGACCCTACGGGTTCGAGAACTATGTAGACATGACCGAGACACCTCTACGGTCAATAACAAATAGCGGAACCTAGATGCTCATATTGGTTCCCACATATTCTACGAAGATCTTTATCGGTCGAACCGCAATGTCAACATACATTATTCCCTTTTTCATTGGTATGTTACTTGCCCGAGATTTGATCGTCGGTATCTTCATACCTAGTTCAATCTCATTATCGGCAAGTCTCTTTACTCATTCCGTAATGCATCATCCCGCAAAATCATTAGTCACATTGCTTGCAAGGCTTCATATGATGTGCATTACCGAGAGGCCCCAGAGATATCTCTCCGATACTCAGAGTGACAAATCCTAATCTTGATCTATGCCAACCCAACAAACACCTTCGGAGATACTTGTAGAGCATCTTTATAATCACCCAGTTACGTTGTGATGTTTGATAGCACATAAGGCATTCCTCCGGTGTCCGGGAGTTGAGCTCATAGTCGGAGGAATATGTATTTGACATGAAGAAAGCAGTAGCAATAAAACTGAACGATCATTATGCTAAGTTAACGGATGGGTATTGTCCATCACATCAATCCACTAATGATGTGATCCCGTTCATCAAATGACAACTCATGTCCATGGCTAGGGAACTTAACCATCTTTGAATAACGAGCTAGTCTGGTAGAGGCATACTAGGGACACGGTGTTTTGTCTATGTATTCACACATGTATCAAGTTTCCGGTTAATACAATTCTAGCATGAATAATAAACCTTTATCATGATATAAGAAAATATAAAATAAGAACTTTATTAGTGCCTCTAGGGCATATTTCCTTCATTCTCCCACTTGCACTAGAGTCAATAATCTAGATTACATTGTAATGAATGTAACACCCATGGAGTCTTGGTGTTGATCATGTTTTGCTCGTGGAAGAGGCTTAGTCAACGCGTCTGCAACAGTCAGATCTGTATGTATTTTGCAAATCCCTATGTCTCCCTCCTTGACCAAATATCGGATGGAGTTGAAGCGTCTCTTGATGTGTTTGGTCTTTTTGTGAAATCTGGATTCCTTCGCCAAGGCAATTGCTCCATTATTGTCACAAAAGATTTTCATTGGACCCGATGCACTAGGTATTACACCTAGATCGGATGTGAACTCCTTCATCCAGACTCCTTCATTTGCTGCTTGCAAAGCAGCTATGTACTCCGCTTCACACATAGATCCCGCCACGACGCTCTATCTGGAACTGCACCAACTAACAGTTCCACCATTCAGATAAAAGTACATATCCAGATTATGACTTAGAATCATCCGGATCAGTGTCAAAGCTAGTGTCGACGTAACCACTTACGACAAGCTCTTTGTCACCTCCATAAACGAGAAACATATCCCTAGTCCTTTTCAGGTACTTCAGGATGTTCTTGACCGTTGTCCAGTGATCCACTCCTGGATTACTTTGGTACCTCCCTGCTAAACTAATATCAAGGCACACATCAGGTCTGGTACACAAGATAACATACATGATAGAACCTATGGCTGAGGCATTAGGAATGACTTTCATTTTCTCTCTATCTTCTGTAGTGGCCGAGCATTGAGTCTGACTCAACTTCACACCTAGTAACAAAAGCAAGAACCCTTTCTTTGGCTGATCCATTTTGAACTTCTT
Source organism: Triticum dicoccoides (assembly GCF_002162155.2). Classification (NCBI taxonomy): domain Eukaryota; kingdom Viridiplantae; phylum Streptophyta; class Magnoliopsida; order Poales; family Poaceae; genus Triticum; species Triticum dicoccoides. The sequence continues at coordinate 576,904,338 of NC_041387.1, read as the reverse complement.
CAAAACTTTATCAAGGTATGTGCTTTGTGAAAGTCCTATCAAGCGTCCTGATCTATCTCTATAGATCTTGATGCCCAATATATAAGCAGCTTCACCGAGGTATTTCATTGAAATACTCTCATTAAAGTATCCTTTTATGCTATTGAAAGTGCAATCTTGCTCTTAAAGAATATTTTTGATATTGATGAAAAATCTACATATAGGGGACTAACCTTGTTTGCTAAGTATATACACAGGCCGTCAGTCCTCTGTTTTTTTAATGAGCATCATGATCACATCACATGAGATTTTACTCAAGGAAATTATGAATGAGGAAAGGAGCAAACAAAGATGAAGTATTGTGCTCTTTTCTATTTTTTGAGTAATAGGAATCCCGCACTATTAAGAGGGGATCCGAGGTGTAGGTTCAAGATTTGCTCACATTGTGTCTCACAAACAATTTTTCACAATAGACCAAAATCCATAGCAAAACCCTTAGCCAAAATCTACAAATTCTCCTAGCCGGATCATCCGGACGGCTCCCCAGATCATCTGCGCTTCACCCGGATCGTCCGGACCTTGCTCCGGATCAGCCGAATAATAGGCATGTTTCATCACAGAACGGTGTGGCTGAAGCCGGATCGTCCGGACGTTCTTTCGGATCATCTGGGCTATCCCCCGGATCGTCCGGATCCTATTCCGGATCATCCGGGTAACCGTGCCCCTGTTTTTCACAGAACCTAGATGTTGTAGCCGGATCGTCTGGCCAGGCATCCGGATCATCCGGGACATGTCCGGATCATCTGGGGTGGCCTCCGGTCTGTCCGGGCTGCTCGTAGGTTCAGCCAGATTAATCCGGACAATGTCCAGATCATTCGGGTGGTGTCCCAGATCATCCGGGCTGGTCAACTTTTGTCCAAATGGCTCAATTCTGGACATGGTATAAATAGTCCCTTACCTCTTCGAGATAAGGCAGAACACCTCACACAAACACGCCTCAAGAACACCAGTGCTCCCCCTCTCTTGCTCATACACTAAATCCTAGATCCCGGATTGATTCCTGAGAGTTTCGAAGAGTAGTTCCAATCAAAATATATCTTCTCCCTCTCCTTCTTGTGACCAAAGCAAATCGTGGTTTGAGCAAGTCTTGAGTCTTTCCCCTCGGATCTTGTTACTCTTGGAGGTTGGAGACTCCTAGGCGGTAGGAGTCATTCGGTGAGGAATCAACCATTGTGATTACCCCCGGAAAGTTTGTGAGGGTTTGGAGACCACCCCAAGGCCTACCACTAGTGGTTGAGAAACGCCTTCATGGTGTTGTCTCAAAGGGAGAATAGGGTGAGCCTTCGTGTGCCTTCGTGGTAACATCCACCTCTCTAACAATGACGTAGCTTCCCTCCAAGGAAGTGAACATCGGCATACATCCTCGTCTCCCGGAGTTGCGGTTATTCCTAACCCTAACTCTCTACTTGTGGTCACTTGTCTCTTAGCACTTACTTATCTCATATTGTGCTTGTTTCCTTTCATACTCGTGTTACTTGCTCAGCACTTAGTACTACTCTTGCAATTGTTAGGCTCACTCTCATATTCCGCATTATTGCCTAAAATTGCCTAGTAATAATTAAAATTTGTAATTGTACCTATTCACCCCCCCTCTAGGTCCATATCGATCCTTTCAATTGGTATCAGAGCCTCGTGCTCTATTCTTGTGGCTCAACCACCCTAGAGCGAGATGAACCCGGATGGGACTCCCCTGGTTGCAGATCCAAAGGATAAAGGCGAGGCTTCTTCTAAAGTCATGTCCTTTACATATGAGGATCTGGAACGGGCCCTTTCTAAGCAAAAAGAGGAGCATGATGCTTCTCTTGAGGCCTTGGTCCAAATGAGATTAGCCACATTGTCCACGGTGCTTGCACCACTCTCGAGTGGTGCGGTTTCAAGGCCAACTTTGCCTGCTCCGTCACTTGGTCAACAACCTCCTAGCAATGAACACTCTAGTGTTCCTTGGCTTTACGCAAGACCTCAGGTTGAGAAACCAAGATATAATCCTCAAGGAAAACCTCCTTTACTTAGTGCCACTTCCGATTTTTCCTTGTGGAGAGTTGCTATGCAGGATCATCTTCGACATGGAAACGATGAGATGCTGGAGATCATGGAGTATGGTTATCATGTGGTTGATCCAAAGAACCCTACACCAAGAGAAATCTATGACAAGAATCTCAATGACACTGCAATCATGTGTATAAGGAGAGGTATGGATGAAAAGCAAAGGAGACCGTTCATACACATCACAAGTGCCAAGGAACTATGGGAAAGTATTATAAGATCCAAGACTGGCACCTCTGCCCTCCGGAGTGCTCAATATGAAATTGCCAAGGGGTAATTGCAAAACTTTTGTATGGAGAAAGGTAAAAACCCCAATCAATTCCTTGAGCGTCTCATGACCCTCACTGCTGACATTGAGTCATGTGAGTGTGACAAGACACAAGATGGATTCAACATGACTAAGCGATTCCTTGTGGACAAGTTGCTTCATGCTCTTGCCCCATATCACCATCAAATGTTGTGGGACATAAGACAACACCATACCTTCAAGGAAATGTCTACAGATGACATCATATCCACCTTACAACTATTTGAAGAGTCAAAGGCTAATGCCACAAAACATCTTGCCATGCATGGTACCCCATCATCAAAGATCAATCTTGCATTGAAGGCCAAGCATGTATGTGAAGATGAGGAAAGTGAAGAGGAAGAAGAAGATGATGATGATGATGAAAATGGTGATGAGATTGAATCCGACGAGGGCCCTTCATATGAAGACATGGCTCTCTTTGTCAAGAAGTTTAGCGTGGGAAAATTCAAAGGAAGATTTCAAAAGAAGAAAGTAAGAAAATGCTACAACTGTGAAGAAACCAACCACTTCTCCAACAAGTGCCCTTATGAGAAGAGAGAGGATAAACCAAAGTTTCCCAGGACCTTTCCCAAGAAGAAGTTGCCAAATCCTTTGAACTCCAAGCTCAAGAAGAGAGATGGGAAAGCAATGGTTGGTCAAGAAGAATCCGATCCAGATGATGTTAGTGGTGTTGCCGGAGTTGCTCAAGACTCTCAAAACACTCTGAGGTTAGTGAACAAGAGTGGTGATGTGGTCACCTACAACTACATGAAAGACTACAAGGGCAACACTCACAAGTGCCTAATGGCAAAGGCCGTGGTAGAAGATGCAGAGGACCAAAGCTCTCCTAACAAGGTCAAGGTAACCCCACGATCAAATCCTCCTCTTTTCACTCCTTCTACTCCTAGTGATGAGTATCCTGATGTGGAGGATAGCTATGATGATGATGATCTAGATGATCCTATGCTTGCTAAACTTAATAAGTTCATGTGCTCCCTCAAAGGAAAGAAGCTCACTATGTTTCGTATGCTTATGGAGATGGTGAGTAAGCATAACATCACAATTAAGGAACTCGAAACCCTCATTACCGAGGAAAAGGAAAAATGTGAAATCCTTGAGCGGAAAGTCCAATATGAGGAAGCACGAAATGATGAACTATGCTTAAAAATTGGTGCAAACATTGATGTTCATACTAAAGATCTTTCCTCCTTGAAAAAGGCTATTGACTCTTGCGAAGAGTTGATGAATGATAAAAGTAAGCTTTTGAAGTCTCATGCTTCTCTGTCGAAGGATTGTGAGCTTCTATCCGTGTCCCTCAAGACTAAGGAAGAAGAGCTCACCTTTCTTACAAAGAGTTTTGAGACGCTCAAACTTACTTATCTTGAAACTCTAGCCAAGGCTTACTCTTCTCCTATTATTAATGTTGATGCTTGAACTACTAACTCTAGTGGTGATCTAGCATCTATTCTTGAGGAAAATCGCTTCCTCAAGGCTCAAATCGAGAAAGGTCTCATGACATGTGCTCAAGGGCAAAAGAACCTTAATGAATTATTGAGCCAACACAATGAAGTGTTTGCCAAAGAGGGACTAGGGTTTGACCCAAGCACAAGCAAGAAGAAGACGTCCTCTCAAAAGTGCACAACCCCTCTAAAAGAAACATTTGTGCGACAAGGGCACAAGGAGAAATGTAAGGTTATTAGTGGGAAGGCCACAAGGGGCATGCCCACTCTCAACAAGCCAAAAGAGTTCATGCCTCCATCCTATGTACTTCGTAAGACTAAGGATGGAGAAGTTTATGAAAAATTTGTTGGTCCTCGAAATGCATCCCGATTCTATGCTAATTGGGTCCCTAAGACCCTTGTGACTAACTTGAGAGGTCCCATTGCAAAATGGGTGCCTCTAACCAAGTCATAATTGTGTGTAGGTTTCCTTCTCCAGTGGAGTAAAATGGGTGATTGATAGTGGATGTACCAATCATATGACCGGAGATAGCAAATTGCTCTAAGATTTCATGGAAGCTATTCAACCATTCATGAGCATTATGTTTGGTGGAGGTTCAAAAGGACAGGTACTCGGGTTGGGCAAGGTGGCTATCACAAATGACATGTCTCTTGCAAAAGTCATGCTTGTCCAATCCCTTAAATACCATTTGCTTTCTGTTCGCCAATTGGCTTCTGTTGGTTATGATACACTCTTTGGACTAACGGATGTGAAAGTCTTTAAGAGAGATACTCTCGAAGTGACCTTTGTTGGAGAGTTGGATGGCAACCTTTACACGGTTGATTTATCAAAAGAGAGCACATTCCATGCAACTTGTCTAATGGCCAAGGCCGACAAGGGGTGGCTATGGCATCGCCGGCTAGCCCATGTCGGCATGAGAAATCTTCAAGATCTCTTAAAGGGGAATCACATCCTTGGACTAACCAATGTCTCTTTTGAGAAAGACCGTGTGTGTAGTGCATGCATAGCCGGGAAGCAACATCAATCAAAGCACCCACCCAAGAACATTGTGTCAACTTCAAGGCCCCTGGAGCTCCTTCATGTGGGTCTGTTTGGGCCTCCTTCATGGGATAGTCTTGGTGGGAAAAAGTGTCGATGATTACTCAACATATACATGGGTGTTTTTCCTCAAGTACAAGGACGAGATGAAGATCACCTTCATTGATTTTGCCAAGCAAGCACAACGCAAGTTTGACAAGGAGATCTTGGCAATAAGAAGTGACAATGGCTCTAAGTTCAAGAACTATACCTTGGAAGAATTCCTTAGTGATGAAGGGATTGAGCATCAATATTCTGCTCCATACACTCCTTAGCAAAATGGTGTAGCCGAAAGGAAGAACCGTACACTTGTGGAGATGGCAAGGTCCATGTTGGATGAATACAAGTGACCACATAGTTTTTGGGCCGAAGCTGTTAACACTGCATGTCATGCATCAAACCGGCTCTTGCTCCATACTATATTGGAAAAGACTCCATATGAGCTCCTAACTGGAAACAAGCCAAATGTCAAGTACTTTCGTGTATTTGGGTGCAAATGTTTCATCCTCAACAAAAGATAACGGTTAGGAAAATTTCAATCCAAAACAATTGAGGGCATATTTGTTGGCTATGGATCAAACTCTCATGCCTATAGAGTCTACAACAAATCCAATGGATGTGTTGTAGAAACTTGTGACGTGGTGTTTGATGAATTTAATGGCTCCCGTGGGGAGAAAGTTGATCTAAGTGATGCAGGTGAAGAAGATTCTTCTCAAGATATTTTGACCATGGGTGTTGGTGCACTTCTTCCTAAGGAACAAAAACCTCATGATGATGAAGATGAAGATGGAAGCTTCACACATCATCAAACTACTTCAACACCCATACCATCACAAGTTCCTATTGCTCAACTGATGCCCTTAGCCCAAGTAGAAGAAGATGATCAAGTTCCTCTTCATGATAATCTTCAAGAACAAGATCAACATCAAGGGCAAGAACAAGAAAGTCCAATCATTGATGATGAACCTCAACAAATGCAATATGAACAAGAAGATCTTCCTCCACACATTAATGATCCATATGTTGAGGATGTGGATGATGGACATGAAGTTGAACCTCGAGAAACTCTAACCTCCATCATGCCTCAAGTGGCCGGTCGTGTTGATGTTGACAAAATTCTCACTGGCATATCGGAAGGTAGAGTCACTCGTAAACAGTTGACTAACTTTTGTGCTCACTTCTCGTTTGTATCTAGTGTTGAACCTCTCAAGGTACAAGATGCATTGATGGACAATGATTGGCTTGTTGCTATGAAAGAAGAGTTGATCAATTTTGAATGCAACCAAGTGTGGTCATTAGTCAAGAGGCCAACTACGGAACACAATGTCATTGGAACAAAATGGATTTTCAAGAACAAGCAAGATGAGAATGGTATAATCATCCGCAACAAGGCAAGGTTAGTAGCACAAGGGTACTCACAAGTTGAAGGATTGGACTTTGGTGAGACCTTTGCCCCCGTTGCCCGTCTTGAATCCATTCACATCTTACTTGCTTATGCTGCTTTCAATGGATTTACATTGCATCAAATGGATGTAAAGAGTGCTTTCCTTAACGGTCCTCTACAAGAAGAAGTATATGTGTCACAACCACCTGGGTTTGTTGATCCCGATCACAAAGACTATGTGTATAAACTTCATAAGGCTCTGTATGGCCTCAAACAAGCACCTCGTGCTTGGTATGATCATCTTAAGAAATTTTTACTCGATGATGGCTTTGTGAGAGGGGTGATCGATCCCACTCTTTTTACTAACAGGTACAAGGGTGATTTGATCCACTACAAAAAAAAAGACACATCCGTGACATTTTCGGCCGATCAATTTTTTTTTTCTGTCATACATATGCCACTTCTATGACGATAATTGTGACAAAACCCGGTATCATCATAGATGTGGTGGGCTCCTACTTCTATGACAAAAAATCATGATAGAAAATGAGCTTTTCGTCCCGGGCGGGCCGGAGACGCAGCTGCATGACATTCTTTGGGCCGTCCATGATGGAAAAAGCCATGGTAGAAGCGAGGGCGAGGAAAATTTCGGGGAGTTCCCGGTTATGGTGGGAGATCGGGGGCCGAGCGATGCGCGTTTCTCTAGTACACGTACGCGCGTGTGTGCAAGGCGTTGGCTCTAACTGAACCCGAGCGAGGCGTTGGGCTCTAACTGAACCCGAGTGATTGCAATGCAGGCTACGCGTTACTGAACCCGAGCGATCGATCGATGGCTGTTAACTGAACCCAATCAAGCGATTCCTTCGCTACTGCTGCTAACTGAAGATG
>NC_041387.1:576891572-576896709 GCF_002162155.2 Triticum dicoccoides | reverse complement strand
GGGGGGTGGGTGGGTTTGGATGAACAGTGAGCGGTGGCGTTGCCTCTGGATGAATAGGACCCCGTGGTGTGGAGGGCTGGATGAACATTAGACGGTGGAGGGGTTCCCGTGGAGGGGTGGTTGAACAGGACCCCGTGGTGTGGAGGGCTGGATGAACAGTAGACAGTGGAGGGGTGCCCGTGGAGGGGTGGTTGAACAGTAGCCGGTGGAGTAGCACGTGGTGGAGGCTGGATGAACAGGAGCCCGTGGAGGCTGGAGGAGGTCGACGGTAGCCTGTGGAGGCTGGAGGAGGTTGACGGTGGAGATGAACAGTATCCCGTGGAGTCCCGTTTTGCGGTACGCCACACCCCTCCTGATGAACAGGACCCCCGTTTCGACCGTAGCGCTCCAACACAAGTTTGTTTCTTCCATTTTGCGGTATGCCACACCCCTCCCGATCAACAGGACCCCCGTTTCGACCGTAGGAGGTCCGTTTCCTCTGTTTTGCGGTACGCCACACCCCTCCCGATGAACAGGATCCCATTTCAAACGTGGCCGGTCGAACACAAGGCCGTTTCCTCCGTTCTGCGGTACACCAGGCCTCGTTTGCATCGCCTTTTCCATCCAAGCCCTCCCGATGAACACGACGACGCATTCCGTTCCGACCCAACCGGTTGGCTCCCCATGAATACGATGACGACGATGTTTCTCCGTTCTGACCCAGCCATGTACACGAGCCCTAGCCGTACGTATGCGCGAGTAGGCATTCGAGACCCTACCCGTATGTACGTACATGGCCGTATTTTCTTTCTTGCACCCTGGCCACTGTACGTACGTGTACATGCTACGTGCGCGCCTCTACTATGACACGTACGCGCCTCTACTACGACACGTGCGCGCCTCTACATCGACCAGTATATATGTACGTACACGTTCGCGACCAGAATGACAACGCTACGTACGCTTTGACCAGGTGGGTCCCGACTGTCAGGCACTTCCTTGCATGCGAAGATGTAGCTGGTGGGTCCCAGCAGTCAGGGGGGCAAATCGTTTTGATTTTTTTTCTTTGCCCGGACGCACTTCCTTGCGTGCGAAGGTGTAGCTGGTGGGTCCCAGCAGTCAGGGGGCAAATGTTTTTTTCATGAAATACGGTGGCTCGTCCGGTGGGTCCCTGCTGTCAGGTGGAGGAATAATTATTTTGCGCATAATAAGGAGGCACTTCCTTGCGGCCGCCTTGGACCCAGCTGTCAGCCTCTCCATGCATAGTACTCTTCCGATGGAAGTCGGTCGTTGACCACATTGACCACGCCGCACCGAGAGCACCACAGCGGTGGACAATGGCGAGGCCTAGGAAGGGGATGACGCGGAGCCAGGGAAGACGCAGCAGTGGATGCCCACGCGAAGAGGAGTATGAGGGTTCACTGGTTCGGCTGCGGTGTGAGGTTGTCATTGCCGCAGAATAACAGGGGGTATGGGTGAGTAGAGGGATGGCCTGGCCGGCGGTGGGAGTAGTAGGGGGCGGTGAGGCCTCCGCGGCATCACAGCCGGCCACGGGAGGCAGGATCATGCGGCACGACCGGCGCTGCTTTGGGCGGATGGAGCACGAAGACTAGAGGATGAAGAAGCACTACGGCCGTTGGATGGACATCGTACGATCACTGGAGCTAGAATCGTTCATATTGACTAAGTTGACAAAGCCCTTCGTCCCCGTAAACTTAGTAGGCCCACAAGTCAGTCTCCCGCCAAGGTGAGTCCCAGCTAGCAGGGGGAGTATTCATTTTTTTGTGCGTAATAAGGAGGCATTTCCGGTGGGTCCGAGCTGACAGCGGGGGGAACGTTTTTTTAGTGAAATACAGAGACCCTTCCGATGGGTCCCAGCTATCAGGTGGAGGAATCATTATTTTGCGCATAATAAGGAGGCATTTTCCTGTATGGGCCCCTACTGCCAGCCTCTTCCGATGGCTGTTGTTTGTTGACCATGTTGACCTCGCCACGCCGAGAACACAAACATGGTGGACGAGGGTGAGGCCCAGGAAGAGAACCACCCGGAGCCGGCGAAGCCACCGCAGCGGATGCCCATGCTGAGGGGAGAACGAGCGCTGATGTCGCTCGAAAATAACAGGATGTGTGGGTGGTTAGAGGGATGGCCTGGCGGCAGCACAGCCAGCCACCGGAGGAGGGAGCAGGCAGTCCCGCCGGCGCTGGTTTGGGCGGCTGGAGTAGGAAGATCAGAGATTGAGGAAGCACGGTGGCTGTTGGATGGACATCAAACAGTCACTGTTGTGTGTTGACTAAGTTGACAAAGCCTTGCATACGCGTAAAAAAAATTAGGACAGCGTCATCGTCAACCTAGTAGGCCCAGAAGTCAGCCTCCAAATCTGTGGAAAATAGCATACAGCCCATTAGCCATTATTTTCAATAATTTACAGCCCATTTGCTAATTCTTAAGGATTTGAAGCCCATATTCTTTTTATTAGCATTACAGACCATATATTCTGGGCACTGCTAAAAAATTCAACGAAATTTTGCATATTTCGGTGGGGTCCGAACTCTTTTAATCACGAAATTTCAAGTCACGTTAAAAATAATTTTCAAAAAATTATATATCAAAATAAAATTCAAAAAACAATTCTCCGCAAAAAAATGAATGAAATTTATAATCTTAACTAGCAAGATGCTCGTTCGTTGCACGGAACATGAAGATGCATTTGTATGAGTAGTTTATCTTGTGGGAGAAAAGATGATATTTTAATGTAATTGCCAGTTGGCTTTGGTTTTTATAAGAGTATAGAGTAGAGAAATCCTAAAAAAATGATATTTTAATGCAACTTATAGCCCATTTTCTGGGGAAGCCAATTTCCTACTACTTACATCCCTCCTCATCTTGAAAGATTTGCAGCCCAGCAGGGCTGAGAAAAGCAAGTAGGCCTCAGTTTTGGTATTCTCCAAAAAAAGAACTGGGCTAGCCAATTTCAGAAAGAAAAAATATATCAACTGGGCTCGTCATGTCCTTAATAAAAGCGTAAGCGTGGGCTAGATGGGCCACAACCCCCGTACAGCGCGCAGTTGAGCTCCATCTCTGAAACTGAAAAACAACTAGGTGAGCTGCTGGGTCCCTGGTGTTATCCGCTCATTGTGTATTTTTCTCATTTATTGACTACATTGACAATGGCGGGGAACCTAGTTGTCAAACAATTAAGAGGAAGTATTTTTTTGGCTTGTAATAACGAGGCACCTGCTTGCGAAATGCAATGACCCTGGTGGGTCCCTACTGTCAGCCTCTCCATGTACAGTCATCTCCTGATTCCTCTTGGTTGTTGACCATGTTGACAACGCCAGACCACGGCGGGCACATCGAGCTAACCAAGGCAGAGAACGACGGCAAGGCCACGGACGGGAACGAACAGCAGCCATGGAAGATTCGGCAGTGTAGTGGCAGGTGGAGGGGAGTACGAGGGAAACAACATGGATGTCAAGCATACAAATGGTACAAAAAACCCAAGGATTAATTGTTCATCAAATTTTTAGAAAAAACCCAGATTGAACATGACAGTAACATCTAACCCAATCACTCTTTTTTGCAGTCACAAACAAATGGATCGGTCTGATCCATAAAATTAACATCCTGTGCAAAAAAAATTATTTCAGGATGTCTACAACTTATTGTAAATAGAAGCCGAGCATGTTTAGAATCCCATTTGTCCACATGAAACTTCTTTTTTTGCTGTTCAACATGTTCGTCCATGAGAAATCTCTTGCTGTAAAATTAAGCCTCATGGACAATAGTAACCTCGCATTCAACAGGAAGAATGTGACAAAGCTTCTATTTGCCTAGTTGGATGCATATCGTCCCATCGTTATTGTCCTCAAATGAATGTCATGAGAACTTAGAAAATCCTTGTGCTTATTACGCCAACGATTGGTTATATGTTTTTCTCCATGTGGTTCTGCCTAAGTAGACATGAAGATTGAAAGCAGTTAAGGTCTGAAAAAAGAGTATGTCGAAAGAACGACAGCTGAACAATTAATTCTAGTACAATATATACGGGCTTTCAATGTGCATGAAATCATCACCTCTATGTATAAATTCTCCAGAGATCGAAAGCATCGCAGCAAGCCAATAATTATGTCCAGATCAAAACTATACATTCTGATATATATATATATGATCTTGACAGAATCCAGCAGCATTGATAGGCTATCAATGGACGAACTCTTCATTGAGCATATAACATAATATTAGTACCCAAAGTTTACTCCAGGATGATATAAAACTTATGCGCACAAATGAAAAATGCAGCATATGATTACAAATGTGTAGATGATAATATATGGTACCTGAAAAAGTGAGGAGCCAAACACCAACTCCTTGTGATTATTAAACGGGTCACGAATTACACCCAAGGTCTCCAGTTTGGGCACAGAGACGACAGTTATTTCTGAAGGTGTATAACAATTATGAAGGAGCAACCTTTCAAGTGAAGGGGCATCTTCGATGATGAGCTGCTGTCCTTTAAAACAAATTCCAATGCTTTTAAGGTGAGGCGACTTTATTTGGAGACAACTGATACCGATTTCTATTCCCAAAATAATCAGCAAGCGCTCCAGGGCAGGGCAACTGGAGTGGATGATGCTGTGTAGTGAGGCCTTCGACAGATAAACCACGACAAGTGGAAGTTTTTTTAGCAGTGGGAGTCGAAGCATTTGTACCAGATCGTCTGGTAGATGGCACCGGGCGAAGGTGGCGGTGTGGAGAGAGGAGGAAAACCGCGAGATGGACAACGGTGGTGTGGGCACGAATTCTTGGTATGTTCGTGGTATGAAACTTTCGTGATAATGGTAGAACTCAAACTGCTGGAGTTTTCCGAATTCAGGGGATGTCAGCCAAGCGTCCACCTTGCCGGGTATGGACAGCATGTAGCTTATCGGGATGCAGAGGCATTGAACGGGGCCCTGCTGGTGAGAACAGACGTTGGCTCTGAGGAGATCAAATTCAGGAAGGACAGATATCTGACGATAGTCGATATTGAGGGGTGCGGTGCGCCATAGAGGACGCCACCGAGTTGAGAGGACTTGTGTGCGGCAGCAATCCTTGGTGGGGAGAAGCAAGATGATCTCCTCAAGGATGACGCCCGGGAGATCGCTGATGTAGTCCACC
>NC_041387.1:576877152-576891165 GCF_002162155.2 Triticum dicoccoides | reverse complement strand
CTCATCTTCTTGGCGCTGGGGCCAGCCGACTCCATTTTCCTTGTGGGCGTCGCGCCGAGCTCACGGGTTTCAGCAGAGTAGCCAGAGACGAGCCTAGTGGCAGTGCGAGTGGGGAAGAAGTAGGGCTGGGGATTTCTGTAGGAGTGGAAGAAGAGGAGCAGGCGTTTTTTGTACGAGTGAGGAAGAAGGTGAGCAGGGTTTTCTGGACGAGTGAGGAAGATTGGGGAGCGGGGGGAATTGGGTGGGGAGACGGAAGCGGGAGAGCGAGTTGTTCGTGTTTATAAGGCCCGCTGCACTAACTACTCGCTTTTTCCCAAGAACCGCTTGAGGGAGTCCTGGATAAGGGGGTATCCGGACAGCCGGACTATATACATCGTCCGGACTATTGAAGCGTGAAGATACAAGACTCAAGAGTTTGGCCCATGTCCGGATGGGACTCTCCTTTGTGTGGAAGACAAGCATGGCGATCCGGATATTATATTTCCTTCCTTGTAACCGGCTCCATGTAAACCCTAACCCTCTCCAGTGTCTATATAAACCGGAGAGGATGGTCCTTAGAAGGCCGATCACAATTATAATCATACCATCATAAGCTCGCTCCTAGGGTTTTAGCCTCTACGATCTCATGGTAGATCTACTCTTGTACTACTCATATATTCAATATTAATCAAGCAGGAAGTAGGATTTTACCTCCATCGAGAGGGCCCGAACCTGGGTAAACATTGTGTCCCTTGCTTCCTGTTACCATCAGCCTAAGGCGCACAGATCAGGACCCCCTACCCGAGATCCGCCGGTTTTGACACCGACACCGCTCTCTTCTTTTGTGTTGCTGCATTGGAGCTGGCGCATGGGCTTGGCTAACTGGCCATGCATGTAGGATGCATGTGCCCGCGGGCCAGTGCATGCGTCTGGTTTGTTACTAGGCCTATTTAATAGGGTGGTTATGGAGTAAATTAAGGAGATTTATTTTCTCTGTGTGCATCCACCAAATTAGAGGATGCGGTACTGGATACAGACACTCACATTAAACTAACATTCAGAAGAACAAACGTTCAGCATGTCTATGCATCTCAATGATTCACCATACTATAACCATTATACAAAGCTGTGAGAAGGTGTGGAAATAAAGAAAATTGGTCGATACTTCTCTGAGCAAAGGGCCTCCCTGCACACGCATTAATTTCCTGGGCATGCTTGTTTCTTCTCAATGTTGCGAGCACTTTGAGCATGTTGGCAACTCCACATAGTTAGCTGCCTCATCTTGCAATTGATGCTGACACATTTGCAGCAAACACATGAGGCAATAGAGATGACTCAACATGGGTCCATATTGTGCAGTTCCCCTGATATCATATTCATTGTCCTGAATCTGAAAAGATAGGAAAATAGTAGCTATACTTAAACGGTGTTGCAAAAAAAGTAGCACATATCAATATCTCGGCATGACAAAACACAATCATCTGGATGAAGGGGATACTGACCTGCCTGAGGAAGATTACATATAATTTCATAAGTCCTTGGTTGATTTCCACCTTCGGCTGCACTGCTTGTTTGCTCCTCCACACATGACAGTATTGTTCCGTAGTACATTCAGCAAGTCAATGTACGAATAAGCTAATTTCATCTTGCGGTGGTCATTGTACCTAGTTACGAATGTAGGAATACCTGGAGCACCATGAGGTTAGCTGACAGCAGGTAGATGCAGCCATATAAATTTTGTGCAGTGCTACCTGATACGTCTCCAACGTATCTACTCTTCCAAACACTTTTGCCCTTGTTTTGGACTCTAACTTGCATGATTTGAATGAAACTAACCCGGACTGACGCTGTTTTCAGCAGAACTGCCATGATGTTGTTTTATGTGTAGAAAAGAAAAGTTCTCGGAATGTCCTAGAAATCCACGGAGGCACTTTTCAGAATTAATAAGAATTTTTGGCGAAAGAATCAAGGCCAGGGGGCCCACGGGCTATCCACGAGACAGGGGGTGCGCCCCCCCTAGGGGCGCGCCCTCCTATCTCATGGGCCCCCCGGACCTCCTACGACCTCAACTCCAACTCCATATATACCGTCTCGGGGAGAGAAAAATCAATAATCGGGATACTTCTTGGTGATGACCGTAGTTTGAGGAGTTCATGTATTCACTATGTGTTAATGCTTTGGTCCGGTTCTCTATTAAAAGGAGGCCTTAATATCCCTTAGTTTCCACTAGGACCCCGCTGCCATGGGAGGGTAGGACAAAAGATGTCATGCAAGTTCTTTTCCATAAGCACGTACGACTATTTACGGAATACATGCCTACATTACATTGATGAATTGGAGCTAGTTCCATATCACCCTATATTATAACTATTGCATAAGGAATCGCATCCGGCATAATCATCCTTCACTGATCCATTGCCTATGAGCTTTTCACATATTGTTCTTCGCTTATTTACTTTTCCGTTGCTACTGTTACAACTACTACAAAAACCCAAAAACATTTACCTTTTTTGTTGCTACTGTTACCATTACTATCATACCACTCTTGCTACTAAATACTTTGCTGCAGATACTAAGTTATCCAGGTGTGGTTTAATTGACAACTCAACTGCTAATACTCAAGAATATTCTTTGGCTCCCCTTGTGTCGAATCAATAAATTTGGGTTGTACTTCACCCTCGAAAGCTGTTGCGATCCCCTACACTTGTGGGTTATCAAGACTAATTTCTGGCGCCGTTGCCTGGGAGCATAGCTCTATTCTCTGAGTCACTTGGGATTTATATCTGTTGATCACTATGAAGAACTTGAAAGACGCTAAGACCAAAATTTTGCCCTCAACTACGAGGGGAGGTAAGGAACTGCCATCTAGCTCTGCACTAGATTCTCCTTCCGTTATTAGTAGGCTTGCGACACCTAAACCTGCTACTGCTATGAATTCTGATATGTCGCATGTTATTGATGATGCCACTTCTGCTATGCATGATGAAACTACTTCTGTGCATGATACTACTTTGCCATTAGGTGAATTTCTTGATGAACAACTTGCTAGAGTTAGGGGGAATGAAAATATTGAAGAACCTATTATTGATGATAGTGATGATGAACGTTCCCCCAATGATTATGTTTTACCTGTTGTTCCTAAGGGTTATGTTATGAACAAAGAAGCTGCTTAAGCTACTCTTGCTTGCAATGATAGAAATGATCTTAAGAAATTATTAGCTAAATGGAAGCAGCAGTCTCTTAATGCTAGAATGAAACCCAATCCTACTTTTGCTACTTCACCTATCTATGTTACTGATAAGGATTATGAATTCTCTATTGATCGTGATATTATTACTTTAGTTGAATCTGATCCTTTCTATGGCCTTGAATCTGAAACTGTTGTGGCACATCTTACCAAGCTAAATGATATAGCCACCATATTTACTCATGATGAGAAGTCCCACTATTTATATATCCTTAAGATATTTCCGTTCTCATTAAAGGGTCATGCTAAGACTTGGTATAATTCTCTTGCTCCTGGTTGTGTGCGTAGTCCCCAGGATATGATTTATTACTTCTCTGCTAAATATTTCCCTGCTCATAAGAAACAAGCTGCCTTGCGGGAAATATATAATTTTGTGCAAATCAAAGAAGAGAGTCTCCCACAAGCTTGGGGAAGGCTTCTCCGGTTGCTTTATGCTTTGCCTGATCATCATCTTAAGAAAAATGAAATACTTGATATCTTTTATAATGGACTAACCATGCTTCCAAGGACCACTTGGATAGTTGTGCTGGTTGTGTTTTCAAGGAAAGAACAATCGACGAAGCTGAAATACTATTGAATAATATGTTGACTAATGAAAATAATTGGACTCTTCCCGAGCCAGTTCCTGAAGTAATTCCTGAACCAATTGAGCCAACTCCTGAGCCTATTCCTAAACCCACTCTGAAGAAGAGAGGTGTTTTATTTTCAGTCCTAAAGATATGCAAGAGGCAAAGAAATCAATGAAAGAAAAGGTATTAAAGCTGAAGATGTTAAGAATTTACCTCCTATTGAAGAAATACATGGTCAGAATATACCGCCTGAAGAACCACATTGTCTCGATAACCCGACACAGGTAGTAAAGGTAAATTCTCTCTATAGATACGATAAAGTTGAAATACCCTCTACTAAATTTCATAGCCCATGCTTAGATGAATTTGATGACTTTATGGCTAGACATTAATGCTTATGTTGGTAGAGAGTTAAAGAATAATGCTTTCGAGATAGGACGCGTAGGTGATAATCTGGCTAGAGTTAAAGATGAACTTCACCGCGTTAGCAAATATGCTTCTATGGTTGCTACTCAAGCTGAGCAAGTACTCAAAGCTCAAAATGATTTGCTTAATGAGTTGAATAATAAAAATGACTTTGCTGTTAGAGTGGCTACTAGAACTGGTAGAATGACTTAGGAACCTTTGTATCCTGAAGGCCACCCTAAAAGAATTGAACAAGATTCTCAGAATAATAATCTAGATGTTCCTAGTTCTTCTAAGAAGAAAAAGAAGAATGATAGGACTTTGCAAACTTCTAGTGAACCTAATGTAGAAACACCTGAGAATCCCAATGATATTTCTATTTCTGATGTTGAAACACAATCAGGTGATGAACATGAACCTAGTAATAATGTTAATGATAATGTTCATATTGATGCTCAACCTAGCAAAGATAATGATGTAGAGATTGAACCTGCTGTTGATCTTGATAACCCACAATCAAAGAATCAACGTTATGATAAGAGAGATTTTGTTGCTAGGAAGCACGGGAAAGAAAGAGAACCATGGGTTCAGAAACCCATGCCCTTTCCTCCTAAACCATCCAAGTCAAAGGATGATGAGGATTTTGAGCGCTTTGCTGAAATGATTAGACCTATTTTCTTACGTATGCGCTTAACTGATATGCTTAAAGTAAATCCTTATGCTAAATATATGAAGGATATCATCACAAATAAAAGAAAGATACCGGAAGCTGAAATTTCCACCATGCTTGCTAATTACACTTTTAAGGGTGGAATACCAAAGAAACTTGGAGATCTGGGTGTACCAACTATACCATGCTCCATTAAAAGAAATTATGTTAGAACTACTTTATGTGATCTTGGAGCCGGTGTTAGTGTTATGCCTCTCTCTTTATATCATAGACTTGAATTGAATAAGTTGACACCTACTGAAATATCTTTGCAAATGGCTGATAAATCAACTGCTATACCTGTCGGTATTTGTGAGGATGTGCCTGTTGTGGTTCCAACTATCATTTTTGGAGGTTTTGAATTTCCTCTCCCTACCGTCAAGAAAAAGTATGATATTCTTATTGTTGGGGATTTTCATATCCCCGTTGAGGTAACTTAGTGTTATTCGAAATTTCTCTGGTTCCGTGTTATTCGGAATGAGTTTGTTAACAAGACTTGATCAACCTTGTTAGTGGATTCATTTTGATGATCACGAGATGGATGAAACTAGAAGTCATAACCTTCTGTGCCCTCCTTTTACTTTCTGTTATTTAGAATAAATAAAAAAAATATTATCTGTTTGTTTTTTGATTTATCTGTGCAATAAAAAATAGTCCAAAAATAAAAGTGCTCCAAATGCCCTGCAAATTTAGTATGATTTTTTCTGGAATATTTGAGGATTTTAGGCACTGAAAACACTATAGGAGGGCCAAGCACCAGGCCACGAGAGAGGAGGGCGCGCCCCCCCTGTAGGGCGCGCCCACCTGTCTCGTGGGCCCCTGGTGACTCCCCTCCACTTATGCCAGCACCCACACACTCCATCTTCTACCCAAAAAAATCCCCATCCAGCTCAAGCCCGAGTTCTAGCTCGTTCTGCTGCGATTTTCGATCTCTTAGCTCAAAGCTCCATTCGCAAAACTGCTTTGGGAGATTGTTGCCTAGTATGTGACTCCTCCATTGGTCTAATTAGTTTTTGTTCTAGTCCTTTATTCATTGCAAATCCTTGCTGCCTTGGTGACCCTGTTCTTGAGCTTGCATGTTAAAATTTTGAGGTCCCAAGCAATTCCAATGCATGATATAGGCTCTAGGCACTTGTAGGAGCAGTTGCTATCAATTTTGTTTAGTTTTATGCACTTTTATTTTGAAGTTACTAAAATTTCAGAAATTTTCAGAAAAATAAATATGGTTAGGAGAATGTACCAAGGTGGCTCCTCGGCAAAGAAAGGGCCAAGGATTGCTATACGAGAGCAAGACGTTAAATTGACGAGGGATGCATATGTACGGGCTTGTGAGTGGCCATCCGATGATTTTATGGTCGAAGCAGGCTTCAAGGAGGAATTTGACGCGTATGTGCATAATGCCGAGCTGGAGGACTTTTTACAAGATAAGTGCCCTCAATATTATCATTTGACTGATTACTTTGTGCGGAGGTTCGAATATATTTCTTCGCGTAATTCTCCTAGTGTTATGTTTGATATTTATGATACATCTTATACCATGGACTTAGAGGATTTCACAACTGCTTGCAAACTCCCTCAGCGGGGTAATATCAATGATCCTCGCAAATCTGAATTTAGAGATTTTCTTGCTAGTATTACTGTGGGAGAATCTAGGGACGTAGCACAAGCTACCATAGGGAGCATTCATTTTCCTGCTATACATTACTTTGCTCTCTTTATTGGTAAAAGCATTAACGGTAAGGACGAAGTAAGTCACTTGTGTGCCCCTGATCTTTGTGTCCTCAAGAGTGCCATGTCTTGTTACAGAGGTTATAACTTGGGGGCAATAGTTGCACGTAGGTTGCATAATAATAGTAAAAAGGGAAATTTCTTTGGAGGAATTTATGCAACCCGTGTGGCAAATTTTCTTAATATAGCTCCACGAGAGGGGGGTATGATTGTACCTCCTGTTTATTTAGATAAAGAAGCTATGTTTGATCATCAATTTCTTGAGAGGAATGAACAATTCCTCCATTATCGACTAATCTATGATAGACGCAACGTCGTCCCTATCACTCTTCCTGCTCCCTGCCTTTTTGATTATCAGGCAAGAGGAGGATATGTTATCACCAGGGAAGAAGCCACTGAATATGAGAGGGGAATGGAGGCAGCTTACCAAAACGCTGCTGCCCAGGAGGCCGTTGCCTCTACATCTCAGTACAATCCCAGTTTCACTTATGGATATCAGCCAGGTGGTCCTTGGTATTAAACCAACTTAGGCCAAAAGCCTAAGCTTGGGGGAGTACGTATTTCTCACCGACTTTACATTCATGTTCACACACTTGTCGTCGGTGCTCATACTCTTTCATTGTATCATCCATGTTAGTTTAAATCTCCTTTTCTAGTTTTCTTCTTGTGTGTTTGATAAACCTTAAGAAAAACCAAAAAAATAGTTAGTTTAATTTCCTTGCTTGTAGTAGAAATTAAAATGAAAACCCAAAAAGATTTCTCGTTCTTCTTTTACTTGTTGGGAGCTTTCCCGTGTAAATAGTTTTATTTTCTTTTCTTTCTTTTGAGGGTCGAGAAGACAATATTGAAAATGCTTAGTGGCTCTCATATGCATGATTGATTATTTATATTTAGAGCCCATATTACTTGTCTTCTCTCTTCAGTTGAATGCTTGCAGATTCCAGCTTAGTCCAATGCACGTGCACTCTTATTATTATACACTTCATTCGGTCGTGCGAGTGAAAGGCAATAATGACAATATATGATGGACTTATTGGGATGAGAAAAGCTGGTATGAACTCGACCTCTCTTGTTTTTGTAAATATGATGATTCATCGTTCCTGAGTCAGCTATTATGAAATAAACATATTTGCAATGACACTTAGATATTATAGTTGCTTGTGCCATGCTTGATTAGCTATGAGTTATAATGGTTTACCTTGCGTGCCAACATGCTATTAGAATGATTATGATGTGATATGATGGGATGGTATCCTCCTTTGAATGAATTGAGTGACTCGACTTGGCACATGTTCACGCATGTAGTTGAATCAAATCAACATAGCCTTCATGATATTTATGTTCATGGAGGATTATATCCTACTCATGCTTGTATCCGGTGTGAATTAATTTTAATGCATGCTTACGACTGTTGTCGCTCTCTCAGTTGGTCGCTTCCCAGTCTTTTGCTAGCCTTCACCTGTACTAAGCGGGAATACTGCTTGTGCATCCAAACTCCTTAAACCCCAAAGTTGTTCCATATGAGTCCACTATACCTTCCTATATGCAGTATCTACCTGCTGTTCCAAGTAAATTTGTATGTGCCAAACTCCAAACCTTCAAATGAAATTCTGTTTTGTATGCTCGAGCAGCTCATGTTTCAACTAGGGCTGCCTATATCTTCCATGCTAGGTGTGTTATTCTCAGAGGAGTGGACTCCACTCCTCACTCACGAGAAAGGGTCGGTAACCGGGATGCCCAGTCCCATGATCCAAAAAGATCAAAGCAAATCAAAATAATTAAACAAAACTCCCCCAGGGCTGTTGTATGTTGGAGGCACTCGTTGTTTCGAGCAAGCCATGGATTGATGATTGTTGGTGGTTGGGGGAGAATAAACCTTTACCATTCTGTTTGGGAACTGCCTATAATGCATGTAGTATGGAAGATACATCCATCTCATAGTTGTTGCGTTGACAACGAAAGTATGCCGCTCAAAATGTTATTCAATCTCTATTTTACAATAGAGCTCTGGCACCTCTACAAATCCCTGCTTCCCTCTGCGAAGGGCCTGTCTATTTACTTTTATGTTGAGTCATCATCCTTCTTATTAAAAGCACCCACTGGAGAGCACACTGTCATTTGCATTCATTATTATTGGTTTATATTGGGTATGACTTGACCGGATCTCTTTTACCATGAATTACAATGTTTAGTCAGTCCTTGATCTTTAAAGGTGCTCTGCATTTATGTTTTGCGGTCTCAGAAAGGGCTAGCGAGATACCATTTTGTTATATCATGTTATGATTATTTTGAGAAAGTGTTGTCATCCAAGTTTTATTATTATGACTCGCTAGCTAATTATGCTATTGATATGAGTAATTGTGAGACCTATGTGTTATTGTGAGTATGGTTAGTTCATAATATTTGCTGAAACTTGAATGCTGGATTTTCATGTTTACGACAACAAGAGCAAACAGAGTTTGTAAAAGTTTTTCTTTATCACTTTCAGTTTGTCAACTGAAGTGCTTGAGGACAAGCGAAGGTTTATGCTTGGGGGAGTTGATACGTCTCCAACGTATCTACTTTTCAAACACTTTTGCCCTTGTTTTGGACTCTAACTTGCATGATTTGAATGAAACTAACCCGGACTGACGCTGTTTTCAACAGAACTGCCATGATGTTGTTTTATGTGTAGAAAAGGAAAGTTCTCGGAATGTCCTGGAAATCCACGGAGGCACTTTTCATAATTAATAAGATTTTTTGGCGAAAGAATCAAGGCCAGGGGCCCACGTGCCGTCCACGAGACAGGGGGGCGCGCCCCCTAGGGGCGCGCCCTCCTATCTCATGGCCCCCCCGGACCTCCTCCGACCTCAACTCCAACTCCATATATACCGTCTCGTGGAGAAAAAAAGCAAGGAGAAAGTTTCATCGCGTTTCACGACACGGAGCCGCCGCCAATCCCTAATCTCTCTCGGGAGGGCTGATTTGGAGTCCGTTCGGGGCTCCGGAGAGGGGGATTCGTCGTCGTCTTCGTCATCAACCATCCTCCATCACCAATTTCATGACGCTCACTGCCGTGTGTGAGTAATTCCATCGTAGGCTTGCTGGACGGTGATGGGTTGGATGAGATTTACCATGTAATCAAGTTAGTTTTGTTAGGGTTTGATCCCTAGTATCCACTTTGTTCTGAGATCAATGTTGCTATGACTTTGCTATGCTTAATGCTTGTCACTAGGGCCCGAGTGCCATGATTTCAGATCTGAACCTATTATGTTTTCATGAATATATGTGTGTTCTTGATCCTATCTTGCAAGTCTATAGTCACCTATTACGTGTTATGATCCGACAACCCCAAAGTGACAATAATCGGGATACTTCTCGGTGATGACCGTAGTTTGAGGACTTCATGTATTCACTATGTGTTAATGCTTTGGTCCGGTTCTCTATTAAAAGGAGTCCTTAATATCCCTTAGTTTCCACTAGGACCCCGCTGCCACGGGAGGGTAGGACAAAAGATGTCATGCAAGTTCTTTTCCATAAGCGCGTATGACTATTTACGGAATACATGACTACATTACATTGATGAATTGGAGCTAGTTCCATATCACCCTATGTTATAACTATTGCATGAGGAATCGCATCCGGCATAATCATCCATCACTGATCCATTGCCTAAGAGCTTTTCACATATTGTTCTTCGCTTATTTACTTTTCCGTTGCTACTGTTACAACTACTACAAAAACCCAAAAACATTTACCTTTTCTGTTGCTACTGTTACCATTACTATCATACCACTCTTTCTACTAAATACTTTGCTGCAGATACTAAGTTATCCGGGTGTGGTTGAATTGACAACTCAACTGCTAATACTCAAAAATATTCTTTGGCTCCCCTTGTGTCGAATCAATAAATTTGGGTTGTACTTCACCCTCGAAAGCTGTTGCGATCCCCTACACTTGTGGGTTATCACTACCAAAATTGAGGTTTGTATCCCTTCCCATTATGAGAATTCTTCTTGAAGTTGGTAGAATGTGACGGCTTGTTCTTTGCATCAAACTTGCCTTTCCCATGGGATTTGTTCTTGTTGTTTTGGGGCTGGTTGGGCTGGAAGTTCTTCTCGTGTACCATGTGGGCACTAGAAGCTCCCTCAGCGACCCGAGCACGTGTGTCTTTTGCTCTTGCCTTCTCCTCAAAATCAAGAGTGTTAATGAGATCCAAAACAGAAAACTCATGTCTCTTGTTTTTCAGAGAAGTAGCAAAATCGTTCCACGAAGGTGGAAGCTTGGCAATGATGGTCCCAGCAACAAATTTGTCCGACAACACACACTTAAAGTACTCAAGTTCCTTAGAGAGTGACTGTATCTCATGAGTCTGCTGAACAACAGAGCGCTCATCAGTCATCTTGTAGTCACAGAATTGCCCCATGACGTACAACTCGTTGCCAGCGCCCGAGGGCCCAAACGTGGCCTCGAGCGCAGCCCACATGTCTTTGCCGCTGTCAAACGACATATATGAATCCACAATGGAATCGTCAAGAACACTTAGCAGGACGGCTTTGAAGAGGGTATCCATGTTTTGAAAAGCTTCCTGCTGTGTAGGATTAAGATCGCCCTCAGGCATACCCTTAGTGGCGTCATAGCAGTAAATGATCTGAAACCAATATACTGCTCTTGTGCGCCACCTTTTATATTGCACCCCCTTAAAAGTAGGCGGCTTCAAAAGCGCAGCAAAACCACTCGGAGTAAATTGCCTGTAATCAGGTTTTTGGATTGGATTGTTGAATATATGAGCAATTTAGTATGAGATTTAATCCGAATCAGCAGTAAATAGATCATGACAACAATTGCAAACATCAAAGTAATGATGAGGACTAAACCAGGAGGATAGAATCACATACTGTACAGCGGGAGCAGAACCGATGTGGTTGATGTTGTCACTCATATCGTTGATGAAGAGGTTACTGAGGTCGGGGAAGAAGGTTGTCGTTGAGGAAGTCGTCGCTGGCAGCAGTCATAGGAGTGTGCTCCCCAAAAACCTGATCGCCCCTCTCCCGTACAGGATCATGGAAGGCGGGGTCTGGAGGACTGTTGTCCCTTCTCGTGGTGCATGCCAGAAGGAAGGCCGGAGAAGAATTGTGTGGTGGCACTAAGATCTGGAACGGTGCGAAACCATATGATACAGCAGCGGCTAGGGTAGATCATGTCAGGTCGGTCGTGCGAGTATAATAGTAGGCCTTTGGCCCCCAAACCCCACGTCCAAGTCAATAATAGCTCAAAAAAGTCAATAATAGCCCCACCAAGGTTTGTCTAAAAAACGGAGTAATTAAGGCGTCCGTTAGTCCCTTTAGTATAAATACAATATCATTAATAATGGCCCCACCTTTTGTCTCACAAAGTATGTTGGAGTACAACCGGCTACACGTTTACAATCTGCTTCTCTTCTCTCTCCTCTTCTCTCTCCTTCAACTAAGCACAAATACTATATTTAAATCCTTATAGCCTGCTTATGTCATCTAATTGTAGTACTTGCTCTAAAGTTACTATCCACTGTGTAGTCTAAAATGCCGGGCGTGCAGCAGGCGGTGCCCTCGGTCGGCGCGCCGCTTCAAAGGCGGAAGTAGTGAGAGGTCGCGTCGCCCTGACTTGCCATCAATGTGGAGCGGTGGGCTCAACTGGTGCTGGGCGGGAAGCGCACGCGGGAGGGGGGAGGGGTTTTTGTTGGGCCAAGAAGGTGAGAAGCCAACTTGGGATCGGTCCGGACGGGGAAATATCATGTGCTCCCATACTCTGCATATGACACTAGTCTATGTTACTACTCCCTCCTTTCCGGTTTATAGAGATGTTTAGAGTAACATAGTAATATGTTACAGTACAAGTTACTCCCCACTATGACCAGCCTTGGCCTCTCCCAGTGCTCCACCATGTATAGCTGCTAAGCCTGCCACGTAGGCATAAAATATGATGTGGCACCAATAAACTAAGCACCTATGCATTGAAGACTTGAGTTACTAAGCCATTTAATGCACTTAGCACCTCATCTAAAGAGCATTAATAGTATAGCCAGTGCCATGTCATCTACAGCTCATCTTATAGTCAACATGTATAATAGTAGATCAAAAGAGTGTACTACTACATTTTTATTCTGTGGCCCACCTTTCATTGCCACAAAGTGCCTAGGAGCACGTGCTAGAGCTGGCTCTTCACGAAGAGCCTGCTTACCTTCACTCTCCTCTTCTCTTTCCTCCAACTAAGTAGAAATATATAAGTTTATTCCTTATACCCCGCCGACTCAGCTCTATTGTACTTGCTCTAAGCACATCTAAGCACTTACTAGCACCCCTTTAACTGTGGACCTTGACGGTGTACGTCACCTTGTGTCTCATAATTTTCCTCGTCATCATCTGAGTCCTAGAAGATCTCACCCACATCATCATTAGCATGCAGCCGCCTTGATAGACAACATGCGCAGAAGGAGTAGAGGCGACTGTGGATGCACCACCACCATGTCGTGGGCACTCCGTATGTGCTCGTGTGCGTGCAGCGTGCGTGTTTTTCCATTGGTGCTAGGTCTAAGGCCGAGGCTGCGGTCGTCTTCGTCTCCGAATAGTAGTTGAGCAACAACGGCAAAGAGGTGATGCAAGAGATGCGTATGCACCGTTGCGTGCGAGCTTCGCCGTAGCACGACGAACCGGACGTCGCCGCGGATGGTGCACGCCTCCATGCAGCCGAGTGTGTGCGCATGCATGTGTTATTCACGTGCATTCTCCGGCCGAGCTTGTGTACGTGTGTTGTGTGCTCCATGCTGTCCGCGTATGTGCATGAGTTGGATCGGATGGAGTTAGTGCGTTGGCTTGTGTACATGCGTGGCTGCATGCGTCCTGTACATGCGTGGCTTGTTGCGTGGTTGTCTGTAATTCAATATAAACTACTCCCTCCGATCCTAAATATAAGTCTTTCTAGCCATTTCAAATAGACTACAACATACAGATGTATGTAGACATATTTTAGAGTGTAGGTTCACTCATTTTGTTCGTATGTAGTCCCTTATTGAAATATCTAAAAAGACTTATGTTTGGGAATGGAGGGAGTATAAAACATCTTCAACTTAGCATCCTGATGTATCGTTTCTAGTGGTTAGCGAAAAGTTCATGTTCTTTTATTTGTTTATAGGTGGGCAGGCGGCAAAAAAGATGGGAAAACATGCAAGGTTCCTTGAAGACACTCCACCGCGAGGTTCCTTGCTCCTCCTCGGTCGTCGGGAATCTATGCTCTTCAACTCTTTTCTTTTACGCGAGCTTTGTTCATCCTTTTCCCAACACGCGAGACATCTAGCATCAAGGTGCATGTGTCATGCAAGAAAATGGAGATAATTAGATAAGTAGTGCGTAAGTGAGTCG
>NC_041387.1:576830168-576876753 GCF_002162155.2 Triticum dicoccoides | reverse complement strand
GGGGGGAAACCCTTTTTCGTAAGTGAGTCGTGCACTTCGATGGCACCTATGCAATATTTTTTCTCCTCCATGGCATGTGAATAGTGCACGTACTCAACGACGGAGCACGGGATGGTAGCAATGACATGGTCAGCCCTTTTTTGGAGAGAGTATGTACTACTAGTAAATAACTTTGATGTGTCCCGTCAACTCACAGAATGACGAGAAGCTTGATTACGCCTTCTCCCTCGCCAACGCGTGCGCGGTGGCTCACAGCACGAGGAGAAACTTTTGCTTACAAGTGGTGGACGTGCAGCAGTTCATTTGGTGTCAGATTGCCAGAAGCACTACTGTAGAACCATCGACTTCCGGAAGAGGCGAAGAGCCAAGCGCAAGGTCACCTACTAACCTTAGGCTAGGCGTAGTGGGAGTAACATAAGTAGGGGTACCTCCTTTTTTTATTCTAGAAACAACCACACGCGAATATCAAGGTGGTGGTTACGTAGAACAAATTTCCTGCAGTCCGTGCTCATCCCTCCTCTATCTCTCTTCTCAGCCAGCCAGCGGACGCACGGAGCCCATCGTTTATTTGCTCACATGCGGCCCCACATGTCAGTGAAAACGCAAGAGGACCCACTGAACCTGCACATCTTTCACCTCGACGTGCTGGTGATGAAAAACAAATCCAATAAAGATCTTCGGTGGCCGCTTTTGGAGTTACTCGAGACTCTAGAGTAGTAAGATTCTATTTAAAGTTTAACCAAGATGCACATCTCGTGGCTTCAACTACCACTCTATTTTCTTTCATGACTCGACCTGGATGCTGGATGTCCCACGTGTCGGCAAAAGGAGGAAGAACCCGACCAAATCTTCGGTTGTGCTCTCGGATTAGACTAGTTGTGCTAACTTAAAATTTTTATTGTGTACTCCCTCCGTTCCAAAATACTTGACTTCCATTTGTCCAAAAATGGATGTACCTATATACTAAAACATGTCTAGATACATATATATTTTGACAAATACAAGGCATGTATTGTGCAACGGAGGGAGTAGAATGGATGCAAGTTTTTGTATTGGGAAGAAGAGTACATCCATATATTGATAGAGCGTTGGAGTTGGCCTTACAAGTGGGACCGGAGTTGAGGAAACCGACTATCGGCAAACCCCCACCTCGCCCGCCGCGCGATGGCTGAGTTAGAGAAACGATGAGGTTGAAGAGATTGCTCTAGCACGGACTCCAAGAAATATGGTGTCAGATGGAAGTCTTGCTGGTGGCGTGTGCCATACTCCTAGACGTGAATGCTTGTTCTGGCCCATGCCACCCTACTACTCCTACTACTTACTATATAGTACTAGTATCGAGGATTCGAGGTGCTAGTTACGTACAATATGGCTACAACAAAAACACCCGCACGACGCGCGAAGCATGTGAAGCTAGTAAAAATAGTGTACTACTATTGTTGATTGGCCTCATCCGATAACCTGTTGCAATGCACGTACAATTATGTATTCGGAAAATATATTTTTGCCTCGTCGCACCACTCACTCACAGAAGCAACTCGAAAGCAATTCATAAATTTAGTAAGTTTATCACAGGCATATCATTTTATTACATACAACAGGTCATCAACCCACATCAACAACGAGGATACATTACAAATACTAAAGTTTTCACCACACAACAAATAACAAGCAATGAAATGAACTTCAACTCAACCATTCCTTGGCGTTGGAAACGCTTGCTTTGAACCACAAGTGATTCTCTGGGACGGGCCATCTATTGTCGATCTCGAGACCAACGCAGGACTAATCATCCAGGCTAAAGTGGCCTACTATATCAGTACTAGGGTAGGGAACCACCCTAATGCCCGAGGTATAGACATAGTTGCTTCTCATAAATGCTACTAGTAACGTTGTGTCAACAGCAGTTGGATCGCCTTTCACCATCATCGGATAGTTTTGTCCAAGGAAGAGCGAGTTTTCTCCAAGACTATCAATTCTGTTCCAGGGAGAAGGTGTTGGCGTTAGCACACTAGTATCCATCTCGAATACCATGCAACGGGTGTTGGAATAGGTCCAAAGAGTGCGACCATGGGAGACAACACGTGCTCCCTCAGTAGTAACATCATCAGTGGGCTGTATACACACAAGAAAAGGTGATCCATCGGAATTAGTTTCCAGGCGCCACTGAGTATATACGTTCTGCTCGTCCTCATGCTCGTGATCATCACCATCACTATCTCCCCCTTGGTTATTAAATTTTTCAAGTATAGGTGGTGGAATGTTCATAGGACCTTGGAAACACAAGAAGAAGGTTAATTAGTAAAGGGAAACTTGCTAACCCGCATGCATGTGGATGAAACAATTATAATTACGTTGGAAGGCAAACGTACCGAAACTACGAGGATCCCATGCAAAAACAGTGCCATGAGAGGTGGAAGCAAACACAAGACCCTCGTATTGAATTGCATCACAGTACACATCCGTGTATAGAAACTGGTTTTTGAGCAATATCCATCGAGTCAAACCACCAAGGACGGCAACAAGCTTGTCGAAGATAGCAACAACTTCATAGTTGTTATAATTCCATGAGCGGTTGGGAACTCGACAAATTTCTATCTTCCGTAGAAGACAGTCACCATGATCGTATTTGAACGTGCGTACAATACCGGTATGCTCAACCTCTGGGCAGTCTGCTGAGATTTTTTGAAGTGGAACACGGTCACGAGTGTACACATTCAAAAGTTCCCACTCGCAGTTGGACCCAACGTAAACAACCCAATCTCCATTTGCACCTGCCCAAGCCTTGCCCTCAAGCGATGGCATCTTAACATCATACGTATCATTATCAAGCGGCATCAACTTGCACAGGGCGAGGCCTCCGTCGTGCCGACGCCAGTCATCAGGGTCACGACGAAGAAGATAGGGGAGATCAAACCGCTCCTTGACTCTTGGGTTCCTTGTAATGGTGTTATTAGTTGAGTCGAGAATGGGCTTGAACGAACCTGCCATGGTAGCCGAGGTGATGACGTTGCACCGACCAATGAGTTCCTCCACCACGTCATCTTTCAGATCGGGGCAAGAATAACGGGGTCGTTTCCGGTTTTCCCTCCATGGAGAAGATGATCGAACAATGGCAGAAGAAAGGGTGAAGGGCTGAAGGAAAATGGAGGAGGGAGAGGAAGAGCATGCGATAACAGTTCCAAATCGAGAGGGAAAGGCGAAGAGTCGGTGGACGGTTGCCAGTTTGCCACGGTTCATGAAGAGGCGCCCCGGCCTACACGTCCGTTCGGAAATACTCCTACTACTCGATGTCGTCTCACTGATATGTTGGAATGGGACCACATGTCAACGAAACAGGTGTGTAATTTCTTATGCAAAATGCGATCTGGCCGCGTTGGCCCGAGGTGCCGCATTAGTTTTTTTTTTGAAAGTTTGCCGCATTAGTTATCGACCTTTATTTTTTTCACATGCAATCTCAATGGATAGCTCATGTGGTCATCACACGTGAGTGGATATAGTGATGGTTGATTTGCCCGAGCAACTTATTACTATGGGAATATGGGAGTACCAGCGGATTCAAGGAACAGAGAAATGATGGTTGCTTCGTCCGAGCAACTTACTGTGGCAAAGGTGGGGCTCTGTGATTTGACTGCTCACTAGTCATTACTACTTCGGCGCAACGACCGGGGTGAATCTTTCCCTGAAGTTGTGTTGTGCACTCAATATTGCTGCATGGCAGGTGGAGCCGGATGAAGGATGTCCAACATGTCAGCGAAACAAAGTTGAATTGTTTCTGGCATTGCTATCAATCCTTCAGGATTTGTTTATATGTACGCATAATTTTGATGAAATTGTACTGTGATGCTATGAAGGTTTCAAATTTGGTTCCCGCGGGAAAAAAAGGTTTCAACTTAGGATTCATGTGTCTTGCCTCGAGATTATCTCGTTACAACATTCCATCAAATACAAATGAAACTACCATGGCTAATGCATCTTAATGGTTCGTAGATCAGCGCCAATATTCACATCACAACAGAAGACAAAGTTGTGAGAACGTGTACAAATAAAGAAAAAATATATAATTGATTGATGATGTTCGTAGGCATGGCTCCATTTCCTTGGCACAGTGTTCATTGCTTGGCAGCTAGTTTCACCCAGCTCTGTAGCCAAAAAAGAGGTGTATGAAGGACACCAGAATCCGATCATTTTGTGCAGCTCCACTAAAATCGAGCGGACCATCCCTGTTTTCAAAGATATCCAGTCAGTGTGATTACAATAATAGTGGAACTAGATGATGAAACATAACACACATAAATAGAAGCCGATCACCTCTATGATCTCCCTTTAGGACTAACTTCTTGTTGGAGAAGATTAGGCACGGAGTTGGATGAGGAGGATAGCAAAACCAATCTCCCTTTCCGCAGTCCCACAAAAATGTAAAAACGTTGCCCCTGTGACATTTTGGCGGAACTGCACAAAACACTCTTCAGAAAAGTGATTTGTGTAGTTCACCAAAAGGTCGCAATAGCAACGAGGTGAAAATGGATAGCCCTGTTTGCAAAAGGAGGTCGAAAGGAAACACTTACTTCCCAATAACACGAGTTGAAGACACATACGCCGACAAAAAAGAAGCATGTTCCATGTAAAAGGGGAAAGATAGCACATGGTGGTTTGTCAAAAATGGTTTAAGGACGAGATTGCAAGATGGAAAGTACGCCGGCCGAGATACGATTCAAGCAAAGAACTAAAGAAGATCCACATGCAGCAACGTGGGAAGATGGGCAGTGGAGCAAGGCTGGAGGAAGCTGTACCTGAGGGTTGTCGGGATGTTTCTAGGAGGGCGCTAGCGGCCGGGATCTGCCCATGCTGCAGCAGCGAGCAAGCGGCGAAGGCCCTACCGCGCCGGAGCTTGGTCAGAGAGAACGGCGGGTACCACAGATCGGGACGAGCTGCCTCAACGCCGTCGAACGGAGAGACGATGCACATCCTCCCTTTCCGCTGGCGGACGGGATGCGGCCGGATCACTGACCAACGCTGAGAGAGAGGCCACGGCGGCCTTGTGTGAGATGGTGTGACCTGAGACAAACCCATTTTTCCATTTTCCCCACGGCAATCGTTTTATATTCTAGGCGTGGTACCCGACCCTCCTTCGAGTAAACAACCACTACACGCGTCAAATTATCACGTGGGCTGCCTTTTCGTATAGAAACGAACTCCACCATGTACCCGCGCGGGTGTGTCCGGGAACGAGACGTGAGTACGTGCGTCCTGCATGCACTTCTTCTTTAGGTGAAGGTACGTACGTGGTTGGGTGTGAGAGAGATGGTTTGTGCGAAACAGAGGCAATGTGGTGATGATATCTCAATCAGAAAACCGTGACATATGCAATGTGTGTGAAATTGAGTCATGGACGTGAGATATCGATAGAATTGAAAACAGGGATGAAGTGTGTGGCTGGGCGATCGATAAAGAGTGCCATCGAATTTGTGTTTGCCCACGTCAAAGATACAGGGCGGCTGGCCTACTGGAATTTGAGAGGGCAGAGGTGCAGTTCTTCTACGTGGCATGGATACCTACCCACAACGCTCGACTATTGGTGTGTGTGTGGGGGGAGGGGTAGAGACCGGTCGACTAGTATATGTGTGGGGACGGAGAGAGACCTAGCTATGTATTGAGGGAGATCAATCGACATCCATGGATATGTGTAGCAGAGGAATAAGGTTGGGAAAAAGACAAAGGTAGAGCGTCGGAGGGTTGGTGGTGGAGTGGCGTCTCACAAATGGTGGGAGAGGCCTGCTAGACAAACAGAGGGTATGAGTGCAATATCAATAAGAGAGGGCGGGGGATGTCTGTCTGTCTATGCACGTGCGTGTGAGAGACGGGTCGGGAGGTATTCAAGGATGATGAGGGGAGAAGATATGGTTGTGGTAAGCATGCGTAACTACATAGGAAGATCAACCGTCGTGTGTCCGAGAAAAGGAGAGACATAACTAGCGAGGTAAGTGTATCGGTGCTTGGTGAAAACGAATTATAGTCGACCTGGCTATATGTAGGGAGATCAGTTCATATACACGCCTACATGTGTTAGAAGCAAATAAGGTCCGGAGAGGCAGACAAGGGGAGAGGGTGTGGCTAGGAGGTGGTGCGAGAGGCCTACCATGTCAAGGGGGGAGGAGTATGCGAGCATGTGATAAATGAAAAGAGGGGCGGGAGTGTGCACCTGCATGGAATCGTATTGGAGATATGGGGGCATGGACGGTGAGAAGAGAAGAGTGGAAGTATATATGTGTTTGTTGTAGGCACACTTGGCTAGAGAGGTATATCGACCGGTGTGTGCCAGAAAGAAGGAGCCGGGGGCCTATACACACCGTTGGTGGATGACCTAAAGAGAAATAATGAACATGCGTGATGGAGGGGACGCTAAGGGTGTGTGAGTGGGGCGGGCGTGTGCATGCACGATAGAAAGTTAGCGCTAGCTAGCTACAAATAGAAGAGGATCGTGAAGGTGTAAAAGACGAACAAAGATCATAATTCATTATAAAAAAGTGGATACGGATACTTGTAGAAGATATCATAATGTAGAACATTGATTATAATTTGGGCTAATGTGTGGCTTTTGCAACTCAGGTCTAAATACTTGTCATAATGTAGGGGGCGGGGCACTATACTTTGTGTGATAAACACGGTGCACGTATGGAATATGGTTTAGATTATGAATATATAGTTAGTACATCAAATGTACTATTATTTGGAATCAACATCAAGTGTATTCAAAAAATAGAATTCGAGTTCATGTAGTACACATAGTTCATATCTATCTCTATAGTAATCATGTGGTGTGTTATTAAGGTAATACACGAATGATGGTTGAAGTTGGCAACAATCATGATTGTAGATTCTTATTGAAATAGAGAAATGAATTCAAATTTAGTTCGAATTGCAGCGGTAGTATAGACATTTGGAATGCACTAAAATGTTGGTATGAGTAGGTTACATGCATTATACAGCAAGTGGAAAAATTTAATCGGACATAACATGGATTCATACTCCCTCCTTACATCTATATAGGGCGTAATGAGATTTTTAAGACCGCCTTTGACTATTGACAAGATTAATAGTACATGACATGCACAATGTGAAAATTATATCATTGAAAGAACCTTTCACAGACGAATTTAACGGTGTGCTTTGTGTAAGTTGCATGTCATATATCATTGCTCTAATATTTGGTCAACGTTAGCATCAAAAAACGCATTAGGCCCTATATAGATGGAAGGAGGGAGTAGCTTTGAATAACATTTGTATAGTAAAACGGGGCAAGACTCTCTCTTTGTGTGGTGTGAATAGTTTTATTTTTTTCGTCTTCTTTTTGGTTGAGGGAAGTGCAAATTGATTTGGTACGTACATGTACAATATTACTACATGTTAGGCTTGTCCCTAAAATTCAACCCGCGTCTTGTTATATCCCGAAAATTCAGATATCGTGCTCTCAAAACTGGCGCCTTCACAACCCGCGCCTTGCTATCCCGAAATTACAACGCGCGCGAAAACTCCCTCCAGCTGCCAAATCCCGACACGCGAAATCCCCCTTCTAACCCTGAGCCGAAAGGGCCGCTAGTTCAAATCGGTGGGGGGTACTTTTGTAACACACCCTACATTTTGGACAAGCGCGTCCCTAAGTCATGCTTCACCCCCTCCCATCGCCCCCTTTTCGCCATTCGAAATCCTAGGCCTCCATAACCTCTCCGCTCCAGCCGCGAAACCCCACCCTCCTCCGTCCGCCACGTCACCGCTGCCAAGCCGGAGCCTCTTCCTCGACGACGTCGTCCACCACAATAGCTCGACGTCCCTCGTCCACCTCCCCGGATGAGGATCCGTCGTCCGTCGCGCTGTCCCTCCGGTTCAGCCGCCCCGTCCTCCACCTCCAAGGAGCTGCTCCGACGATCGCCTCGTCTATCGCGGCTGCTCCATCCCCACAGCGCCGCCTTAACCTGCTCCACCGGAACCGCAGCATCCTCACCGACTCCTTGGACGAAGCCGAGGCCTACTCGGCGCCACCAAAGAGGTTGTACACTCATCACATTGCACCTTCTCCTTAACTCGACATCCTGACACCGACGGTGCTCCATCCCGCACCCCCATGGAGCGACTACCTTGAAGCCGGCGCCGCGAGCGACATCTCCACTGCGGCTCTCCCCCAATGCGAGGCCCCTTCGGTGGTGGCGTCCATACCAGCCGGATCTGCTGCTGCTGCTCCGGCTCTCCCTCGCTCGCTCGCACTGCTGCTGCTCTGGCTCTTGCTCGATCACTCGCTCGCCCAGCTGCTGCTGCTACTCCGGCTCTCCCTCGCTCGCTCGCGCAGCTGCTGCTGCTGCTCTGGCTCTCACTCGATCGCTCGCTCGCCCAGCTGCTGCTACTGCTCTCCCCCTTGCTCGTGCTGCTGCTCTGCTCCGATTAAGCCACACTTCAGTAGACTGAATCGACTTTTGGGTCAGTCGATTTTCAAGGGTTTGGGGTCTCGCCGGAGTTAAGGAAGAACCACCCACAGCGGGAACGGGGGTTCGCCGAGGAGGTACCCCACTATCTATCTTAGGGTTCAGGGTGGGGGACGGCGGGCCTAGTGGGCTGGCCGGGGCGGCGGTGGCGAGTTGTTTCGGGGCGGCGAGGCGGCACTGGGGCCGGCGGTTCGGCCGGTGGTGGCTGGCGGCTCAGGGAGGTGCAGGTTGAAGATGAACTGCAGGCCCTCCCTAAACTACATGTCAAGTGCCTCTCTGCTACCATTGCGTTCAGTTTTGACAATAGCATTCAGATTCCATGGTAAATTTCAGTTTCGACAGTTAAGTTTAGAGTCAACGGTTTTTACCTCGTCTGTTGTAGTCAGGTGGTTTTTGGTGATGTTAATTTTACATCCATTTTACATCATCTATTGGAGATTCTATTAGAATCCCACTTGACGTCTTACGGCTCACCGGAGCTGCTCCAACGACAGAACGATCCATCACAACAGAGCAGTGCCCTGGACGCCGTCTACAGATTCCTCAAATCTTCCTCCACACCTCCGACAGCCACCTCTGCCTCAACTGCTTCAGCGACCAACCCAATGATGCTGAGGTCGACACTGCTATGGCAAAGAGGTTGTACACTTGTTGCATCACTTATTACTACACATTCACATCAATCCATTAGGGCTATTTTGGTTCAACGGAAAAACATAGCAATAGGGAATTTTCCAATGGCACTCTACTATTCAATTATTCATGCATTTTGTTGAAAGGAACGAAGCAAAACATCCACCTGGACCTACTTTTCAAAATCCTATGCATGAAAACAAGACCAAGTGCATTAGTGCCAAAATAACATTCTAACTGTACACGCTTTCATAGGGTTTCACTTTATTTTGGCCATGTTTCTTTGCATTCCGCTGCTCTTCCAATTCTTGTAAACCAAACACCCAAGTTGACAGAAATCATGTGTTTACAAATGCTCTGTTTACCATGTGCATTTTCCTATCCTATTCTGGTGTTTTTCCTATCCCTGCGTTTTAAGAATCATGCAAGCCAAATGAGCCCTTATAGAATTACTTCAGTTACAGATATGTGTCGAAGGGAACTTTGTGTGGTTTGTCCTGCTCCTGCCGCGACGTCGTCCACCTCACCTGAGCTGCTCCATCGACACAAGCATCCACCAAACCAGACATCACGACTCCTGACCGTCTTTCGCCACCTCAGATCTCCTTCCCTGCCGCCGGCACCCACCGCAACGACATCACCATCATCGACTCAGCAGATGAACCTGAGGAGTACACGGGTCCACAAGAGAGGTCGCACTCTTTTGTTTCTACTTATGTTATGCATTGCTTAAACTTACCTGCTACTTTATCGTCCTGTTCAGCTCTTGGACTCCCAAGTCAGGTCCACATTAATGTTCAAACTTGAGTTCTAAATTAGTTGTGGGGCACATATCGAGGCAGCAATGAATAGTACGCCTGTCTAATATCTGGTTCACCTAGGGTATGCATATGTTGTTCATCTTGGGTGGGAAACAAATAGTAAAGCAATCATCATCTGTCTTTTTATTAATTTAAAGCAATCATCAGCCTGCTATCATTATTTTTGGATCCATCCACTGGTTGTTACCATCACTCTAAATTTCCGCATGCTCTCCATACATAATCTCACCATATTTTTTCGTATGCATGTTAGATATTGTACACAGTCATGCTGAACATGTAGAGAAAAAGAGAAGAGTTTTGCGCGGCAATACAATGTCATGCAGACATCGCTCATGGTGGGTTCAATGGCAAAACCCTCCCCACCCCTCTCTAGATTGTAATCCAGAGGAAGATATCTGTTCTGAGGTGGATTCAGACGCCGCTGACCACTCCTATTTACCCCCAAGGTGTTTGCTCTACCTTGGCATGATGATGTTAGTCATATCATGCATATGTTGCCTTGCAGTGCCTAATTTTGACATCATATATGTCATCTGCTTAGTTTAGACATGTTCTATAATGCCACCTGTTTAGTTTCTATATCATATATGGGAATTATGCAGTCTCATGTCTTTTAGCCAGCCATAATATATGTGAAATGTGCAATGCCATCCTGTTTAACTAGGCATCATATATTTGAATGATATCTTGCCCATCCTTTTCTTTATTACATTTCCATTTGTCAACAATGTTTGTACATTAAACTACTCTTCCTGTGAATCAGCCATTTGGGTGGGAGATGGAAAAATCTAGAGTGAAAACAAGGCCTTTAGAGCAGACAATGCTACCTGTCAAAGCAGATCTCTTATTGGATCCCGATAGCTCCTCAAAGATGGATTCTGATACAGATGACCAGTCATATTCCCCCACTGAGGTGTATGCTCTAACTTGGCATGGTTATACTGCTCATATCATGCATACGGTGTCTTGCATTGCATAGTTTAGACATCATATACACAATATTCAACACCATGTTCTTAGTTCAGACATCATATCGAATGCCCTCCGTTTAGCATATAAACCACATATGTGAGTTAAATGATGC
Source organism: Triticum dicoccoides (assembly GCF_002162155.2). Taxonomy (NCBI): domain Eukaryota; kingdom Viridiplantae; phylum Streptophyta; class Magnoliopsida; order Poales; family Poaceae; genus Triticum; species Triticum dicoccoides. The sequence goes on along the minus strand of NC_041387.1, from coordinate 576,865,735 downwards.
GATCCTGATTACTTAGATAACATGTAGGTGAATTATGTCATGCGATCCTGTTTAGTTATTCATCATATCTTTGAATTATGTTATGCTATGCTATCCAGTTTAGATAGACATCATATATGTGAAATTATGTCATGCTATCCGTTTTAGTTAAACAATATACATGTCAACTATTTCATGCCCTCTTTTTTCCACACTATCTATTGCATCTGTCTCTCATACAATGTATGTACATTCAACTACGTTTCCTGTTTATCAGCCATTTGAATTGGAGCGGGTGATGCCAGTATCTAGCGGACTAAAAACATGGTCTTCAAATAAAACAGTGCTACCTCTTGGTGGAGATAGCACCCTGGTTGTACATGCACAAGAACCAGCCCTACCACACATAACCCAAACTCTCGCAGATTGTACCCCTACTGCGATGGACAGAGAACCAGCTTCACCCAATCTAACCCCAACCCCAGCCGATAGTAACCCAGTTCCTGTTGACACATCACCATCTCCACCATAGAGCTCCCAAACAAGAGCAGTTAGTAAGGCAGCTCCAGTGCCCAAAGGGCCAGTACTATCGCGGCGAACCCCAACTCCACCAGTTAGTACGCCTATTCCTGTGGTGGAAGCACAACTAGCTAGTCGTAGTTTAGCATCTATCGCATTTGATGTTGTTAAATCGTATGTGCGTATCTTCCCATCTTGGAAATATTATACTGAAGATGAAGGAAAATGCAAGTTGCAGGTGTTTGTCCAGGAGTTATGTGTAAGTAATGTTATTCATCGCAATTACTTTGCATCGTCCCATACATCCCACCTCCATGATGGTTATAATACAACAAATTTTCCCATTTTTCTCTATAGAGAAGGACCGATTTGGAAACTTAGGATGAGGTAACCTGTGCTAATACCTCTGCTATCTTCAAGAATGCTTGGTGGCAGTATCGGAATTACCTGAAGAAAACGTACTTCACCGGCAAAGAAACTCATCAAATTCCCTTACGTTCTCCTGAGACACATTTACTGGACGATGACTGGGAACGCCTTGTTCTGTACTGGTCCCGAACCAAGAATGTGGTAAGGTCTATGAGCTTATTTTCTATTTTAAGTATTATATTCTTGCGTCTTACTGTACTCTGTTCATGTAGAACAAGTGCCTAAACCTGAAGAACAATTGTTCTAATTTAAGATTCCATTGCTATCATAGTGCAAAAAAGCGCTAGGCGTTAATTGTGCGTTTTGCCACCGCCTTGCGCTTTACTGACCAAAGCGCATGCTTATGCGCAGTTTTGCACAGATTAAGCGTAGTTATGCGCAATGTGTTTTGCCAACGCTTAGAGCCTAGGCATGCTTAAGCGCTCGCTTAGGCGCGCCTTTTTTAACTATGATTGCTTTGCTCTTGTATCACTGTATTTACTCATACAAACTTATTTTTAAATTGAAGGATCTAATCGAAACTCCAATGGCACAGCAGGTATGTTCACGCATGTTTCTTTAACATGTTTGCTCTTATCAATAACTCTTTTGATTTCAATTTCAATTGTGTATACAGTTGACTTTCATATCATGCACATTACTAGCATCACAACAGAGCCAATAGTGTTGTTGTACATGTAGACCCGTGGTACCCATCTGAAATCTTGTTGTGCCGTGTAGTTTCCCATGCTTTGTATTCTTTCACTGCTGCTTTGTCTTGAACTGATATAATTTGAATCGTGTCTCTATTTTGATTTGGCAAGACAATGCAGTGACCATAGGACATAGATATATGTTTGTTTGATGCTTTTATTATGTACTAGTACTTGGCAATAGAAGACTTGGTAGTTTAATCCTGTCCACCTTACTAATGAACTGGTTCACCGAAATGAGTTTCATATACTAGTACATGCTAAACTTGTTATGTGTCTGCTTGTTTCTTCTTTTAGAATGCTGACAGAATATTCGGGAAGAGTGCCTTATTAAGCAATGGTAAAGGAAGTAATGCAGATAAGGTTTAGGATAGTGACACATCCTTGTTGGTCTCAAACAAAGCTGATAAAACAACTAAGGAAGACTATCTTGAAGATAGCAAGACAACCCCAAAGTCCTGTCTTGGTTTAGTGTTCGAGTTACTGGCCACTACCGCTTGCACAAGCTATTCAAACTCACTGTATGAATCAGTTCGGTTTCTTGAGTCTCAACTACAAGATGAAAGACATCGATCAGCTGTGCTGCGACAAGAAGCGGAAGGGCTGCAGAAGTCCCTGGAGCATTCAGATGCATACTTTCTGGTGCAACAACAAGTGTTGGAGGATTTTAGCGCCAAACAGGACAAAGCTAATCAGATTGCTAAGCTTATTGCCAGCATGGTGGATACCCAGGATAACGTTTCTTGAGCTCTTCTGAAGTTGTTTCAGTTATGCTCTTGTTTTGCTGCCGCGTTTATTTGCACTGGTGGCCAATTTTGACGGCCAGTGTATGTAATGTGCTGCTTTGTTCCCTATATTTGCACTGGTGGCGAACTTTGATGCCCAGTGGATGTAATATGTGTAATAGCGGTAATAGGCTAGCATTAATTGCTTGCTTATTTATTTCCTTATTGTCTTGTTTAGTTGTTTGCTTGTAGTCACTGCAGTTCTTTTTCTGTGTTTTTCTAGTGGCCACAATAGCCTATTTTTGGTAACTAGGCTAAAATAATCATGGCAACACACAGGCTGTTGTAACCATGGGCCTCCTGCAGGCCGTATGATCCATGGGCCTTCTTCCGGCCGTAGGATCCATCTGCATTCTATACGGGCCTTAGGGTCCATGGGCCTTCTACGGGTCGTAGGGTCCATGGGCCTTCTACGGGCCGTAGGGTCCATGGGCCTTCTATGGGTCATACGATCCATGGTCCTTCTACGGGCCATACTATCCATGGGCCTCATACGGGTCGTAGGATCCATGGGCCTTCTACGGGGCATATCATCATTTCGCCAATCATGGGTCGTACTATTCGTGGACCATAACGGGCCGTTAATAGGTCGTATTTGATAACTCTATGAAAATAGCCCAATGGGTTTTTTTACATGAAAACGGCCCAACGTATTAATGGTCCGCAAACGGGCTGACTGTAACGACGGGCTGAATTTGGCCCACAAGCAGAAAATGACAGTAACGGGCCGTATGTAACCGAGTGCTACAAATGAGCCCAAGAATTAATGGGCCCCGAGAAGGCCGAAAGATAACTTGGGCTGGAAACGGCCCAATGGAATAACGGGCCGTTAATGGGTATAAAGTAATACACTGTTCATTATGGGCCAGTTTCACCACGGGCCGTTAATGGGCCAAGAGTTACAAACGGCCTCATATGGGCCGAAAGAAGTCATGGGCCACACATGGGCCGGAAGTTAAAATGGGCTGGAATCATATTGGATGGCCCGGATGACGCTACTGGGCCTAATTCAGATAGGGCGTAACGGGCCCTGGGTTAGCGGGCTGTAAATGGGCTATATGCGAACAGGCTGTTAACAGGCTTTCCGTGGGCCGGCCCGCCATGTTTTGACCAAGTCAAACAGGCCGGCCTTTTCACAGGAATGGGCCTCTGTTGGGCTGTGCCACGTGTCGTCGTATCATAGGCGCCTTCGGTCCAATGAGCGGATGGCATCTGTCCCAACGGTGAGCCAACACGTGTTTCCTCCAGCCAATGATGATTTTACACGTGGAAAATCCCCATTGGTCGGGGATGTTAACGGGTTATCGGATCCAAAACCCGACCCGATAGCTTAACGGTGTTTTGTTACGGTGGATGCCACGTGTCGGTCACCCATGACGAAAGCACTTATGTGACGCGCGATTTATCGTCATGGAAGTGGATACTTCCGTGATGATAATTTTGGTAATGTCATGGAACACTTCTATGACAACACAGGTATGACTATCTTCATTCTGTCATAAAATCGTCATGGATGTACATGCATGACAAAAAACGTGACCTACTGTGACAAACACGTATCATCACGGAAGTGTATTTTTTTGTAGTGATCTTATGCCAAATCTATATAGATGATATAATTTTTGGTTCTCCTAACATTCATTTGTGCAAGAAGTTTGCGGACTCCATGACAAAGAATTTTGAAATTTCACTCAATACGGATTTGAAGTTCTTTCTTGGATTTCAAATTCAACAATTTCAAGAAGGAATTTTCTTGTCTCAAGCAAAATACCTCAAGGATATCCTAGATAAGTTCGGCATGACTGATGCTAGTCCATGTAAGACACCCATGCCAACCAAAATTGTACTCACTGAAGACACCAACGGTATCCCTTTCGACCCATCTAAATACCGCTCTATGATTGGCTCATTGCTTTATCTTTGTGCATCTAGACCAGACATCATGTTTAGTGTATGCATGTGTGCTAGATTTCAAGCTTCCCCTAGGGAAATTCATCATAAGGCGGTTAAGCATATTCTTAGATACCTTGTTCACACCCCAAAGTTGGGTCTATGGTACCCCAAGGATGCTAAATTTGATCTCATTGGCTACACGGATGCGGATTGGGCTGGAGACAAAGTGGATCGTAAGTCCACCTCCAGTGCATGTCAATTTCTTGGTTGCTCCTTGGTAAGTTGGTCCTCGAAGAAACAAAATTGTATTGCCCACTCTACCGCAGAAGCTGAATACATTGCACCCGACAGTTGTGCAACTCAATTACTATGGATGAGAAAAACCTTAAAGGATTATGGTATCACTTATAGACATGTGCCTCTCCTATGTGATAATGAAAGTGCCATCAATATTGTTGAGAACCCCAAGGATCATCTCCGCACCAAGCACATTGATATTAGCTATCACTTCTTGAGAGATCATGTGGAAAAGGGTGATATTCACATCGATCATGTTGGTACAGATGTGCAACTTGAAGATATTTTCACCAAACCATTGGATGAAGCAAGGTTTTGTCAGCTTACGCATGAACTTGGTATCTTGGAGCTTGACAACATTATATGAAATCTAGTACCCATGTATGCCTTTTCATAATGTCTTGTCCTTATGTAGGCATACTCTTAGGGGGAGACATTCAATTCATGAGTACTCTCACCGTACATAATGCATAAATAGAACCAACACTCTCAAAGTCACTATGACACTTATTTTGTGTCCATAGTACTTTAACATGATGGAGTAGTAATCATGGGTCCAAAAATTCAAATTTTTTGGTCTCCCAAGTTATGTATACTCAAACATGGTGACTTAGCCTACAACTTTTTTTGGGGTAGGTTATATGGGTTTGAGATATGTTTGTGACTAAAGCTACGTATATATATATACACACATCATCACCTCATCATTCTTCAAAAACATCAGAACTAGCTCTCAGCTCTCTGGCTGGCCGGATCATCCGGATGTCCATTCGGATGTCCGGGTTCTGTCTGCCCGGATTTCCGGGTCCATACCCGGACATCTGGACCTGTCCGGATCATCCAGGGCGCCTTTCGGACATCCGGGTGGGTCTTCGCCCTGCCCAGTAACATATCGGGCCGAGTGGGCACAGGGGGTTATTCCCCTGTTTTCTCCCCCTCGAACCTATCCTCTCGCTCCCGCCGCTGCCGCCTGCTCATCGGGCCGCCCCGCCTATCCGGCCGTCCAACTGAGCTGATTTCGCCCCTATGAGCTGTCGTTGCCTCGATCTACTCCCTCCTCGCGTTGTTTTCCCCGGGGCCGATTGGATCCTCTCCAATCTCGGCCTCTGTCCCCAACTCCGCCATGGTGGTACTGGTCGGAGCTTCAAGTCGACATCCTCGGGTCCCTCTTGTGGTATCTCATCTGGTGCTCTCCTTGTTTTCCCCCTATTACTCATCTAGGGTCAGTTACTCATCTAGTTGCCCCCCTTTTTTTCGTTCCCATGCATGTGCATAGAACCACGTCGCCAAGCATCAACAGACTCCGAGGAAGCTGCTCGTCCACTCAAGAAAGCATCGGTCGTGCTCGTCCGTCCTATGCCGGGCAGGACGACCCTGACTACGAGGACAAACTCCATGAGGAAGAGCTCGTGCCGGTTCGCCCCACGACTAAAGCCAAGAAGAAGAAAGCGGTTTCTGCCTCAAGCTCGCAGTCTACCACACCTACTGGTCTCATTTTGTCCATGGCCAACCCCACCAACCATGGTCGTCGTATTATCACCTATCAGTCCATGGATCCCTTTGAGTATACTGCTTTAAGGAGAGAGGTCAACCAATTTGCCGCCCCGGCAAATGCAACCGATCCTCGGTTTTGCACCTTGGTTCAACATGACATCTATCAATCTGTCATTGCTCATCTAGGGTTCTCTCCTCAGCATTATGTGAACTTGAATTACATTGAGAAAAATCCAACCAAGTTTGATGGTGTGTTAGGGAAGATTGAGGGCATGGGGCTGCGTCGTGCTATGACTCTCCACTGTGATTGGAATGAGGCTGCCATTCGGCAATTCTATGCCACGTGTTTCTTCCATCCGGATCGTTCTATCACTTGGATGAGTCCCCATTCTCAGTTCACTGTCTCTTTTGAGGAGTTTGCTGCTGTCTTGGGCATGCCTGGATCTGAGGCCGCTCCTTTTCGGGTCCATGAGGTGAATCCCAAGTTTGAGGCTATTCCCATCAGTGCTTGTAGTTGTCTCACCATGCCCACCACTCAACTATCCACAGTGCAGCAAAGCAAGGAGCTTAATGATATCAGTATCTTCCGTCTCAAATACCGGTGGCTTTTTCAGTGTATCCTAAACTCCATTGCTCCCAAGAAAGGGGATCGTGAATGGTTCGGGCCTACAGCATTGACTTGATGTACTACTCACGGAAGAATCCCACTCGTCCCATTGACATGGAAGATTTCCTTTGGCATGAGATTCGTATGGCTAGTTGCCTAAAGGTTCGTACTCTTCCACATGCGCCTTTCATTCAGACCGTCATCGACTCTGTCTTCACTTGCCCCATCAACAAGACCAACATTCACTCCATGTGGACTCCGCGTGATGACACTTCTAGGGTCAAGGCTCCTGCTCCTTCGTGTGGTGAGAGCTCTTCTCGCCACACCAAATCTTTCGTCAAGCCGTTTGACCGCCTTGCTCGCTTTATTGGGAAGTCCCATAAAGCCATCTTTGACACCTGCCACTACACTGCTACTCATATTGCTACCGAGGAGGTTCGCCGCATCTCTGAGGCAAATTCTCTTAGGGCTCGCCTTCGTGCGCATCCTGGCAGTCCTATCGAGCCTAATGAGCCTATTCCTGATTGTCTTCCTCTTCCGGAGGTCAACTTTCCTTCTGCCGCTGATTTTCCCGAGTTCTTCCTTGCACCTGCTGATCTGAGTGATGATGATGAGGAGGAGGAGGATGCTGCGTGATCCTCCTACCTTCTCGACCGTCTTCCCCTTTTTCGATACTTGCTGTCAAGGGGGAGATGTAATTCTTAGGAGGAGTATGAGTGTGTGTCTGGTTTGCTTAGAGCTCTAGTTAAGTGGACTCATTATTATTGTTGTAATGGTACTATGGTACTTTGGTCATGTGTTATGATTATTGTAATGGTACTTTGGTCATGTGTTATGATACCTTGTATGAGTTTATGAGTTATGAGTCTATGAGTCTATGTCACCATGCAAGTGCTTAAGTATGATGTCTTCATTCGTTGCTTATCATTGCTTATGTTGATTTTAATGGTGTATGTCTACACTAATGTTACAACACTATATTCCGAATGAGGGCATCCACTCCATATGTGCATGATTTTGTATTTTTATCACTTTATTCCCTGCATACATTAAGGGGGAGCTCTCCTTAAAACACATCCCTATGCATACATTAAGGGGGAGCTCTTCCTAAAACACATACCGGACTACTCTCCTAGAATTATTCGCATCACATTTTACTTGTTGAGTGCTATATGTAGTTTGTCATCAATTACCAAAAAAGGGGGAGATTGAAAGTGCAATCTTGCTCTTAAAGAATATTTTTGATATTGATGACAAATCTACATATAGGGGACTAACCTTGTTTGCTAAGTATATACACAGGCCGTCGGTCCTGTGGTTTTTTTAATGAGCATCATGATCACATCATATGAGATTTTACTCAAGCAAATTATCAATGAGGAAAGGAGCAAACAAAGATGAAGTATTGTGCTATTTTCTATTTTCTGAGTAATAGGAATCCCACACTATTAAGAGGGGATCCGAGGTGTAGGTTCAAGACTTGCTCACATTGTGTCTCACAAACAATTTTTCACAATAGACCAAAATCCCTAGCAAAACCCCTTAGCCAAAACCTACAAATTCTCCTAGCCGGATCATCCGGACGGCTCCCCAGATCATCTGGGCTTCAGCCGGACCTTGCTCCGGATCATCCGGATAATAGGCATGTTTCATCACAGAACGGTGTGGCTGAAGCCGGATCGTCCGGACGTTCTTCCGGATCATCCGGGCTGTGCCCTGGATCGTCCGGATCCTATTCCGGATCATCCGGGTAATCGTGCCCCTGTTTTTCACAGAACCCAAATGTTGTAGCTGGATCGTCCGGCCAGGCATCCGGATCATCCGGGACATGTCCGGATCGTCCGGGGTGGCCTCCGGTCTGTCCGGGCTGCTCGCAACTCTGCTGCTATCATCTGCATCCGGGCCTTCAGCCAGATTAATCCGGACAATGTCCAGATCATCTAGGTGGTGTCCCAGATCATCCGGGCTGGTCAACTTTTGTCCAAACGGCTCAATTCTGGACATGGTATAAATAGTCCCTTACCTCTTCGAGATAAGGCGGAACACCTCAAACAAACACGCCTCAAGAACACCAGTGCTCCCCCTTTCTTGCTCATACACTAAATCCTAGATCCCAGCTTGATTCCTGAGAGTTTCGAAGAGTTGTTACAATCAAAAGAAAGATCTTCTCCCTCTCCTTCTTGTGACCAAAGCAAATCGTGGTTTGAGCAAGTCTTGAGTCTTTCCCCTCGGATCTTGTTACTCTTGGAGGTTGGAGACTCCTAGGCGGTAGGAGTCATTCGGTGAGGAATCAACCATTGTGATTACCCCCGGAAAGTTTGTGAGGGTTTGGAGACCACCCCAAGGTCTACCACTAGTGGTTGAGAAACTCCTTCATGGTGTTGTCTCAAAGGGAGAATAGGGTGAGCCTTCGTGGCATTGGTGTGCCTTCGTGGTAACATCCACCTCTCTAACGGTGACGTAGCTTCCCTCCAAGGAAGTGAACATCGGCATACATCCTCGTCTCCCGGAGTTGCGGTTATTCCTAACCCTAACTCTCTACTTGTGGTTACTTGTCTCTTAGCACTTACTTATCTCATATTGTGCTTGTTTCCTTTCATACTCGTGTTACTTGCTCAGCACTTAGTACTACTCTTGTAATTGTTAGGCTCACTCTCATATTCCGCATTATTGCCTAAAATTGCTTAGTAATAATTAAAATTTGTAATTGTACCTATTCACACCCCCTCTAGGTCCATCTCGATCCTTTCAGCTATCCAGAAATTCTACATCATTTCTGCTACCTCTTGAGCTTGCGTTGATTTTCCCTTGAAGAGGAAAGGGTGATGCAGCAAAGTAGCGTACCCCTCAGTTTTGAGAACCAAGGTATCAATCCAGTAGGAGACAAAGCACAAGTCACCAAATACCTGCACAAACAATCAACAACTTGCACCCAACACAATAAAGGGGTTGTGAATCCCTTCACGATCACTTGAAAAAGTGAGATCTGATAGAGATAGATAAACGGTAAAGTAAATATTTTTGGTATTTTTGGTTTATAGATCGGAAAGTAAAAGATTGCAAAATAGTAGATCAGAAACTAATAAGATGTAAAAGAAACTTAATATAATGGAAAAGAGACTTAATATAATGGAATAGAGACCCGGGGCCATAGGTTTCACTAGTGGCTTCTCTCAAGATAGCAAATATTATGGTGGGTGAACAAATTACTGCTGAGCAATTGATAGAAAAGCGCATAGTTATGATGATATCTAAGGCAATGATCATGAACATAGGCATCACGTCCGTGTCAAGTAGACTGAAATGATTCTGCATCTACTACTATTACTCCACACATCAACCGCTATCCAGCATGCATCTAGAGTATTAAGTTTATAAGAACAGAGTAACACTTTAAGCAAGATGACATGATGTAGAGGAATTAACTCAAGCAATATGATACAAACCCCATCTTTTTATCCTCGATGGCAACAATACAATACGTGCCTTGCTGCCCCTACTGTCACTGGGAAAGGACACTGCAAGATTGAACCCAAAGCCAAGCACTTCTCCTATTGCAAGAAAGATCAATCTAGTAGGCCAAACTAAACCGATAATTCGAAGAGACTTGCAAAGATATCAAATCATGTATATAAGAATTCAGAGAAGAACCAAAAAATATTCCTAGATAATCTTATCATAAATCCACAATTCATCGGATCTCGGCAAACACACCACAAAACAATATTATATCGAACAGATCTCCAAGAACATCGAGGAGAACTTGGTATTGAGAATCAAAGAGAGAGAAGAAGTCATCTAGCTAATAACTATGGACACGTAGGTCTGAAGTAAACTACTCACGCATCATCGGAGAGGCAATGGTGTTGATGAAGAAGCCCTCCGTGATCGAATCCCCCTCCGCCAGGACGCCAGAAAAGGCCCCTAGATGGGATCTCATGGGTACAGAAGGTTGCGGCGGTGGAAAAGTGGTTTCGTCGTTCCCATGGATGTTTTCAGGGTATAAGAGTATATATAGGTAAAGGAACTAGGTCAGGAGACCCCCAAGGGGCCCACGAGGTAGGGGGCGTGCCCTACCCCCTGGGCACGCCCTCCTACCTCGTGGCCGCCTCGCTGCATCTCCGACTTCATCTCCAAGTCTTCTGGTTTCATTTCGGCCCAAGAAAAATTATTGTGAAGGTTTCATTCCGTTTGGACTCCGTTTGGTAAAAAATAGAAAATGGCACTAGCCCTCGGTTAATAGGTTAGTCCCAAAAATAATATAAAATAGCATAAAAATGCCTATTAAACATCCAAAACAGATAATATAATAGCATGGAACAATCAAAAATTATAGATACGTTGGAGACATATCAAGCATCCCCAAGCTTAATTCCTGCTCGTCCTCGAGTAGGTAAATGATAAAAACTGAATTTTTGATGTGGAATGCTACCTAACATATTTATCAATATAATTTTCTTTATTGTGGCATGAATGTTCAGATCTGAAAGATTCAAAATAAAAGCTTAATATTGACATAAAAATAATAATACTTCAAGCATACTAACAAAGCAATCATGTCTTCTCAAAATAACATGGCCAACGAAAGCTATCCCTACAAAATCATATAGTCTGGCTATGCTCTATCTTCATCACACAAAATATTTAAATCATGAACAACCCCGATGACAAGCCAAGCAATTGTTTCATACTTTTGATGTTCTCAAACTTTTTCAAATTTCACGCCATACATACGCGTGAGCCATGGACATAGCACTATAAGTGGAATAGAATGGGGGTTGTGGAGAAGACAAAAAGGAAAAGATAGTCTTACATCAACTAGGCGTATCAACGGGCTATGGAGATGCCCATCAATAGATATCAATGTGAGTGAGTAGGGATTGCCGTGCAATGGATGCACTAGAGCTATTAGTGTATGAAAGCTCAAAAAGAAACTAAGTGGGTGTGCATTGCTACGTCTTGAGCTTGCATTGGTTTTCCTTGAAGAGGAAAGGGTGATGCAGCATGCTACGTCTTGAGCTTGCGTTGGTTTTCTTTGAAGAGGAAAGGGTGATGCATCAATAGTAGCATAAGTATTTCCCTCAGTTTTTTAGAACCAAGGTATCAATCCAGTAGGAGGCTCCTTACAAGTCCCACGCACCTACACAAACAAACAAAGAACTCGCAACCAACGCAATAAATGGGTTGTCAATCCCTTCAAGGCCACTTGCGAAAGTGAGATCTGAAAGAGATAATATGATAAGATAAATATATTTTTGGTATTTTATGATATAGATTGGAAAAGTAAAGATGCAAATAAAAGTAGATTGAAAGCTTATATGATAAAAGATAGACCCGGGGGCCATAGGTTTCAGTAGTGGCTTCTCTCAAGATAGCATAAGTACTACGGTGGGTGAACAAATTACTATCGAGCAATTGATAGAAAAGCGAATAATTATGAGATTATCTAGGCATGATCATGTATATAGGCATCACGTCCGTGACAAGTGGACCGACTCCTGCCTGCATCTACTACTATTACTCCACACATCGACCGCTATCCAGCATGCATCTAGAGTATTAAGTTCATAAGAACAGAGTAACGCATTAAGAAAGATGACATGATGTAGAGGGATAAACTCATGCAATATGATATAAACCCCATCTTTTTATCCTTGATGGCAACAATACAATACGTGCCTTGCTACCCCTGCGGTCACTGGGAAAGGACACCGCAAGATTGAACCCAAAGCTAAGCACTTCTCCCATTGCAAGAAAGATCAATCTAGTAGGCCAAACCAAACCGATAATTCGAAGAGACTTGCAAAGGTAACTTAATCATACATAAAAGAATTTAGAGGAGATTCAAATATTTCCCACAGATAAACTTGATCATAAACACACAATTCATCCGATCTCGACAAACACACTGCAAAAAGAGTTACATCGAATAAATATCCAAGAAAAGGAAGGAGAACATGGTATTGAGATTCAAAGAGAGAGAAGAAGCCATCTAGCTAATAACTATGGACCCGAAGGTCTGTGGTAACTACTCACAACTCATCGGAGAGGCTATGGTGTTGATGTAGAAGCCCTCCATGGTCGATTCCCCCTCCGACGGAGCGCCGGTGAAGGATCCAAGATGGGATTTCGCGGATACAGAAGGTTACGGTGGTGGAAATAGCTTTTCATGGTCGCCCTTGATGTTTTCGGGGTACGTGGATATATATAGGAGGAAAAAGTACGTCGGTGGATGCCCGAGGGGCCCACGAGATAGGGGGTGCACCCAGTAGGGGTGCGCCCTCCACCCTCTTGGCCGCCTCGAGAGCTTCTTGACTTGCACTCCAAGTCCTCTGGATCACGTTCGTTACAAAAATCACGCTCCCGAAGGTTTCATTCCATTTGGACTGCGTTTGATATTCCTTTTCTTCGAAACACTGAAATAGGCAAAAAAAACAGCAATACGAGTTGGGCCTCCGGTTAGTAGGTTAGTCTCAAAAATGATATAAAAGTGTAAAGTAAAGCCCATAAACATCCAAAACAGGTAATATAATAGCATGGAGCAATAAAAAATTATAGATATGTTGCAGATGTATCAAGCATCCCCAAGCTTAATTCCAGCTCGTCCTCGAGTAGGTAAATGATAAAAACAGAATTTTTGATGTGGAATCCTACCTAGCATATTTCTCAATCTATTTTTCTTTATTGTGGCATGAATGTTCAGATCCAAATGATTCAAAATAAAAGTTCATATTGACATAAGAAATAGTAATACTTCAAGCATACTAATAAAGCAATCATGTCTTCTCAAAATAGCATGGCTAAAGAAAGTTATCCCTACAAAATCATATAGTCTGGCTGTTGCTCTATCTTCATCACACAAAGTATTTAATCATGCACAACCCCGATGACAAGCCAAGAAATTGTTTCATACTTTAGTGATCTCAAACTTTTTGAATTTTCGCGCAATACATGAGCGTGAGCCATGGACATAGCACTATATGTGGAATAGAAGGGTGGTTGTGGAGAAGACAAAAAGGAGAAGATAGTCTCACATCAACTAGGAGTATCAACGGGCTATGGAGATTCCCATTAATAGATATCAATGTGAGTGAGTAGGGATTGCCATGCAATGGATGCACTAGAGCTATAAATGTATGAAAGCTCAACAAAAGAAACTAAGTGGGTGTGCATCCAACTTGCTTGATCACGAAGACCTAGGGCATTTTGAGGAAGCATCATTGGAATATACAAGCAAAGTTCTATAATGAAAAATTCCCACTAGTATATGAAAGTGACAACATAGTAGACTCTCTATCATGAAAAATTATGAAGGTGGCCTTGCCACAAATACGATGTGAACTACATGATCATGCAAAGAGCAATATGACAATGATGATGCGTGTCATAATAAATGGAACAGTGAAAAGTTGCATGGCAATATATCTTGAAATGGCTTTTAAAATGCCGTAATAGGTAGGTATGGTGGCTGTTTTGAGGAAGGAATATGGTGGGTGTATGGTATCGGCGAAAGTTGCACGGCACAAGAGAGGCTAGCAATGGTGGAAGGGTGGGAGTACGTATAATCCATGGACTCAACATTAGTCATAAAGAACTCATATACTTATTGAAAAAATCTACAAGTAATCAAAAACCAAGCACTACGTGCATGCTCCTAGGGGGATAGATTGGTAGGAAAAGACCATCGCTCGTCCCCGACCGCCACTCATAAGGAAGACAATCAATAAATAAAATTCTGCTCCAACTTCATCACAAAGTGGTTCACCATACGTGCATGCTACGGGAATCACACACTTCAACACAAGTATTCTTTAAATTCATAATCACCCAATTAGCATGAATCTAATATCACTACCTCCATATCTCAAAACAATTATCAAGTATCAAATTGATCATAGCACCCAATTCACTTTCTATGATAGTTTTTATTATACCCAACTTGGATGCCCATCATTCTAGGACCAATTTTATAACCATAGCAAATACCATGTTGTTCTAAGGGACTCTCAAAATAATATAAGTGAAGAATGAGAGATCAACAATTTCTTCAAAATTAAGCCACCGCCGTGCTCTAAAAGATATAAGTGAAGCACTAGAGCATAAATTATCTAGCTCAAAAGATATAAGTGAAGCACATAGAATATTCTAATAAATTTCAAATCAAGTATTTCTCTCCCAAAAGGTGTGTACAGCAAGGATGATTGTGGTAAACTAAAAGGCAAAGACTAATATCATACAAGACACTCCAAGCAAAACACATCTCATGTGGCGAATAAAAATATAGCTCCAAGTAAAGTTACCAATGAACGAAGACGAAAAAGGGGATGCCTTCCCGGGGAATCCACAAGCTTAGGCTTTTGGATATTCTTGAATATCTTGGGTTCCATGGGCATCCCCAATCTTAGGCTCTTGCCACACCTTATTCCATAGTCCATCAAATCATTACCCAAAACTTGAAAACTTCACAACACAAAACTCAACAAGAAATCTCATAAGCTCCGTTAGTGAAAGAAAGAAAAACCAACACATAAGGTACTGTAATGAACTCATTCTTTATTTATATTGGTGTTAAACCTACTGTATTCCATGTTCTCTATGGTTCATACCCTTACATACTAGCCATAGATGCATCAAAATAAGCAAACAACACACGAAAGGCAGAATCTGTTAAAAACAGAACAGTCTGTAGCAATTTGTAACTTTGGAATACTTCTGGAACGCTAAAAATCCTACCAAAATAGGAAGTATTAGGAAATTTGTCTATTGATCTACAGAAAAACGAATCAACGCAAAAACAAGTTTCTGTGATTTATTGAATTGTTTCTCGTGAGCGCAAAGTTTCTGTTTTTCAGCAGAATCAAATTAACTATCACCATAGGTTATCCTATAGGTTCTACTTGGCACAAACACTAAATAAAACATGAAAACACATCTAAAAAGAAGGTAGATGAAAAATTTATTACTAAACAGGAACAAAAACAAAAAACACAAATAAAATTGGGTTGCCTCCCAACTAGCGCTATTGTTTAACGCCCCTTTTAGCTAGGCATTGATAATTTTAATGATGCTCACATGAAAGACAAGAATTGAAGCGCAAAGAGAGCATCATGAAACACGTGACAAAACACATCTAATTCTAACATACTTCCTATGCATAGGCATATTGTAAGCAAACAAATTTGCAAGGCAAGCAAAAACTAGCATATGCAAGGAAGAAGAAAGAGACGATAGCAATCTCAACATGACGAGAGGTAATTTAGTAAGATCAAAATTTCTACGACTATATTTTCCTCTCCCATAATAATTACATGTAGGATCATAAGAAAAATTCAACAACATAGCTGTCACAAAACATATTCTCAACACGATCCACATGCATGCAAATTTGACACTCTTCCGAGATAGTGGGATTAACTAAAGTCATGACCTCTCCAAACCCACTTTTATCAAAGATATCATAAGATTGAACATACTCCAAATATGTGGGATCTAAAGTTGACACTCTTCCAAACCCACTTTCAATATTATTGCAAACAATATCATCAATCTCATATTCATCATGGGGGTTAAATAAATTTTCAAGATCAAAAGAAGAATCACCCCAATCATGATCATTGCAACAAGTAGTAGACATAGCAAAACTAGCATCCCCAAGCTTAGGGTTTTGCATATTATTAGCACAATTGACATCAAAGGGAATTATAGTAACATCATTGCAATCATGCTTTTCATTTAAGGAACTACCAAGTATGGGTGCAATAGCAATGATCTCATGTTTAACATAAGGAACTATAGCAAATTCATCTAGATAATATTGGCATCATGGCCACAAGAATAGCAAGCATCATGTTCATCAAGCGATATTTCAATCAAATCATCGGAATCATTATCTATAGATTCATGCATATCATTCTTTTATTCCAAAGCAACAGTCATTCTCTCAATAAATTCTTTGACATAGACATTATGAGCATAGTTTTCATAGCAATATTTAAGTATGTCAAAATTTTCAGATACGTAGAGAGTAATATCATACTTTTCAATCAAAGAAGCAACTTCATAAGCACCCTTAAAAGCAACAAATTCTTCAATTTGTTCGATATCATAGTAACTATAAACACCCTTTGCATAAGAAGATAAGATTTTATTTTCATTAAACTCACCTAGGTAGGGAAGGTGTTTTTTAGGGTTCTTAGAGCAACAAGTAAAATCACAAATTTCACAAAGATTCCAAGCATAACACATCAATCTGTTTATTTGATCCCATAAGAGTCTCCCTTTTTCAGACAAACGGTGATGCACAAAATGAGCATGCTCATCTAAAGATTTCCCATCAACTAGGCTAGTTGGGGTTTCAGCACGAGCGCATAAGGATCAAAGATGATCCAAGAAGAACACTTTAAGTGGATCCATATCAATAGATTTTTAGCAAGCAAAGATGCAAGCACATAGAAGGCACATGAAGACACAAGCAAACATAAGATCAAACGAAAGAGGGGTGAATAAAACGGCAAGGGTGAAGTGGGGGAGAGGAAAACGAGAGGCAAATGGCAAATAATGTAAATGCGAGGGAGATGAGTTTGTGATGGGTACTTGGTATGTCTTGACTTGAGCGAAGACCTTCCCGGCAACGGCGCCAGAAATCCTTCTTGCTACGTCTTGAGCTTACGTTGGTTTTCCTTGAAGAGGAAAGGGTGATGCATCAATCCAGCATGCATCTAGAATATTAAGTTCATAAGAACAGAGTAACGCATTAAGAAAGATGACATGATGTAGAGGGATAAACTCATGCAATATGATATAAACCCCGTCTTTTTATCCTTGATGGCAATAATACAATACGTGCCTTGCTACCCCTGCTGTCACTAGGAAAGGACACCGCAAGATTGAACCCAAAGCTAAGCACTTCTCCCATTGCAAAGATCAATCTAGTAGGCCAAACCAAACCGACAATTCGAAGAGACTTGCAAAGATAACTTAATCATACATAAAAGAATTCAGAGGAGATTCAAATATTTCTCATAGATAAAGTTGATCATAAACCCACAATTCATCGGATCTCGACAAACACACCGCAAAAAGAGTTACATCGAATAGATCTCCAAGAAGAGGAAGGAGAACATGGTATTGAGATTCAAAGAGAGCGAAGAAGCCATCTAGCTAATAACTATGGACCCGAAGGTCTATGGTAAACTACTCACAACTCATCGGAGAGGCTATGGTGTTGATGTAGAAGCCCTCCGTGGTCGATTCCCCCTCCGGCAGAGTGCCGGCGAAGGCTCCAAGATGGGATCTCGCAGATACAGAAGGTTACGGTGGTGGAAATACCTTTTCATTGTCGCCATTGATGTTTTCGGGGTACGTGGGTATATACAGGAGGAAGAAGTACGTCGGTGGACGCCCGAGGGGCCCACGAGATAGGGGGGCGCGCCCTCCACCCTCGTGGCCACCTCGGGAGCTTCTTGACTTGCATTCCAAGTCCTTTGGATCACGTTCGTTCCAAAAATCACGCTCCCGAAGGTTTCATTCAGTTTGGACTCTGTTTGATATTCCTTTTCTTCGAAACACTGAAATAGGCAAAAAAAATAGCAATACGGGATGGGCCTCCATTTAGTAGGTTAGTCCCAAAAATGATATAAAAGTGTAAAGTAAAGCCCATAAACATCCAAAACAGGTAATATAATAGCATGGAACAGTAAAAAATTATAGATACGTTGGAGACGTATCACAACACAGTTGCGTAAGTATTTCCCTTAGTTTTTGAGAACCAAGGTATCAATCCACTAGGAGGCTCCTCACAAGTCCCAAGCACCTACACAAACAAACAAAGAACTCGCAACCAACGCAATAAAGGGGTTGTCAATCCCTTCACGACCACTTGCAAAAGTGAGATCTGATAGAGATAATATGATAAGATAAATATTATTTTGGTATTTTATGATATAGATTGGAAAAGTAAAGATGCAAATAAAAGTAGATTGAAAGCTTATATGATAAGAGATAGACCCGGGGGCCATAGATTTCACTAGTGGCTTCTCTCAAGATAGCATAATTATTACGGTGGGTGAACAAATTACTGTCGAGCAATTGATAGAAAAGCGAATAATTATGAGATTATCTAGGCATGATCATGTATATAGGCATCACGTCCGAGACAAGTAGACCGACTCTTGCCTGCATCTACTACAATTACTCCACACATCGACCGCTATCCAGCATGCATCTAGAGTATTAAGTTCATGAAGAACAGAGTAACGCTTTAAGAAAGATGACATGATGTAGAGGCATAAACTCATGCAATATGATATAAACCCCATCTTTTTATCCTCGATGGCAACAATACAATACGTGCCTTGCTGCCCCTGCTGTCACTGGGAAAGGACACCGCAAGATTGAACTCAAAGCTAAGCACTTCTCCCGTTGCAAGAAAGATCAATCTAGTAGGCCAAACCCAGCCCTAGGGGCCCACGAGGGTGGGGGGCACACCCAGCCCTAGGGGTGCGCCGGGCATCGTCATGGCCACCTCACTTGTTTCTTGACTTGCACTCCAAGTTTCGTGGATCACGTTTGTTCCAAAAAGATCGATCCCGAAGGTTTCATTCCGTTTGGACTCCGTTTGATATTCCTTTTCTTCGATATACTGAAATAGGCAAAAAAAACAATTCGGGCTGGGCCTCCGGTTAGTAGGTTAGTCCCAAGAATGATATAAAAGTGTAAAGTAAAGCCCATAAACATCCAAAACAGGTAATATAATAGCATGGAACAATCAAAAATTACATATACGTTGGAGACGTATCAAGCATCCACAAGCTTAATTCCTGCTCGTCCTCGAGTAGGTAAATGATAATAACAGAATTTTTGATGTGGAATGCTACCTAGCATAATTCTCTATGTAATTTTGTTTATTGTGGCATGGTTGTTCAGATCCAAATGATTCAAGATAAAAGCTTATAAAACATAAAAATAATAATACTTTGAAGCATACTAGCAAATAAACATGTCCTATCAAAATAGCATAGCCAAAGAAAGCTCATCCCTACAAAATCATATAGTTAGGCCATGCTTCATCTCTATTACACAAAATACTCCCCTTATGCATAACCCCGATGACGAGCTGAGCAATTGGTTCATACTTTTTAACGCGCTTCAGCCTTTTCAATTCTTACGCAATACATGAGCGCAAGCCATGGACATAGCAATATCTGTGGTATATGGTGGTTATGAGGACAAGGAGGGAGAAGATATTCCCACATTAACTAGGCATATCAACGGGCTATGGAGATGCCCATTAATAGATATCAATGTGAGTGAGTAGGGATTGCCATGCAATGGATGCACTATAGCTATAAATATATGAAAGCTCAACAAAAGAAACTAAGTGGGTGTGGATCCAACTTGCTTGCTCACGAAGACTTAGGGCATTTTGAGGAAGCCCATCATTGGAATATACAAGCCAAGTTCTATAATGAAAAATTCCCACTAGTACATGAAAGTGACAACATAAGAGACTCTCTATCATGAAGACCATGGTGCTACTTTGAAGCGCAAGTGTGGAAAAAGAGATAGTAGCATTGTCCCTTCTCTCTTTTTTTTCTTTTTTTTTCTTTTTTTCTTTTTTTCTTTTTTTTCTTTTTGGTGGGCTTCTTTGGCCTCTTTTTTATGGGCTTTTTTGGCCTCTTTTATTTTTATATAGTCTGAAGTCTCATTCCAACTTGTGGGGGAATCATAGTCTTCATCATCCTTTCCTCACTTGGGACAATGCTCTAATAATGAGGATCATCACACTTTTATTGATTTATGATACGTCTCCATCGTATCTATAATTTTTGATTGTTCCATGCCAATATTATTCAACTTTCATGTACTTTTGGCAACTTTTTATACTATTTTTGGGACTAACATATTGATCCAGTGCCCAGTGCCAGTTCCTGTCTGTTGCATGTTTTATGTTTCATAGAAAACCAATATCAAACGGAATCCAAACGTGATCAAAACGGACGGAGAATTATTTTGGAATATTTGGGATTTTCCGGAGGAAGAATCAACGCGAAACAGTGTCCGAGGTGGCCACGAGACAGGGGGCGCGCCCACCCCCCTGGGCGCGCCCTGGACTCTCGTGGGTCACCCGTAAGGTGGTTGATGCCCTTCTTTTTCCGCAAGAAAGCTAATTTTACGAGAAAAATCTGGGCGAAAGATTCACCCCAATCGTAGTTACGAATCTCCAGATATAAAGGAAACGGTGAAGGGGCAGAATCAGAGAACGC
Organism: Triticum dicoccoides; assembly: GCF_002162155.2. NCBI lineage: Eukaryota > Viridiplantae > Streptophyta > Magnoliopsida > Poales > Poaceae > Triticum > Triticum dicoccoides. The sequence continues at coordinate 576,844,776 of NC_041387.1, read as the reverse complement.
AGAAACAGAGAGATAGATCCAATCTCGGAGGGGCTCTCACCCCTCCCACGCCATGGGAGCCAAGGACCAAAGGAGAAACCCTTCTCCCATCTAGGGAGGAGGTCAAGGAAGAAGAAGAAGAAGAAGAAGGGGGCCTCTCTCCCCCTTGCTTCCGGTGGCGCCGGAACACCGCCGGGGGCCATCATCATCACCGCGATCTTCACCAACACCTCCGCCATCTTCACCAACATATCCATCACTTTCCCCCATCTATATTCAGCGGTTCACTCTCCCGCATCCCGCTATACCCTCTACTTGATCATGGTGCTTTATGCTTCATATTATTATCCAATGATGTGTTGCCATCCTATGATGTCTGAGTAGATTTTCGTTGTCCTATCGGTGATTGATGAATTGCTATGATTGGTTTGAGTTGCATGTTTTATTATTGGTGTTGTCCTATGGTGCCCTCCGTGTCGCGCAAGTGTGAGGGATTCCCGCTGTAGGGTGTTGCAATGTGTTCATGATTCGCTTATAGTGGGTTGCGTGAGTGACTGAAACACAAACCCGAGTAAGGGGATTGTTGCGTATGGGATAAAGGGGACTTGATACTTTAATGCTATGGTTGGGTTTTACCTTAATGAATCTTTACTAGTTGCGGATGCTTGCTAGAGTTCCAATCATAAGTGCATATGATCCAAGTAGAGAAAGTATGTTAGCTTATGCCTCTCCCTCAAATAGAATTGCAATAGTGATTACCCGTCTAGTAACGTAGTCAATTGCTTAGGGATAATTTCGCAACTCCTACCACCATTTTTCCACACTTGCTATATTTACTTTCTTGTTTCTTTATCTAAACAGCCCCTACTTTTTATTTACATGTTCTTTATTATCTTGCCAACCTATCCAACAACACCTACAAAGTACTTCTAGTTTCATACTTGTTCTAGGTAAAGCGAACGTCAAGCGTGCTTAGAGTCGTATCAGTGGCCAATAGGACTTGAGAGAGTATTTGTTCTACCTTTAGCTCCACGTTGGGTTCAACACTCTTGCTTATCGAAAGAGGCTACAACTATCCCGTATACTTGTGGGTTATCAAGACCTTTTTCTGGCGCCCTTGCCGGGGAGTCATAGCGTGGGGTGAATATTCTCGTGTGTGCTTGTTTGCTTTATCACTAAGTAATTTTTATTTGCTGTTCTAAGTTGTTCTCTATCTTTAGTTATGGATATGGAACACGAAATACCAAAAACATTAGGTGTACTTGCTACTCATGGAGATGGGGTAACTCCTAAAACCCTCGATTCTCATTATGTGAAAGATATTAAGTACTACTTTGATAATCCTGAGAAAACCCCATTCAACTTTATAATGGGAGACACGTTGGATAAACGTGAATACTTTAGGGATTATCGCTCGACACAAAAAGGGAAACTATTATGGGATCAATTTATTATGTTGCGTTGGTATGCCCGGGATCTATGCTTGAGATATGATATTACTTGTTGCACTAGGATGAAGGCTCCACACCTTCCCTTTTCATGCAAATTTAATGATAATGAAACCTTAGCTTCTTATGCTAATGGTAGATATGATTACTATGATGTGGAAAAAATAGAAGAATTTGTTGCTTTTAAGGCTGCTTATGAAATTGAATCTTTGTTTGAAAAGTATGAAGCTTTTGATGATGATGGTGTTTATAGGCCTGAAAATCTTGCTATACTTAGATATTGCTATGAAAATTATGAATACAATTAATATATCAATGCTTTTATGAAGAAATTCTCCGTTGTCCAAGAAGAGACTAATATTTTGCAGGAAGCTATGGAAGAAGAAATTTATGAAACTGTGAGCTCATTGGATGAAAAAGATGATGAGGACAGCGAAGAACAAAAGGAGGAAGAGTGGATTGATCACCCGTGCCCACCTTCTAATGAGAGTAACTCTTCGACTCATACATTGTTTAATTCCCCTTCGTGCTTACCGAATTATGATTGCTATGATGATTTCTATGATCCCGTTGATTCTCTTGAAATATCCCTTTTTGATGATGCTTGATATGCTTGTGGCCAAGATGCCAATATGAATTATGCTTATGGAGATGAACTTGCTATAGTTTCTTATGTTAAACATGAAATTGTTGCTATTGCACCCACGCATGATAGTCATGTTATCTTTTTGAATTCTCCCTACTACACTATATCGGAGAAGTTTGTGCTTATTAAGGATTATATTGATGGGTTGCCTTTTACCATTGCACATGATGATTTTGATGAATGTAATATGCATGTGCTTGCTGCTCCTACTTCCAATTATTATGAGAGAGGAACTATATCTCCACCTCTCTATGTTTCCAATACGATAAAATTGCAAGAAACTGTTTATACTATGCATTGGCCTTTACTTTGTGTGCATGAATTGTTATTTTATGACATGCCGATGCATAGAAAGAGAGTTAGACTTCGTTGTTGCATGATATATGTTACTTTGTGCTCACTACTAAATTACAAATCATTGTTAATTAAAATTGGCTTTGATATACCTTGGGATCCGGGTGGATTCATTACTTGAGCACTAAATGCCTAGCTTAATGGCTTTAAAGAAAGCGCTGCCAGGGAGATAACCCAGAAGTTTTAGAGAGTCATTTATTTCTGTTGATTGCTTTCATATAGTTTAAAAACAAAAAAATAAATAGGGGAACTTAAAAACTTTTCAAAAAGGAAAGTGAAAGTGAGAAAGACAAGCATTGTTGAAGTGGGAGCCAGCCTTGAACTTTGTTCATGCTCACGGAAACTTTGTGAATCTTGATTACAGAAACTTTTCAACAAAAATAATTATCCCCTTGTATAACTCCATTGTATTATAAAATTAATGTGCCAAGGTTTGCCTTTAGGATGTTTACAATGCTTGTTGGTTTGTACGGTGCAGGACAGAAACTTTGGCTGTAGTACGCGATTTTACATTTTTAGATGGAACGTCAATTGGTTCTGATTCCTTTTGCACTGTCTTGCTGTATAACTTTTTTATTTTTCCTAATTGTGGTAGAATTTTTGGGGTACCAGAAGTATTGTGGATGTTCAGATTGCTACAGACTGTTCTATTTTTGACAGATTCTGATTTTGATGCATAGTTTGCTTGTTTTGATGAATCTATCAATTTATATTAGTGGATTAAGCCATGAAAAAGTTATACTACAGTAGACACAATGCAAAAACAAAATATAAATTGGTTTGCTACAGTACTTAGAGTGGTGATTTGCTTTATTATACTAAAGGATCTTACCGAGTTTTCTGTTGAAGTTTTGTGTGGATGAAGTGTCTAAACGAGGAGGTCTCGATTTGAGGAAAAGGAAGAGAGGCAAGAGCTCAAGCTTGGCGATGCCCAAGGCACCCCAAGTAAATATTCAAGGAGACTTAAGCGTCTAAGCTTGGGGATGCCCCGGAAGGCATCCCCTCTTTCTTCAACAAGTATCGGTATGTTTTCGTATTCGTTTCATTTATGCATTACGTGCAAGTATTGGAGCGTCTTTTGCATTTAGTTTTCACTTTTCTTTTATGCACCATGCTGGTATGAGATAGTCCTTGGTTGATTTATAGAATTCTCATTGCACTTCACTTAAATCTTTTGAGTATGGCTTTATAGAATGCTTCATATGCTTCACTTATATCATTTGAAGTTTGGATTGCCTGTTTCTCTTCACATAGAAAACTACCATTTGTAGAATGCTCTTTTTCTTCACTTATATTTGTTAGAGCATGGGAATATCTTTTGTAGAAAGAATTAAACTCTCTTGCTTCACTTATATCAATTTAGAGAGATGCAGGAATTGGTCAATCACATGGTTAGTCATAAAATCCTACATAAACTTGTAGATCACTGAATATGATATGTTTGATTCCTTGCAATAGTTTTGCGATATAAAGATGATGATATTAGAGTTATGCTAGTGGGTGGTTGTGGATTGTAGAGACACTTGTATTGAGGTTTGCAAGTCCCGTAGCATGCACGTATGGTAACCATTGTGTGACAAATTTGAAGCATGGGGTGTTTCTTTGATTGTCTTCCTTATGAGTGGCAGTTGTGGACGAGCGATGGTCTTTTCCTACCAATCTATCCCCCTAGGGGCATGCGTAGTAGTACTTTGCTTCGAGGGCTAATAAACTTTTGCAATAAGTATATGAGTTCTTTATTACTAATGTGAGTCCATGGATTATACGCACTTTTACCTTTCCATCATTGCTAGCCTCTTCGATACCGTGCATTGTCCTTTCTCACCTCGAGAGTTGGTGCAAACTTCACCGGTACATCAAAACCCCATGATATGATACGCTCTATCACACATAAGCCTCATTATATCTTCCTCAAAACAGCCACCATACCTACCTATTATGGCATTTCCATAGCCATTCCGAGATATATTGCCATGCAACTTCCATCATCATCATATACATGACTTGAGCACTCATGGTCATATTGCTTTGCATGATCGTAAGATAGCTAGCATGATGTTTTCATGGCTTGTCCGTTTTTTGATGTCATTGCTATGCTAGATCATTGCACATCCCGGTACACCATCGGAAGCATTCATATAGAGTCATATCTTTGTTCTAGTATCAAGTTGTAATATTGAGTTGTAAGTAAATAAAAGTGTGATGATCATCATTATAGAGCATTCCCCATAAAAAAAGAAAAAAGAAAAAAGAAAAAAAGAAAAAAAAGGAAAGGCCAAAGAAGCCTAAATAAAAAGGGGGGCCAAAGAAACCCACCCAAAAAGAAAAAAAAAGAAAAAAAGGAAAAAAGGAAAAAGAAAAGGGGCAATGTTACTATCCTTTTTCCACACTTGTGCTTCAAAGTAGCACCATGTTCTTCATACAGAGAGTCTCTTATGTTGTCACTTTCATATACTAGTGGGAATTTTTCATTATAGAACTTGGCTTGTATATTCCAACGATGGGCTTCCTCAAATGCCCTAGGTCTTCATGAGCAAGCAAGTTGGATGCACACCCACTTAGTTTTCAGTTTGAGCTTTCATACACTTATAGCTCTAGTGCATCCGTTGCATGGCAATCCCTACTCGCGTTGACATCAATTGATGGGCATCTCCATAGCCCGTTGATTAGCCGCGTCGATGTGAGACTTTCTTTTTTTTGTCTTCTCCATATAAACCTTCATCATTATATTCTATAACACCTATAGTGCTATATCCATGGCTTGCGCTCATGTATTGCGTGAGGGTTGAAAAAGCTGAAGCGCGTAAAAAAGTATGAACCAATTGCTTGGCTCGTCATCGGGATTGTGCATGATGGGGGCATTTTGTGTGATGAAAATGAAACATGGCCAAACTATATGATTTTGTAGGGATAAACTTGCTTTGGCCTTGTTGTTTTGAAAAGACATGATTGCTTTATTGGTATGCTCGAAGTATTATCGTTTTTATGTCAAATGATAGACTATTGCTTTGAATCACTCGTGTCTTAATATTCATGCCATGATTAGATATATGATCAAGATTATGCTAGGTAGCATTCCACATCAAAAATTATCTTTTTAATCATTTACCTACTCGAGGACGAGCAGAAATTAAGCTTGGGGATGCTGATACGTCTCCGTCATATCTATAATTTTTGATTGTTCCATGCCAATATTATTCAACTTTCATATACTTTTGGCAACTTTTTATACTGTTTTTGGGACTAACATATTGATCCAGTGCCCTGTGCCAGTTCCTGTCTGTTGCGTGTTTTATGTTTCGCAGAAAACCAATATCAAACGGAATCCAAACGGGATAAAAATGGACGGAGAATTATTTTGGAATATTTGGGATTTTCCGGAGGAAGAATCAACGCGAAACAGTGTCCAAGGAGGCCACGAGACAGGGGGGCGGGCCCACCCCCCTGGGCGCGCCCTGGACTCTCGTGGGCCACCTGTAAGGCGGTTGATGCCCTTATTTTGCGGCAAGAAAGCTAATTTTACGAGAAAAATCTGGGCGAAATATTCATCCCAATCATAGTTACGAATCTCCAGATATAAAGGAAACGGTGAAGGGGCAGAATCAGAGAACGCAGAAACAGAGAGATAGATCCAATCTCGGAGGGGCTCTCGCCCCTCCCACGCCATGGGAGCCAAGGACCAGAGGAGAAACCCTTCTCCCATCTAGGGAGGAGGTCAAGGAAGAAGAAGAAGAAGAAGGGGGCATCTCTCCCCCTTGCTTCCGGTGGCGCCGGAACGCCGCCGGGGGCCATCATCATCACCGCGATCTTCACCAACACCTCCGCCGTATTCACCAACATATCCATCACCTTCCCCCATCTATATTCAGCGGTTCACTCTCCCGCATCCCTTTGTACCCTCTACTTGAACATGGTGATTTATGCTTCATATTATTATCCAATGATGTGTTGCCATCCTATGATGTCTGAGTAGATTTTTGTTGTCCTATCGGTGATTGATGAATTGCTATGATTGATTTGAGTTGCATGTTTTATTATTGGTGCTGTCCTATGGTGCCCCCCGTGTCGCGCAAGCGTGAGGGATTCCCGTTGTAGGGTGTTGCAATGCTTTCATGATTCACTTATAGTGGGTTGCGTGAGTGACTTAAACACAAACTCGAGTAAGGGGATTGTTGCGTATGGGACAAAGGGGACTTGATACTTTAATGCTATGGTTGGGTTTTACCTTAACGAATCTTTAGTAGTTGCGGATGCTTGCTAGAGTTCCAATCATAAGTTCATATGATCCAAGTAGAGAAAGTATGTTAGCTTATGCCTCTCCCTCAAATAGAATTGCAATAGTGATTAACGGTCTAGTAACGTAGTCAATTGCTTAGGGACAATTCCAAAACTCCTACCACCACTTTTCCACACTCTCTGTATTTACTTTATTGTTTCTTTATCTAAACAGCCCCTACATTTTATTTACACGTTCTTTATTATCTTGCAAACCTATCCAACAACACCTACAAAGTACTTCTAGTTTCATACTTGTTCTAGGTAAAGCGAACGTCAAGCGTGTGTAGAGTCGTATCAGTGGCCGATAGGACTTGAGAGAGCATTTTTTCTACCTTTAGCTCCTCATTGGGTTCGACACTCTTACTTATCGAAAGAGGCTACAACTATCCCGTATACTTGCGGGTTATTTGACAACTCAGGATTACAACTCAATACTTAGAACAAAATATGACTCTATGTGAATGCCTCCGGCGGTGTACCAGGATATGCAATGAATCAAGAGTGACATGTATGAAAAATTATGAAGGCGTCCTTGCCACAAATACGATGTCAACTACATGATCATGCAAAGAGCGATATGACAATGATGGAGCGTGTCATAATAAATGAAACGGTGGAAAGTTGCATGGCAATATATCTCGGAATGGCTATGGAAATGCCATAATAGGTAGGTATGGTGGCTGTTTTGAGGAAGGTAAATAATGGGTTCATCATACCGGCGAAAGTTGCGCGGCACAATAGAAGCTAGCAAAGTGGAAGGGTAAGTGTGCGTATGTCCACGGACTCACATTAGTCTTAAAGAACTCATATACTTATTGCAAAAATTTATTAGCCCTCGAAGCAAAGTACTACTACGCATTCTCCTAGAGGGATAGATTGGTAGGAAAAGACCATCACTCGTCCCCGACTGCCACTCATAAGGAAAGCACTCAAAGAGCACCCCATGCAACAAATTTGTCACACAACTTTTACTATACGTGCATGCTACGGGACTTGCCAACTTCAACACAAGTATTTCTCAAATTCATAATTACCCAACTAGCATGACTCTATCATTATTACCTTTATATCTCAAAACAATTATCAAGCATCAAATTGATCATAGTTTAATGCACTTTCTATGATAGTTTTTATTATACCCAACTTGGATGCTCACCATTCTAGGACCAATTTTATAACCATAGCAAATACCATGCTGTTCTAAGAAACTCTCAAAATAATGTAAGTGAAGCATGAGAGATTAACAAATTCTACAAAATTAAGCCACCACGGTGCTCTAAAAGATATAAGTGAAGCACTAAAGCAAAAATTATCTAGCTCAAAAGATATAAGTGAAGCACATAGAGTATTCTAATAAATATCAAATCCAGTATTTCCCTCCCAATAGGTGTGTACAGCAAGGATGATTGTGGTAAACTAAAAAGCAAATACTAATATCATACATGACGCTCCAAGCAAAACACATATCATGTGGCGAATAAAAATATAGCTCCAAGTAAAGTTACCGATGGACGAAGATGAAAGAGGGGATGCCTTCCGGGGCATCCCCAAGCTTAGGCTTTTGGTTATCCTTGAATATCTTGGGGCGCCATGGGAATCCCCAAGCTTAGGCTTTTTCCACCCTTTATTCCATAATCCATCAAATCTTTACCCAAAACTTGAAAACTTCACAACACAAAACTCAATAGAAAATCTCATAAGCTCTGTCAGTGCAAGAAAGAAAAACCACCACATAAAGTATTGTAATGAACTGATTCTTTATTTATATTGTTGTTAAACCTAATGTATTCCAATTTTTCTATGGTTCATACCCCTACATACTATCCATAGATGCATCAAAATATGCAAACAACACATGAAAAACAGAATCTGTCAAAAACAGAACAGTCTGTAGCAATCTGTAACTTTCGAATACTTCTGGAACCTTAAAAATCCTACCAAAATAGGACGTCCTAGGAATTTGTCTGTTGATCTACAGCAAAAAGAATCAATGCAAAATCACGTTTCTGTGATTTATTGAATGTTTTCTCGTGAGCGCAAAGTTTCTGTTTTTCAGCAGAATCAAATTAACTTTCACCCAAGGTTATCCTATAGGTTCTACTTGGCACAAACACTAATTAAAGCAAGAAAACACATCTAAACAGAAACTAAATAAATTATTTATTACTAAACAGGAACAAAAAGCAAGGAACAAAAATAAAATTGGGTTGCCTCCCAACTAGCGCTATTGTTTAACGCCCCAAGCTAGGCATAAAAGCGAGGATAGATCTAAGTAGTGCCGTCTTTGGCACTTGATTCATAAGTAGCTCGCATGATAGATTCATAAGTTAATTTGACTTTATTTCTTGGAAAGTGCTCCATGCATTTCCTTAATGGAAATTGGAATCTAGTATTCCCTTCCTTCATATCAATAATCGCACCAATCATTCTAAGGAAAGGTCTACCAAGAATAATAGGACATGAAAGATTGCAATCAATGTCAAGAATGATAAAATATACGGGCACATAGTTCCTATTTGCAATAATAAGAACATCATTGATCCTTCCCATAGGCTTTTTAATGGTGTAATCCGCAAGGTGCAAATTTAAAGAGCAATCATCAAGATCATGGAAGCCTGGAATATCACATAAAGTTTTTGGAATTGTGGAAACACTAGCACCCAAATCACATAAAGCATAACACTCATAATCTTTAATTTTAAACTTTATAGTAGGTTCCCACTCATCATTAAGTTTTCTAGGTATAGAAATTTCCAAATTAAGTTTTTCATCATAAGATTGCATCAAGGCATCAACAATATGTTTGGTAAAGGCTTTATTTTGACTATAAGCATGAGGAGAATTCAACACGGATTGCAACAAGGAAATAGAATCAACTAAAGAGCAATTATCATAATTAAATTCCTTGAAATCTGAGATAGTGGGTTCAATGCTATTTAAAGTTTTAATTTCTCCAATTCCACTTTTACCAAATTTAGCATCAAGATCAAAATACTCCAAATTATTGGAACGCCTTTTAACCAAAGTTGATTCACTTCCAGTCCCATCATTATCAAGATTCATATTACAAAACAAAGATTTATTAGGGTACACATAAATAACTTTTAGATCTTCATCACTATTTTCATGAAAACTAGAAGAACACGCCTTAACAAAGCAATCTTTCTTAGCACGCAATCTAGCGGTTCTTTCTTTGCACTCGTCAATGGAAATTCTCATAGCTTTGAGAGACTCATTGGTATCATGCTTAAGATAAGTAGATCTAAGTTTCAGAGTATCAACTTCAAGCGAAAGTCTATCAACGTTCCTAGCCAAATCATCAACTTTAAGCAATTTTTCTTCAAGTAAGGCATTAAAATTCTTTTGAGAGACCATAAATTCTTTCACACTATTTTCAAAATTAGAGGGCATCTTATTAAAATTACCATAAGAATTACTGTAGGAATTTCCATAATTATTAGAGGAATTACAAGGGAATGGTCTAGAATTAAAGTTTCCTCTATAAGCATTGTTACCAAAATTATTCCTACCAACAAAATTCACGTCCATAGATTCATTATTATTCTCAATCAAAGTAGACAAAGGCATATCATTGGGATCAATAGGAGCACTCTTAGTAGCAAACAATTTCATAAGTTCATCCATCTTTTCACTCAAAACATTAATTTCTTCTATAACATGCACTTTGTACTAGTAGATCTTTTGGTGTGCCATTGAGAATAATTAGCCATGATATTATCAAGGAGTTTACTAGCTTCTCCTAAGGTGATTTCCATAAACGTGCCTCCCGCGGCCGAATCTAAAAGATTTCTAGAAGCAAAATTCAATCCGGCATAAAAAATTTGTATGATCATCCATAAGATTAAACCATGAGTAGGGAAATTGTGAATCATCAATTTCATTCTTTCCCAAGATTGGACAACATGCTCATGATCAAGTTGTTTAAAATTCATAATATCGTTCCTAAGAGAGATGATCTTAGTGGGAGGAAAATACTTAGAGATAAAAGCATCTTCGCACTTATTCCATGAATCAATACTATTTTTAGGCAAAGATGAAAACCAAATTTTAGCATGATCTCTAAGTGAAAACAAAAATAACTTCAATTTAACAATATCATTATCCGTATCTTTCTTCTTTTGCATCTCACACAAATCAACAAAGTTGTTTAGATGGGTAGCGGCATCTTCACTAGGAAGGCCGGAAAATTGATCTTTCATAACAAGATTTAGCAAAGCAGCGTTGATTTCACAAGACTCAACATCATTAAGAGGAGCAATCAAAGTACTAAGGAAATCATTATTATTGGTATTGGAAAAGTCACACAATTTGGTATTATCTTGCGCCATCGCGACAAGCAATCCAACACACAACCAAACAAAAAGGCAAGCAAAAGAGAGAGGAGATTGGGAAAGAGAGGGCGAATAAAACGGCAACAGTGAAGTGGGGGAGAGGAAAACGAGAGGCAAATGGCAAATAATGTAAATGCGAGGGAGATGAGTTTGTGATGGGTACTTGGTATGTCTTGACTTGAGCAAACACCTCCCCGGCAACGGTGCCAGAAATCCTTCTTGCTACGTCTTGAGCTTGCGTTGTTTTTCCTTGAAGAGGAAAGGGTGATGCAGCACAGTAGCGTAAGTATTTCCCTTAGATTTTGAGAACCAAGGTATCAATCCAGTAGGAGGCTCCTCACAAGTCCCGTGCACCTACACAAACACACAAAGAACTCGCAACCAACGCAATAAAGGGGTTGTCAATCCCTTCACGACCACTTGCAAAAGTGAGATCTAATAGAGATAATATGATAAGATAAATATATTTTTGGTATTTTATGATATAGATTGGAAAAGTAAAGATGCAAATAAAAGTAGATTTAAAGCTTATATGATAAGAGATAGACCCGAGGGCCATAGGTTTCACTAGTGGCTTCTCTCAAGATAGCATAATTATTACGGTGGGTGAACAAATTACTGTCGAGCAATTGATAGAAAAGCGAATAATTATGAGATTATCTAGGCATGATCATGTATATAGGCATCACGTCCGAGACAAGTAGACCGACTCCTACCTGCATCTACTATTATTACTCCACACATCGACCCCTATCCAGCATGCATCTAGAGTATTAAGTTCATGAAGAACATAGTAACGCTTTAAGAAAGATGACATGATGTAGAGGGATAAACTCATGCAATATGATATAAACCCCATCTTTTTATCCTCGATGGCAACAATACAATACATGCATTGCTGCCCCTGCTGTCACTGGGAAAGGACACCGCAAGATTGAACCCAAAGCTAAGCACTTCTCCCATTGCAAGAAAGATCAATATAGTAGGCCAAACCAACCCGATAATTCGAAGAGACTTGCAAAGATAACTTAATCACACATAAAAGAATTCAGAGGAGATTCAAATATTTCTCATAGATAAACTTGATCATAAACCCAAAATTCATCGGATCTCGACAAACACACCGCAAAAAGAGTTAGATCAAATAGATCTCCAAGAAGAGGAAGGAGAACTTTTTATTGAGAATGAAAGAGAGAGAATAAGCCATCTAGCTAATAACTATGGACCCGAAGGTCTGTGGTAAACTACTCAAACTCATCGGAGAGGCCTTGGAGTTAATGTAGAGGCCCTCCATGGTGGATTCCCCCTCCAGCAGAGTGCCGGTGATGGCTCCAAGATGGGATCTCGCGGATACAAAATGTTACGGTGGTGGTAATAGTTTTTCGGTGGCTCCCCTGATGGTTTCGGGGTACATGGGTATATATAGGAGGAAGAAGTACGTCGGTGGATGCTCGAGGGGCCCACGAGGGTGGCGGTGCGCCCAGCCCTAGGGGGCGCGCCGGGCACCCTCGTGGCCGCCTTGCTAGTTTCCTGACTTGCACTCCAAGTCCTCTGGGTCACGTTTGTTCCAAAAAGATCGCTCCCGAAGGTTTCATTCCGTTCGGACTCCGTTTGATATTCCTTTTCTTCGATATACTGAAATAGGCAAAAAAAACGGCAATTTGGGCTGGGCCTCCGGTTAGTAGGTTAGTCCCAAAAATGATTTAAAAGTGTAAAGTAAAGCCCATAAACATCCAAAACGGGTAATATAATAGCATGGAACAATCAAAAATTATAAATACGTTGGAGACGTATCATGCATCCAACTTGCTTGCTCACGAAGACCTAGGGCATTTTGAGGAAGCCCATCATTGGAATAGACAAGCCAAGTTCTATAACGAAAAATTCCCACTAGTATATGAAAGTGACAACATAGGAGACTCCCTATCATGAATTTCATGGTGCTACTTTGAAGCACAAGGGTGGTAAAAGGATAGTAGCATTGTCCCTTCTCTCTTTTTCTCTCATTTTTTTATTTGGGCCTTCTCTCTTTTTTATGGCCTCTTTTTTCTTTTCTTTTTTTGTCCAGAGTCTCATCCCGACTTGTGGGGGAATCATAGTATCCATCATCCTTTCCTCACATGGGACAATGCTCTAATAATGAAGATCATCACAGTTTTATTTACTTACAACTCAAGAATTACAATTCAATACTTAGAACAAAATATGACTCTATGTGAATGCCTCCGGCGGTGTACTGGGATGTACAATGATTCAAGAGTGACAGGTATGAAAGAATTATGAACGGTGGCCTTGCCACAAATACGATGTCAACTACATGAGCATGCAAAGCTATATGACAATGATGAAGCGTGTCATAATAAACGGAACGGTGGAAAGTTGCATGGCAATATATCTCGGAATGGCTATGGAAATGCCATAATAGGTAGGTATGGTGGTTGTTTTGAGGAAGGTATAAGGTGTATGGTACCGGTGAAAGTTGCGTGGTACTAGAGAGGCTAGCAATGGTGGAAGTGTGAGAGTGCGTATAATCCATGGACTCAACGTTAGTCATAAAGAACTCACATACTTATTGCAAAAATCTATTAGTTACTGAAATGAAGTACTATGTGCATGCTCCTAGGGGGATAGATTGGTAGGAAAAGAACATCGCTGATCCCCGACCGCCACTCATAAGGAAGACAATCAACAAATAAATCATGCTCCGACTTCATCACATAATGGTTCACCATTCGTGCATGCTATGGGAATCAAAAACTTTAACACAAGTATGTCTCAAATTCACAACTACTCACTAGCATGACTCTAATATCACCATATTTATATCTGAAAACAATCATAATGAATCAAACTTCTCATAGTATTCAATGCACTTTTTATGAAAGTTTTTATTATATCCATCTTGGATGCCCATCATATTAAGACTAGTTTTATAACCAAAGAAAATTACCATGTTGTTCTAAAGGACTCTCAAAATAATATAAGTGAAGCATGAGATTTTAACAATTTCTATAAAATAAAACCACCGCCGTGCTCTAAAAAGATATAAATGAAGCACTAGAGCAATATTGCCTAACTCAAAAGATACAAGTGAAGCACATAGAGTATTCTAATAAATCACGATTCATGTGTCTCTCTCCAAAAAGGTGTGTACAGCAAGGATGATTGTGGTAAAATAAAAGGCAAAGACTCAAATCATACAAGACGCTCCAGGCAAAACACATCTCACGTGGTGAATAAAAATATAGCCTCAAGTAAAGTTACCGATAGACAAAGACGAAAGAGGGGATGCCTTCCGGGGCATCCCCAAGCTTAGGCTTTTGGTTGTCCTTGAATATTACCTTGGGGTGCCTTGGGCATCTCCAAGCTTAGGCTCTTGCCACTCCTTATTCCATAGTTCATCAAATCCTTATCCAAAACTTCAGAACTTCACAACACAAAACTCGATAGAAAATCTCATGAGCTCCGTTAGTATAAGAAAATAAATCACCACTTTAAGGTACTGTTGCAAACTCATTCTTTATTTATATTGGTGTAATATCTACTGTATT
>NC_041387.1:576804246-576829713 GCF_002162155.2 Triticum dicoccoides | reverse complement strand
AAACAATCGCAAAATAGATAATCTATCAAAAACAGAAGAGTCTGTAGTAATTTGTAACTCTCGAATACTTATATAACTCTAAAAATTCTGAACAAAGTAGATTCACCTGAGAAATTTTTGCACCAATCCATATAAAAAATAATCAGGTCAAAAGCACGTTTCAATAAAATTCTAGAAATTATTTACTGAGCGCAAAGTTTCTGATTTTCCCCAGGATCAACACAACTATCACCACAAGCTTTTCTAAAGGTTCTACTTGGCACAAACACTAATTAAAACATAAAACCACATCTAACCAGAGGATAGATGAATTATTTAATACTAAACAGGAACAAAAAGCAAAGAATAGAAATAAAATTGGGTTGCCTCCCAACAAGCGCTATCGTTTAACGCCGTTAGCTAGACATTGATAATTTTAATGATGCTCACATAAAAGATAACAATTGAAACACAAGAAGAGCATCATGTAGCATAAAAAACACATGTAAGTCTAACATACTTCCTATGAATAGGCATTTTATAGGAAAATAAATTAGCAAGACAAGCAAGATCTAGCATATGCAACGAAGAAGAAAGAAACAATAGCAATCTCAACATGAAGAGAGGTAATTTAGTAAGATGAAAATTTCTACAACCATATTTTCCTCTCTCATAATAATTACATGTAGGATCATAAGAAAATTCAACAATATATCAATCACATAATATATTCTCAACACGATCCACATGCATGCAAAGTTGAAACTCTTCCAAAATAGTGGGATTAACATTAACTAAAGTCATGACCTCTCCAAACCCACTTTTATTAAAAATGTCATAAGATTGAACATTCTCCAAATATGTGGGATCTAAAGTTGACACTCTTGCAAACCCACTTTCAATATTATTGCAAGCATTATTATCAATATCATATTCATCATGGGGATTAAATAAATTTTCATGATCATAAGAAGAATCACCCCAATCATGATCATTGCAATAAGTAGTATACATAGCAAAACTAGCATCCCCAAGCTTGGGATTTTGCATATTACTAGCACAATTTACATTAATAGAATTTATAATAACATCATCGCAATCATACTTTTTGTCGAAGGAACTATGAAGTATGGGTGCAATAGCAACAATCTCATGTTTAACATAAGGGACTATAGCAAATTCATCTCATAAATATTGGCATCATGGCCATAAGAATAGAAAGCATCATATTAATCAAGGGATATTTCAATCAAATTATTGGAATCATAATTATCTATAGATTCATGCATATCAATATTTTCTTCCAGAGCAACGGTCATTCTCTCAACTAATTCTTTGACATAGACATTACGAGCATAGATTTCATAGCAATATTTAAGTATTTACAAATTTCAAATTTATAGAGAGTAATATCATACTTTTCAATCAAAGAAGCAACTTCATAAGCACCCTTAAAAGCAACAAATTCTTCAATTTGTTCGATATCATAGTAACTATAAACACCCTTTGCATAAGAAGATAAGATTTCATTATCATTAAACTCACATAGGTAGGGAAGGTGTTTTTTAGGGTTCTTAGAGCAACAAGTAAAATCACAAATTTCACGAAGATTCCAAGCATAACACATCAATATGTTTAGTTGATTCCATAAGAGTCTCCCTTTTTCAGACAAACGGTGACGCACAAAATGAGCATGCTCATCTAAATATTTTCCCTAAATTAAACTAATTGGGGTTTCAGCACGAGCACATATAGATCAAAGATGATCCAAGTAGAACACTTTAAGTGGATCCGTATCAATAGATTTTTAGCAAGCAAATATGCAAGCAAATAGAAGGCACATGGAAACACAAAAAAGACATACGGGAAGAAGGCAAAGAAAAGGCGAATCTTTTTGAAAATCGTTTTAGAAGTGGGGAAGAGGAAAACGAGAGGCGAATGGCAAATAATGTAATGCAAGGGAGGAGAGTTTATGATGGGTACTTGGTATGGCTTAACTTGATGTAGATCTCCCCGACAATGGTGCCAGAAATCCTTATTGCTACCTCTTGAGCTTGCGTTGGTTTTCCCTTGAAGAGGAAAGGGTGATGCAGCAAAGTAGCATAAGTATTTCCCTCAGTTTTGAGAACCAAGGTATCAATCCAGTAGGAGACAATGCACAAATCACCGAATACCTGCACAAACAATCAACAACTTGCACCCAACATGATAAAGGGGTTGTCAATCCCTTCACGGCCACTGGCAAAAGTGAGATATGATAGAGATAGATAAACGGTAAAGTAAATATTTTTGGTATTTTTGGTTTACAGATCGAAAAGTAAAAGATTGCAAAATAGTAGATTAGAAACTAATAAGATGTAAAATAGACTTAATATAATGGAAAAGAGACCGGGGCCATAGGTTTCACTAGTGGCTTCTCTCAAGATAGCAAATATTACGGTGGGTGAACAAATTATTTCCGAGCAATTGATAGAAAAGCGCATAGTTATGATGATATCTAAGGCAATGATCATGAACATAGGCATCACGTCCGTGTCAAGTAGACCAAAACGATTTTGCATCTACTACTATTACTCCACACATCGACCGCTATCCAGCATGCATCTAGAGTATTAAGTTCATAAGAACATAGTAACGTTTTAAGCAAGATGCCATCATGTAGAGGTATTAACTCAAACAATATGATGAAAACCCCATATTTTTATCCTCAGTGGCAACAATACAATATGTGCCTTGCTGCCCCTACTGTCACTGGGAAAGGACACCGCAAGATTGAACCCAAAACCAAGCACTTCTCTTATTGCAAGAAAGAACAATCTAGTAGGCCAAACTAAACCGATAATTCAAAGAGAATTGCAAAGATATCAAATCATGCATATAAGAATTCAGAAAAGAAACAAATAATATTCATAGATAATCTGATCATAAATCCACAATTCATCAGATCTCGGCAAAAAGACCGCAAAAAAATATTACATCGAATAGATCTCCAATAATATCGAGGAGAACTTGGTATTGAGAATCAAAGAGAGAGAAGAAGCCATCTAGCTAATAACTATGGACTCGTAGGTCTGAAGTAAACTACTCACGCATCATCGGAGAGGCAATGGTGTTGATGGAGAAGACCTTCGTGATCGAATCCCCCTCCTGCAGGACGCCAGAAAAGTGGTTTCGTCGTGCCACTGGATGTTTTCAGGGTATAAGAGTATATATAGGCGAAGGAACAAGGTTAGGAGACCCCAAGGGGCCCACGAGGTAGGGGCATGCCCTACCCCATGGGGCGCGCCCTCCTGCCTCGTGTCCGCCTTGCTGCGTCTCCGACTTCATCTCCAAGTCTTCTGGTTTCCTTTCGGTCCAAGAAAGATCAACGTGAAGGTTTCATTCCTGTCGGGGATATACCCCGCGGTATGAACCGGCCGGAAATACGACCCGGCCAGGCTTGGTGGTTCACTTAAGACCCGGTTGACACTTGGCAATTCACTAGCGACCCGCCCTGACCAGACGGTTTACAAGCAACCTACCTGAACATTATGATTCACTGGTAACCCGGCGGGCGGGACAGACGGATGACAAGGCCCTAGGCCTAGAAGGCCGGTTTATGCTAATGGTAGGTCGGTTTATGAGGAAAGCACAAGGAATATTATCCTACAAGGAGTTAAGACCCGTACTTGTATCCGGTTTATATTAGAAGGTAGACTAGTCCTAATCCTAATAGGACTCTACAATCAACCCGTCCCTTCAACTTATATAAGGAGGGGCAGGGCTCCCCAAAAAGGGACAAGCAAGAAACAATCCATCCGCAAGATATTGGTCCGAACTCTGTGTCAAATATATGCAACTTTCAAGTATTCTGCGAAGTCTATCTTCAAGAAGAGCCAACCGTGGAGTTGTTTCGAGATTTCTTTCATCTGAACCGCCGCACAGAATTCTCAGATGGTCCCAACACAGAGCTTGGTGGCGTGTCAATTCAAAAAAGGAAAGAAGTTGATTTCCCTCATGCCAAACATCATAGCCATCCTAAAGATTGGAACCAGACCTGGTTTTACTGCCGGAACACTGCTCCTGATGGAGAAAATCCATTGCCGGGTTACTGCCCTCATCGGCTTAGCAATGGCCACCCATTGCCTCCACGTTTAACAGCAGCAGAACGGAAGAATTTTGCTCCTCAACTTGCGAAGCTCCGGGATCTGATGGCCAACGGTTTAACTAGCATTGATCTTGTTCGCTGCTAGATTTCTTGGGGCATTTTGCCTTTGAGCCGCCACCCCGGATTGATGCATGAGTATACCCGCAATGTAAAAGACCCTCAACGATATCACGAAGTAGTAATGACCGACCTTGAAATCGCCGAATGTGTAAAGAGGATGCTTGATGAACCGGTCTCTACATGCAGCCAAACCGGTTTGGCTCCATTTTACGTCTCCAATAAACCGCCGGCGGTAAAGTTCATGTACATACTTTACTGATTTGCTTCTGTATTGACTATCTACTAACCTTTCTTTGCCTTAATTTTAGGCCAACAGCTCTTTCTGGAAACGGACTAAACCGGCCCGTGCTCCTCATGTAAAAACCAAGGCCACCAAGAAACCTAGAAAGAAGAAAACCGCCGAGTCTTCTGACCCGCCGGAGGAGGAGGAATCAGATGCTGAGGTAGAACTTGACTCACTTGGATCCTTTTTCGTACATCTTATTGACAATGACCATCTTCAGGATGACGCTGAGGCCAGCCATGCAGATCATGTTGAGGTAATTCTTCTTTCTTCCGACTCAAATCCTATACCGATTCAAAGAATTCGCCGTACAGTCCGGAAAGTAAAACAATCTCACCCCCTTGCTCATTTGGATCCAAAATTTTCTTTGAAGACACGTCAAGTCGAAGAATGTCGCACAACCCGGCATAGTGGTCAACAAATCACTTCATCCGGTTTAGCTGATACGCCCTCCCGGAAACGCCGTCCAGAGGTGACTTGTTCTCCTGAAAAACATTATCCTTTAAAAGGTTTCTTCCGATGCCCTCTCAATCCGTCTGACCCAAATTACCAGGCTTCTTCCAACTCGTCTGGCGGTTCGTCAACCACTCAATTGCCTCCTCTCAAAGTTGTCGCTGGGTGAGTATTACATAGTTTATTTCTTTATTTGTCTGTTTACCATACTCTAACTTTTGATGTTGTAGCGCCAAGGCTCGATTAAGCAAGAAGGCCAAGACCAGCGACCCTACTGTTGAAGTTGATCCGGAAAAGACGCCAGAGCATCATGACGAAAACCCTGAAGTTGCCATGGACAGCTCTGCTGGGCAGAACCAAGATGGTAATGCTAACCCGCCAGAAGTTGAACCGAATGTAGAAGCTGACACTTCACATCCTCCTGCTCCTCCAAGTCCAGCAGTGGAACAACGGGGCTCAACTGCTGATACGCCAAGTCCAACTAACAAACCGCCAAGCCCTGCCACGAAAGCACCAAGTCTTGTTCAGAATATTGATTCTTCCAGCCCGGCCAAGGATGATGACGTTGTTGTTACGGGCACTGCATATAATGCCCCTGGTAATCCGGTTGCTCTATCAAAGCACACTGCCAAGGATGAATTTGCTGCCATGAGCAAGGGGAAGGGGAAGACTGATTTGTCTGCTTATACCGATCTCTCTGCTCAAGATCTTCACTCCGGCTTCCTGAACCGGCTGTACACAAGCCGTGATTATGAAGCCGGTTTAGTAAATCCGATGAAGGAGCGCTATGAGGTAAAAATTATTGATCCTTGTTCTGTACCTTCATTGCATTGTAGCCCCCAAGGGCCGGTTTGTCTTGAGAAAGTCAAACCGGGACTTTGTATACTCCATCCGGTAACTTGTGAAATTTTCTTTATGTCTGATCAAACACACATTAGCCCCCAAGTGCCATGATAAAAACTTGTATTAATCCTTGGGACTTCAAGTACCCGCATAAAAATGATCCGCATTAGCCCCCAAGTGCCAAGTGTATAACTGGTTATATGATTGGGACTTGAACAAAGATATTGACATGCTCTCGTACTGTTGCAGAGTGAAATAAATCAACAAATCTCGCAAATTGCTGATCTTCGAGCAAATCTGAAAACCCAACAAGCAGAAACCGCCAAGGCCAAGGATGAGCTGAAAACTGCCTTGACCACCATGGAGCAGCTTAAAGAATGGTTTAAATCTGAACAGGCCAACTGGGACACCGAAAAGGCCGGACTGGTGAAGCGGGCGGAGACTGCTGAAGCAGCTCTTGAACCGGTGACATCAGAACTGTCTGGATTGAAGCGCCAAATCAATGTCATGACCTCTGCAATATTTGGTAAGCAGTGGTTGCCAAAGTTTTATGACTCTTTGAAAGTTCATCGCTTTAATATGCATTTCCTGAACCGATATAGGTAGTCGCATTGCTCATCTAGGTTCTGACATGCGGAAGAAGCTCAAAGCTGCATATACACTGATTGAACAGCTGTATACCGGCGCTCAACGGGTTATATGCGCAACTTCTTATGACAATGCGGCACCAACACTTATCAAGGACACGCTCGATCGCCTCTCAATGACGCCAGCGCAAATAGAAGAGCTGAAGCGATCCGCTGCTCGGGCAAGCACTTTGCTGGCGCTAACTCAAGCCAAGGCATGGATAGCTGATCTTGATCCGGTTGATATAGCCAAAGGCTTCCCGGTGCACAAGAAAACGACAAAGAATTTGACAATGACGCCCTCAAACGGGTAACAAGGGAGATGCGTCCTTTGGCGAGTCAACTAGCAGAAGAGGTGAACCTGACGGTTCACCGATCTTTCTATGATGCAAACAACAGACGGGTTGAAGCTGTGATTCGGGAAGTGCAGAACCTTATTCCACCAATCTGTAAGCACACTTATGCCCCTGATATTGACCCGGCTGAGCTTATAAGTGAAGAGGCTGTCTTTCAGGCCTTGACCCGGATTGATTGGACCACCAATGACTTCCAGCCATTGGATGAGGAGGAGGCTGAACCGACGCCAGATGACCCATCTACCTCACATCAACCCAGTGATGAAGCTTAATCCGTCAAGGCGGTTGATATGTCAGAAACTGTCCATGTGAAAACAATTCCATATTTTGGGCCTCAGAGTGCCTTGTAATAGGGTAGCAAAAACTTATGATGATCTGCTGCCATCGTGCAAAAGGAGATAGTTTGTGTAGATTCGCCATATCAATGTCAATTTTGTTCCAAGTATTAGAATATGCAACTCCTGTGTGCATAAAAAGACAAAAGGGTCCTGGCAGTTTACCGCCGGACGGGTCATAATGCCCAAAATAGGCCGGATTGATAATAAAATCATAAAAATATGAAATTATACATACCGGTGATATAAGATCCCTGGTTAGTTGGCTGGCCAACTTGTATTGTAATAAAGGTAAAAAACCCAAATCTGGATTATTTGTATCTCCATCATTTTCTGATGTCGTAGAGTAAGTCATACCGGGTGATGATTCACGCCAGATGATCCGGGCTGTTGACAGGTAGTCAACGTCAGGCCGGGTTAAGAAACTCCGGTTTAAGAATAAGGTCTGTCAACATGTAGCTGCAAACCAGGCCGGTTTAAAGAATATCGGGCTAAGAAAATGACTGATCAAACCAAGAAAATCGGTTTAACATAAAATTCAGCAGAACTCGAATGAGACCGTGTAGTCGAGGCTTTTTGGGGGCTGCCAGGCCCAAATTCGAGGCTTTTTGTGGGCTGCCAGGCCACTGAGTTGAACCATTTAACAAAGCCTTTTAAGATGCACCTCCAACTAACCAATCACCGTTTTAACTTTGACAAGTTCAGGATCTCAAGGAGAGTAACTGTCAAACGTTCGGAGGGCCGTGCCAGGATGACCTGGATAGGAGTGTCTTACTTGATGAAGGCAGCTTAACCCGGGGTTTTAGGTAAATATACCGGGCTTCCAAGCCGTGGGTCGATACCCAGCTACAAGGGTCCATTCAAACTTCTTGGTATTGGACCAAGGAGCCCCCAAGTAACATGATGAGCTGTGCTCATTAGGTGCCTATGTTTGAGTTGTGCATAGCATCGAAACTCTCTTTGGCCCTTTGGGTGTGAAGCTCCCAAGCTTTGTGGCGTGATAGCGGGTTTAACAGGTAGTATTCCACTTTGTCAGCGGAAGCCCCCATGTAGCTCAAAGAATATTTGAGAAAAAACAGCAGAGGCCCCGCTTTAGAGCAAGGATGCTGATTTATTTATTGATGATAATATATACATTGTCAAAATATGTACATAAAAAAGAGCCTATGGCTCAAGTGTAGTAAGGCTGGAGGAGAGCTATGTTCCAGGGCCGCCGGGTCTCCTCCTCAGATTTGCGTGAGTCATCTCAAACGTCAATGAGGTAGTATGATCCGTTGTGCAGATTCTTGCTGACCACAAAGGGTCCTTCCCAAGGCGGGGATAACTTGTGTATGTCGGTCTGATCCTGGATAAGCCGGAGCACCAAGTCACCTTCTTGAAAGGCTCTTTTATTAACCCGGCGGCTGTGATAACGCCGTAGGTCTTGTTGATAAACCGCCGATCGTGCCAAAGCCATATCCCGCTTCTCATCTAGCAAGTACAGTGCCTCTTGGCGGGCTTGCTCGTTGTCCGCTTCAACGTAATTAGCAACCCGGGGCGAATCATGACGTATATCACTTGGGAGAACCGCCTCTGCCCCGTATACCATAAAGAAAGGCGTGTATCCTGTTGATCGATTGGGGGTGGTGTTGATGCTCCACAACACAGAAGGTAATTCTTCCACCCAACAACCCGGCGTCCGCTTCAAGGGAATCATGAGTCGGGGTTTAAGACCCTTTAAAATTTCTTTATTAGCTCGCTCTGCTTGACCGTTGGATTGAGGGTGCGCCACAGATGCTAGGTCAAGCCGGATGTGCTCTCTCTGACAGAAATCCTCCATCTCACCTTTGGAAAGGTTGGTACCATTATCCGTGATGATGTTGTGTGGAAAGCCAAAACGGAAAATAATCTTTTTGAGAAATTGAACCGCCGTAGCTGCATCACACTTGCTAACAGGCTCCGCTTCAACCCACTTG
This sequence comes from Triticum dicoccoides, assembly GCF_002162155.2. Classification (NCBI taxonomy): domain Eukaryota; kingdom Viridiplantae; phylum Streptophyta; class Magnoliopsida; order Poales; family Poaceae; genus Triticum; species Triticum dicoccoides. The sequence goes on along the minus strand of NC_041387.1, from coordinate 576,820,676 downwards.
GTGAATTTATCAACTGCTACCAACAGGTGGGTCTTCTTGTCCTGGGAACGTTTAAAGGGTCCCACCATATCAAGCCCCCAAGTAGCAAAAGGCCAAGTGATGGGAATCATCCGTAGTTCCTGAGCCGGAACATGAGCTCTGCGTGAAATTTTTTGACAAGCATCACATCGCTTTACCAGATCCTCCGCATCAGCATGAGCTGTCAACCAGTAAAACCCATGACGAAAAGCTTTTGCAACCAGGGACTTTGAACCGGCATGATGACCACAATCCCCTTCATGAATTTCCCGAAGGATCACTTGGCCTTCTTCCGGAGAAACACAACGCTGAAATACGCCTGAAATGCTACAGCGGTGTAACTCGCCATTGTGAATAATCATGGACTTGGATCGCCGGACTATCTGTCGAGCCAGGACTTGATCATTTGGTAGCTCACCCCGGCTCATATACGCCAGATATGGAATCGTCCAATCTGGCACAACATGTAAAGCGGCCACCAGCTGAGCCTCCGGATCAGGAACAGCCAGATCCTCTTCTGTTGGCAATTTCACAGACGGGTTATGCAAGATATCTAAAAAGGTGTTATGAGGTACCGGTTTGCGCTGAGATCCAAGCCGGCTCAAAGCGTCTACTGCTTCGTTTTGCGCCGATCAATATGCTCAACCTGATATCCTTTGAAGTGACCCGCCACAATATCTACCTCACGCCTGTAGGCCGCCATGAGTGGATCCTTAGAATCCCAAGTCCCAGAAACTTGCTGAGCCACCAGATCAGAATCTCCGAAACAACGAACTCGAGTCAAGTTCATCTCTTTAGCCACACGGAGACCATGAAGTAGAGCTTCATACTCAGTTGCATTGTTAGTACAAGGAAACATCAAGCGGAGGACATAGCAAATTTTATCACCTCGAGGGGAAGTAAGGACAACTCCAGCCCCCGAGCCTTCCAACTGCCTTGATCCATCGAAATGAATAGTCCAGTACGTATTATCCAGCTTCTCTTTCGGTGCTTGCAACTCGGTCCAATCATTGATAAAGTCCACAAGAGCCTGAGACTTGATGGTTGTTCACATATTTCAAAACGTGTGGACCAAGCTCAATTGCCCACTTTGCAACCCGGCCAGTTGCTTCTCTGTTTTGAATGATATCGCCCAAGGGAGCAGAACTAACCACTGTGATGGGATGACCTTGAAAATATTGCTTGAGCTTTCGACTAGCCATAAAAACCCCATACACCAACTTCTGCCAATGCGGATAGCGTTGTTTTGATTCGATTAGAACTTCACTGATGTAGTATACTGGTCGTTGAACCGGATATTCCTTCCCAGCCTCTTTACGCTCTACCACAATTGCCACACTGACCGCTCAGGCATTAGCAGCCACATATAATAGTAAAGGTTCATGATCAACTGGGGCTGCAAGAACTGGCGGTTCAACCAACTGGCGCTTTAACTCCTCAAAGGCTGCATTGGCCGCATCACTCCAGACGAAATCATCCGTCTTCTTCAGCATCTGATACAAAGGAATGGCCTTCTCACCCAGATGACTGATAAACCGGCTGAGGGCTGCAATCTGGCCTGCGAGACGCTGAACATCATTGATACATGTCGGTTTAGCCAAGGATGTGATTGCCTTGATCTTTTCCGGATTACCCTCAATGCCCCTGTTAGACACAAGAAAACCGAGCAGCTTGCCTGCCGGAACACCAAAGACACACTTATCCGGGTTAAGCATCACCTTGTAAACCCGAAGGTTGTCAAACGTCTCCTTGAGATCAGCTATCAATGTCTCCTTTTTCATCGATTTTACCACAATGTCATCCACATAGGCATGAACATTACGCCCAATCTGCGTGTGAAGACAATTTTGCACACAACGCTGATAAGTTGCCTGAGCACTCTTGAGCCCAAAGGGCATAGAAACATAGCAGAAGGCTCCAAAGGGAGTGATGAAAGCTGTCTTCTGCTGGTCCTTAACTGCCATTTTAATCTGATGGTACCCTGAATAAGCATCCAAAAAACTCAGGCGCTCACAACCCGCTGTCGTATCAATGATCTGATCAATACGCGGGGAGCAAAAGGATCGGCCGGGCAAGCCTTATTTAAGTCCATGTAGTCCACACACATACGCCAAGTCCCGTTTTTCTTAAGAACTAGGACCGGATTAGCCAACCATTCAGGATGAAACACTTCAACGATAAACCCAGCAGCCAACAGTCGGGCTACCTCCTCCCCAATTGCCTTGCGTCTCTCTTCATTAAAGCGATGAAGAAATTGCTTGACCGGTTTAAACTTCGGATCAATATTAAGAGTGTGCTCAGCGAGTTCCCTCGGTACACCTGGCATGTCAGAAGGCTTCCATGCAAAAATGTCCCGGTTCTCACGGATGAAATCGATGAGCGCGCTTTCCTATTTTGGATCCAGATTGGTGCTGATGCTGAACTGCTTGGACGAATCGCCAGGTACAAAGTCAACAAGCTTAGTCTCGTCAACCGGTTTGAAATGTAGGGTTGGGTGAAGCTCAGTGGTGGGCTTCTTCAGAGGGGTCATATCTGCCGGATCAACATTCTCCTTGTAAAACTTTAACTCCTCTGCAGCACAAACCGACTCAGCGTAAGCCGCATCACTCTCTTCGCAATCCAAAGCGATTTTTTGACTTCCATGAACCGTGATGGTTCCTTTGTGACCCGGCATCTTGAGCTGCAAGTAAATATAACAAGGCCTCGCCATGAATTTTGCATAAGCCGGTCGCCCAAACAGTGCGTGATACGGGCTCTGGATTCTCACCACCTCAAAAGTCAATGTCTCAGACCGGGAATCATGTTCATCCCCAAACACAACTTCCAAGGCAATCTTGCCCACTGGATATGCCGACTTTCCGGGTACCACACCATGGAAAACAGTATTGGATGGTTTAAGATTCTTATCTGTCAGCCCCATGCGGCGGAATGTCTCATAGTACAGAATATTAATACTGCTTCCTCCATCCATGAGTACTTTGGTGACCTTGTAACCTCCCACCTGAGGTGCCACCATCAGAGCTAGCTGACCCGGATTGTCAACCCGGGGCGGATGATCATCCCTACTCCACGCAATAGGTTGTTCCGGCCACTGTAGATAGCGTGGAACTGCCGGTTCAACCGCATTGACTGCCCTCTTGTGCAGCTTCTGATCACGCTTGCACAGACTAGTGGTGAATACATGATATTGTCCACCATTCAGCTACTTCGGGTGACTCTGGTAACCTGACTGCTGTTGATTCCCTTGATTACTCTGTTGGTTATTACCACCTTGGTTGTTCTGGTTGCTATGATTATTCTGAAACCCAGAGCCTGAACTGCCGCCACCATGAAAACCTGGACCTGAACCGCCCGATGGACCCTGATCATACCGGAAGAGATCAGAATTTTTGAACTCCTTCATAATGTTACAATCCTTCCAGAGATGTGTTGCAGGGACCTCTTTGGTCCCATGCTTTGGACAGGGCTGATTCAACAAGCGCTCCAGATTCATCGCCCCACCGTGCTGGGCGGTTTACCCTTACAACGCTGCACATTAGCATTAGCCACAAAATCTGAATCCGCTTTACGCTTACCTTTATTCCCATGGCCTCCCTAGTTGTGCTGTTGTCCCTTCGCACCGCCATTCCTCTTTCCCTTCTCTGGTTTCTCATTATCAGAATCGGGATCCTTGGTATTATCAGAATCGACATACTTTACCAAGGCTGACATGAGGGTTCCCAGGTCGTTGCAGTGGTGCTTGAGCCGTCCCAACTTCTCCTTCAGTGACTTAAACCGGCAATTACGTTCCAGTGTGATAATCGATTGGCCAGCGTTAATTCGGTCGGACGAGTGCAAAACTTCTGAGACCCGGCGCACCCAATGAGTTGTGGACTCGTTCTCACCCTGAACACAAGCATCCAGATCTACAATGGACATGGGCTATTTGCACGTGTCTTTAAAATTGGGTATAAACCGGGCCTTCAACTGATCCCATGACTCGATGGAATTAGCTGGCAGATTTTTCAACCAAGTGCGGGTTGTTCCTTCCAACATCATCGTGAAGTACTTTGCACAAGCTGCTTCATCTACATCCAGCATCTCCATTGCCATCTCATAAGTCTCGACCCACGCCTCAGGCGGCTGATCCGCCATGTAGTTAGGTACTTTGCGTGGACCCTTGAAATCCTTGGGCAGACGCACGTTACGGAGAGCCGGAATAAGGCACGGTACTCCCCAGGAACTGAAAGCAAGCCCGGTGCCTCTGTCAACCGACACTGATGGCTGAACCGGGGCGGGTTGATAACGACCCAAAGCACCATCCCTTCGTGCCCTGCCATGATCCACTACCTCCTAAGCATTGCGACGCCGCACGCTACTAGATACTTCCGGTTCGCTATCCGCCTGCTATACCTTCGGCTCGAACGAGGGGTTGAATGGATTCTATCCCGGCTATATGAATAAGCTTGTTGATGTACTACGGCAGTTTGAAGAAGATCTCTCACCCGCCGTGTCTCAACTGCCTCTATCGAATCTCCTTCCATTGGAATGGCTGCCAAGCGTGAGGCCGCAGCAATCATGTTATCTAGAGGGCTCGAAAAGTGACCCGGTGGTGTAGGCACATACTGCGGCGGGTTAACTGTCCGTCGGGGTAGCTCCGTTGCTCGTGGCTGATCCGGAGCTATCCTAGGCGCTTTAGCTCGGTTTGCGGCTGCCGGAATGCTCGGCCCAGCGCCTGGCGTCTGAAAGAGATTTAACCCTTCGTAAACCAGCGGCAGGCGCGACCGATACTTCCTTCGTATCACATCCTCCGATGCGGTCCGATCTAGCATGAGCCGGTAATTCTGTGCTTGTATCTGCTATGATTGAGCATTCAAAGCGGCTTGTTCCTCAGCCATCCTATTATCCTCAGCCACCAGGTCCTCCTTAGCCTGCGTAATTTGCTCCTTCAGTCTCGCAACTTCCGCATTGTGCTGATCCTGCGTATCTGGGGTGACTGTCGCGGTTAACAAGGTCTCCCAAGAGCCCATTAAACTGGAGAGAACCTGCGTCGGCCGGCGCGCTGAGGTGCCTGCCGCGGCCGCTGATCCGGTATTCATTGCTGCGGTAGATGAAGACTGCAACATGGGCTGTGTGCCGGCCATGTAAATAGCAACCCGACTCGGCGCTTCAAGGAGGTCCGGAATACTGTTGCCATCGGAATATCCCTCGAACATACCGCCATGAATCTGGTATAAGGACTCGGTTTCGCCAGTGGATGACTCGCCGTCAGAATATACAGCCGTCTCGCCCTCAAACACCGGTTCAGATCCGATCCCATGGACACATCCTATGAACACACGCTTCACGGCAGGCTTAACCCGGGCTGGACTCGCACGCTGAGCCGTCTCGACGAGGTCGGTGCAGATGTCCGGCTCAGGGCCTGGTTCGCCGATCTTGCCAATGAAGACATGAATTCCGCCAAAGGGGACCCGGTACCCGTGCTCGATTGAGCCGGCCTCGGGGCCCCATCCTTTGTCGTCGATGTAGAGCTTTCCGCGACGACTTTTAGTCATCCGGCCGATCATGTACCCCTTAAGTCCTTCAGAGCATCCCTTCAAGAACTCGACACCATCGTGCGATAGCCCCACGGTGGGCGCCAACTGTCGTGGAATTATCACGTCAGATGTCCTCGCGAAAGTACTTAGTCGTGGAGCCATCGCAACGGGTTAGCTTGAAGGGATTAAACCGGACAAGGGACATGGGAATTATACTAGTTCGGCCCCTTCGATGAAGGTAAAAGCCTATGTCTAGTTGTGATGGGATTGATTGGGTTTCGATGATCAGGGAGCGGAATACGCTTGCCTGAGTCTCGAGTTGTTGTCTGTCGTCCCTGAACCGCCGCCGGGTCGTCCCTTTATATACACAGGTTGACGCCCGGCCGGTTTACAGAGCCCCGAGGCCGACTCATACAAAGTGTTTGGCTCGGTCTCTCCTTTCCTAACTTATACTACAAGTTTACATAGTCATGGCGGTTTACCACTATGGGCCCTAATCCGCCTTTGGGCTTCGGGCTTCTATGCTTCCTTTAGTAAAGCGCCATCTTCTGGATCTTCGTTGGCTTCAACATAGTCGAGGGTGAACCGGGCCCTCCTGGCCGGTTTATACTCAGTAGCTATATCCTCCACAATTCCGTTTGGACTCCGTTTGCTATTCCTTTTCTGCGAAACTCTAACATAGGCGAAAAAACATAGGCACTGGACTCTCAGTTAATAGGTTAGTCCAAAAAATAATATAAAATAGCATAAAAATGCCTATTAAACATCCAAAACAAATAATATAATAGCATGGAACAATCAAAAATAATAAAGATGTTGGAGACGTATCAATTTCCTATCAACAATATGTCATCCACATATAATATTACAAATGCTATAGTGCTCCCACTCACTTTCTTGTAAATACAGGCTTCTCCAAAAGTTAGTATAAAACCATATGCTTTGATCACCTCATCAAAGCGTATATTCCAACTCTGAGATGCTTGCACCAGTCCATAAATGGATCCCTGGAGCTTGCACACTTTGTTAGCACCTTTAGGATCGACAAAACCTTCTGGTTGCATCATATACAACTCTTCTTTAAGAAATCCATTAAGGAATGCAATTTTGACATCCATTTGCCAAATTTCATAATCATGAAATGCGGCAATTGCTAACATGATCCGGACAGACTTAAGCATTGCTACGGGTGAGAAAGTCTCATCGTAGTCAACTCCTTGAACTTGTTGAAAACCTTTTGCAACAAGTCGAGCTTTATTCTCTATTGGTCGATGATCATCGGGCAGATCCACCAAAGTCCACACTTTGTTCTCATACATGGATCCTATCTCAGATTTCATGGCCTCAAGCCATTTATCGGAATCTGGGATCGTCATAGCTTCTTCATAGTTCATAGGTTCGTCATGGTCAAGCAACATGACCTCCAGAACAGGATTACCGTACCACTCTGCCTGACCTACGAGGTTCTGTAGCAACTTGATCGAAGTTTCATGATCTTTATCATTAGATTCCTCTCCAGTTGGTGTAGGCATCACGGGAACAGATTTCTCGGATGAGATACCTTCCAAATTGAGAGTAGGTACATTTACCTCATCAAGTTCTACTTTCCTCCCACTCACTTCTTTCGAGAGAAACTCCTTCTCTAGAAATGTTCCGTTCTTAGCAACAAATATCTTACCTTTGGACTTGTGGTAGAAGGTGTACCCAATTGTTTCCTTAGGGTATCCTATGAAGACGCACTTCTCTGCTTTGGGTTCGAGCTTATCGGGCTGAAGCCTTTTGACATAAGCATTGCATCCCTAAACTTTAAGAAACGACAGCTTAGGTTTATTGCCAAACCATAGTTCATACGGTGTCGTCTCAACGGTTTGATGGTGCCCTGTTTAACGTGAATGTAGCTGTCTCTAATGCATAACCCCAAAATGATAGTGGTAAATCGGTAAGAGACATTATAGGTCGCACCATATCAAATAAAGTGCGGTTACGATGTTCGGACACACCATTACGATGTGGTGTTCCAGGTGGCGTGAGCTGTGAAACTATTCCAGATTGTTTTAAATGAAGGCCAAACTCGTAACTCAAATATTCTCCTCCATGGTTAGATCATAGAATCTTTATTTTCTTGTTACGATGATTCGCCACTTCACTCTGAAATTCTTTGAACTTTTCAAATGTATCAGATTTGTGTTTCATTAAGTAGATATACCCATATCTTCTTAAATCATCTGTGAAGGTCAGAAAATAACAATACCTGCCACGAGCCTCAAAACTCATCACACCGCATACATCAGTATGTATTATTTCTAATAAGTCATTAGCTCGTTCCATTGTTCTGGAGAACGGAGTTTTAGTCATCTTGCCTAGAAGGCACGGTTCGCAAGTATCAAATGACTCATAAAAAAGTGATTCTAAAAGTCCATCTCTATGGAGTTTCTTAATGCGCTTTACGCCGATATGACCCAAACGGCAGTGCCATAAATAAGTTGCACTATCATTATCAACTTTGCATCTTTTGGCATCAATATTATGAATATGTGTATCACCACGATCAAGATTCAACAAAAATAGACCACTCCTCAAGGGGGCATGACCATAAAAGATATTATTCATATAAATAGAACAACCATTATTCTCTGATTTAAATGAATAACCGGCTCACACTAAACAAGATCCAGATATAATGTTCATGCTCAACGCTGACACCAAATAACAATTATTCAGGTCTAAAACTAATCCAGAAGGTAGATGTAGAGGTAGCGAGCCGACAACGATCACATCGACCTTGGAACCATTCCAGACGTGCATCGTCACCTCGTCCTTAGCCAATCTTCATTTGATCCGTAGTCCCTGCTTCGAGTTACAAATATGAGCAACCAAACTGGTATCAAATACCCAGGCACTACTACGAGAATTAGTACGGTACACATCAATAACATGTATATCAAATATACCTTTGTTCACTTTGCCATCCTTCTTATCCGCCAAATACTTGGGGCAGTTCCGCTTCCAATGACTAGTCCCTTTGAAGTAGAAGCACTCAGTTTCAAGCTTGGGTCCAGCTTTGGGTTTCTTCCTAAAAGTGACAAGTTGCTTGTCATTCTTCTTGAAGTTCCCCTTCTTTTTACCCTTGCCTTTCTTCTTGAAACTAGTGGTCTAGTTAACCATCAACACTTGATGCTCCTTCTTGATTTCTACCTCTGCAGCCTTTAGCATTGCGAAGAGCTCGGGAATAGTCTTTTCCATCCCTTGCATATTGTAGTTCACCATGAAGCCTTTGTAGCTTGGTGGCAGTGATTGAAGAACTCCGTCAATGACACAATCATCTGGAAGATTAACTCCCAGCTGAGTCAAGTGATTATGGTACCCAGACATTCTGAGTATGTGCTCACTAACAGAACTGTTCTCCTCCATCTTGCAGCTATAGAACTTGTTGGAGACTTCATATCTCTCAACTCGGGCATTTGCTTGAAATATTAACTTCAACTCCTGGAACATATCATATGGTTCATGACGTTCAAAACGTCTTTGAAGTCCCGATTCTAAGCCATAAAGCATGGCACACTGAACTAGTGAGTAGTCATCAGATCGAGCTTGCCAGATGTTCACAACGTCAGCTTCTGCTCCTGCAGCAGGCCTTTCACCTAGCGATGCATCAAGGAAATAATTCTTCTGTGCAGCAATGAGGATAATCATCAAGTTACAGACCCAATTCATGTAGTTGCTACCATCATCTTTCAACTTAGCTTTCTCTAGGAACGCATTAAAATTCAAGGGAACGGTAGCATGGGCCATTGATCTACAACATAGATATGCAAAAACTATCAGGACTAAGTTCATGATAAATTAAGTTCAATTAATCATATTACTTAAGAACTCCCACTTAGATAGACATCCCACAAGTCATCTAAATGATACGTGATCCAAATCAACTAAACCATGTCCGATCATCATGTGAGATGGAGTAGTTTCCAATGGTGAACATCTCTATGTTGATCATATCCACTATATGATTCACGTTCGACCTTTCAGTCTCCATTGTTCCGAGGACATATCTGTATATGCTAGGCTCGTCAAGTTTAACCCGAGTATTCCTCATGTGCAAAACTGGCTTGCACCTGTTGTATTTGAACATAGAGTTTATCACACCCGATCATCACGTGGTGGCTCAGCACGAAGAACTTTCGCAGCGGTGCATACTCGGGGAGAACACTTATACCTTGAAATTTTAGTAAGGGATCATCTTATAATGCTACCGCCGTACTAAGCAAAATAAGATACATAAAATATAAACATGACATGCAATCAAAATATATGACATGATATGCCCATCGTCATCTTGTGCTCATGATCTCCGTCACCAAAGCAACGTCATGATCTCCATCGTCATGGGCTTGACACCTTGATCTCCATCGTAGTGTCGTGGTCATCTCGCCAACTATTGCCTCAACGAGTATCGCTACCTCTTAGTGATAGAGTAAAGCAATTACATGGCGTTTGTATTTCATACAATAAGGCGACAACCACAATGCTCCTGCGAGTTGCCGATAACTTTTACAAAACATGATCATCTCATACAACAACTTATATCACATCATGTATTGACCATATCACATCACAACATGCTCTGCAAAAACAAGTTAGACGTCCTCTACTTTGTTGTTGCAAGTTTTACGTGGCTACTACGGGCTTCTAGCATGAACCGTACTTACCAACGGCACAAAAACCACAACAGTGATTTATCAAGTTTGTTGTTTTAACCTTCACAAGGACTGGACACAGTCAAATTCGATTCAACTAAAGTTGGAGAAACAGACACCCGCCAGCCACCTTTATGCAAAACTAGTTGCATGTCTATCAATGGAACCGGTCTCATGAACGTGGTCATGTAAGGTTGGTCCGGGCCGCTTCATCCAACAATACCGCAGAATCAAAATAAGACATTGGTGGTAAGCAGTATGACGATCACCGCCCACAACTCTTTGTGTTCTACTCGTGCATATCATCTACGCATAGACCTGGCTCGGATGCCACTATTGGGAAACGTAGCATGCAATTTCAAAATTTTCCTACGCTTACGCAAGATCTATCTAGGAGATGCATAGAAATGAGACGGGGAGAGTGTGTCCATGTACCCTCGTAGACCGAAAGCGGAAGCTTTAGCTTAACGCGGTTGATGTAGTTGAACGTCTTCTCGATTCAACCGATCAAGCACAGAACGTACGGTACCTCCGAGTACTGCACACGTTCAGCTCGATGACGTTCCTCAAACTCTTGATCCAGCAAAGTGTCGAGGGAGAGTTCCATCAGCACGACAACATGGTGACGGTGATGGTGAAGTGATCCGCGCAGGACTTCGCCTAAGCACTAAGATAATATGACCGGAGGAGTAAACGGTGGAGGGGGGCACCGCACACGGCTAAGAACAATTGATCTGTCTAGAGGTGCCCCCCCCTGCCCCCATATATAAAGAAGGGAGAGGGTAGGAGGCCAGCCTCGGGAGCGCCAAGTGGGGAGGAATCCCACTTGGACTCCTAGTCCTATTCGGCCCCCCTTCCTTCTATCGGAGGGGGAAAGGGGTAAGGAGAGGGAGAGGGAGAAGGAAAGGGGGGCCGCGCCATCTCCCCCTTGTCCAATTTGGACTCCCCATGAGGGGGGCATGCCACCCCCTTGCGGGCTGCCTTGCCTCTCCCCTATGGCCCATATGGCCCATTACTTCCCCCAGGAGGTTCCGGTAACCCCTCGGTACTCTCATAAATACCCGAAACACTCCGGAACCATTCCGGTGTCCGAATACCACCTTCCAATATATCAATCTTTACCTCTCAACCATTTAGAGACTCCTCGTCATGTTCGTGATCTCATCCAGGACTCTGAACACCCTTCGGTCACCAAAACACATAACTCATATAATACATATCGTCATCGAACATTAAGCGTGCGGACCCTACGAGTTCGAGAACTATGTAGACATGACCGAGACACCTCTCCGGTCAATAACCAATAGCGGAACCTGGATGCTCACATTGGTTCCCACATATTCTACGAAGATCTTTATGGGTCGAACCGCAATGTCAACATACGTTATTCCTTTGACATCGGTATGTTACTTGCCCGAGATTCAATCATCGGTATCTTCATACCTAGTTGAATATCATTACCGACAAGTCTCTTTACTCATTCCGTAATGCATCATCCCACAACTAACTCATTAGTCACATTGCTTGCAAGGCTTCATATGATGTGCGTTACCGAGAGGGCCGAGAGATACCTCTCCAATACTCGAAGTGACAAATCCTAATCTCGATCTATGCCAACCCAACAAACACCTTCGGAGATACCTGTAGACCATCTTTATAATCACCAGTTATGTTGTGACATTTGATAGCACACAAGGCATTCCTCCGGTGTCCGGGAGTTGCATAATCTCATAGTCGAAGGAATATGTATTTGACATGAAGAAAGCAGAAACAATAAAACTGAACGATCATTATGCTAAGCTAATGGATGGGTCTTGTCCATCACATCATTCCACTAATGATGTAATCCCGTACATCAAATAACAACTCATGTACATGGCTAGGAAACTTAACCATCTTTGATCAACGAGCTAGTCTAGTAGAGGCATACTAGGAACACTGTGTTTTGTCTATGTATTCACATATGTATCAAGTTTTCGGTTAATACAATTCTAGTATGAATAATAAACATTTTTATCATGATATAAGGAAATGTAAAATAACAACTTTATTATTTCCACTACAAGAAATATGCCAACTTGTGACCACCACTATTGGTCACTGAAAGGTCATGGTTTTTCATTTGCGACCTTTTTGTGACCAAAAACAAAAGGTCAAAAGCTGGCGGTCGTAAACTGACTATAGCGACCTTCTCTGTGAGAAGGTCGTAGACGTTTACGACCAAAACAGAAGGTCGTTGAACCCATGACCTTTTGTTTTGGTCACTAGCTGTCTGCCCAGGCCACGTCGGATCCGACGTGGCAATCTGACGTGGCAAAATTACGACCAATTCAAAAGGTCAAAAATTAGAATCGGCCCGGTCCAATTGGGTGTTTATATGGGCCGAGCCCATTAATTCAGCCAATTTAGTGTATTTTTTCTGTCAATTTTTGTTAGCTTCATGGGCCAAGCCCTACTATTCAGCCCATCAACTTCTATGCACGTTTGGCCTTTCGATAATATTACTATTTTGTGCAGCCCATTTTCTTGTTTACATTCAGCCTTTTTATACAGTCAAATAATAATTCAATCTTGGAGTTGGTCCAGTATACTTTTCAGCCCATTCACATATATGCAGCCCATATTCATACCAATGATTCTCCTTTTCAATAAATTTAGCAAATAATTTCATAATTCATCACTAAACATGTTTACATCACAGGCCATAAAGCCCTACAAAATAGTATCACATGTTCCTATACAAAACTATCAAATCATATGTACAACAAAACAGAATACAAAAAAATTAGTTCAACAAAAATAAATTTTCTTCCTCTTTCATCTTCCAGAACACAACACCTGTCATTGAAAGGATTGACCATTAGAAGCATATAGAATACAAGGGAAACAATCAAAATAAAGAAATGAAAGGCACACACAATGAAAATTATGACAACATCAATATTTTTTATATTGCCATACAAACAAAAATGTAATATGATTGCTTAGGACATATGGCATTATCAACAAGATAGCAAAATTTAGAGTGCCAGCCAGGAAGAAGGCAAAGCATATTTTACAGTGCGAGCTCAAGATGCCACCATGCAAACTAAACGGAGGGCAAGAGAGCAAGACGCAACTCTACGTTGAAATGCTGCTAGCCAGCGACAGAAGTAAGTTGGTCGGAGCCAAAGAGGGGACTGCCAAAGAAGCCAAGCATGCCGACGAGGATGAGGTAACCGGTGATCATCTCCTGGTTCTCCTTGATCTTGCCCTCGAAGTTCTTCCGCTCCAGGTTGTCCTGCTGCAGCTCGTCCTACACCACCTAGAAACAAACAATTCAGATGAACAACTGCATAGATCATACCTTGTTTGCTTATCTAGACCAGACACTACTACTATTTGTGAATATAGCAAATGTGAAAACAATGTAAATGGTGAACAACACTTGAGAGTATATCAACAGATTAAGAGCATATTGTTTAGCATCACACAGATAGTAGCACAATGCTACATGAGTAGAGCTTCTACATTACATAGTCAGATATGAAAGACCAAGCAAACTGTTCCGAAAAAGACAAGTTACAGAGCAATCACTTAACAAGTAGTACCAACATGAGTAAATCACATAAAGAAGTGCAATCTAATATCACAGCTGCCAAAACACCATATCAAGATTCTGTACAAACCGAAAAAGAGCATGCGCTGCAGGACATATAAATATACCATGAGCATTATTTCTATAAGTAAAATGCATATAAATATTACAAACATGCCACTGGGTACTAATCAGCCAGAGTAGTGTCATGGCTACCCGAGTTATCACCTAAACACAGCCTCGAAGAGGATGGCCAACGCTGCCTGCACTAGAGTCACCATGTTGCATGTAATTCCATCAAGACAAATACAATCAGCATCAGGATCAGAGGTTCAGAGCAAGAATAGTGAAGGCGTTTATGCTATAAACGACAAGGAGATGATGCCAACTCTAACGAAGTAGGCATAGAGTAACAAAACAACTCCATTACACTTAAGATGCTGCTACCTGCATACACTAAATGGAACCAGAAGTATGTTGACTACTAGACAGCCATGAATGATGCCCAGGAGTATTGATTTGGAAACAATCAATCCTCCAATACTGATAAATTTTGGAGTATTAATTCGAAGATGACCTATACTACAATACAGTGCAGTGCATAAGAAGGAATCAATCCATTTTCACAATCTGAGGAAGAATAAGAAGGAACCAAGCATATGAAGGAGTATTCAGTTTACTCATGTTGCTGCTACAGTACAGTACTGCTACTATAGTATAGTGCTCCAAGAATAATATGAAATGTGGACTAATCGGAATAATCTGGTCTAATGTAGACAAATGTGGACTACCCTACTCCAACATGCTACTCTAACTATCAAAACTACACCAAATTAATTGGGAAGATCACTGATCCTCACTGTCAAACTACTCCACCAAAGACAAGTACTGGCATGCTTTGTTGTAACTAGATACAACACAGTTCAAGAAATACTCCACCAAAGACAAATCGTACACTAAACTACTACAAGAAACTACTACAACGACAACTACTGCAAGAGAGAAGAGATAAGAAGAGGGAACTACTTCTTGCAAGTCCCAATTTAACAGCAGTAATCATCAATTTAGTTAATCGAAGATGCTACTCTAACTACTCCATTTTGCAAGATGCTACTGTAACTATCAGTACTGGTGTAATCGAATGTGTTGCAAGATGCTACTCTAACCAGATGCTCCAAGTTGATACTCCAAGATACTACAAGCAAGTTCATCCCACAAGAAGAGAATTCAGACAAGAATCTGTTCCACACACACTATTCATTCAAGCAAGCTGAACATAGGTCTTTCCATGGAGGAGAGAGCATAGACTCGATCACCGGCCTTGTGCCAAATCCCCCACGCCTTCCTGTGGGGCCTTCACAACAATGACCTGCAAGCAGAACACACCAAAAACGAAGATAAAATACAGCACAATAATCAAGGAAAAATCTCAGAACAAACAAGTGTTCCATTTCCTTTTAAGATATGACTGAGCTTAGAGTAACATGATCATTGAAAATAGAAATTTGATGAGAGTAAACTTGTGACCACACACATAGTTCAATCAATACACAAGAAAGATGATTACCTGAGCACGGACGAACCCAGAGAGAGCAAAGCTGGTGAAGCGGCCATCATAGAGGCCATTCTCATCAACGTGACCAATGATGATCTGGACAGAGGTGTGGTCCTTGGCCGTGATGATCCTGTTGGTGGCCGAGCTGCAAGAAGCAGAAGAAAATGATTAGCACACATCCACCAGTGCAAAACACACACCATCAGACTAAAGAGGGTGTGCATACCACTTCCTGGGGACGTAGAGGTCCACCATGTCACCCACCTCGTTCTGCATGGTGGAGGCTGGTGGGGGAGTGGCACAGCAACAGCGACTGCAAATGGCAGAAACAGTTGTTGAGGCACAAACTAAGCACAAGAGGAAAGGTCATGGTTAGCCAGCCACAACCTTGTGTCCAAGAATCTAGCGACATCATTCAATAGAAATATTCTTATCAACCCTAACAAATGGCAGGAATCGATTGCTACTTAATTACGAAAATAGTAACAAAATCTGGGTCGCAAACTCGCGATTAACCACGAATCCAGGAGCATAGTTGCTCCATCTTGCGGTTATAGGGACAAAAGTATGTAAAGCATCGCATACTAGGCTAGTCATAGATCCTGACCAAGCACTTCTTTCTCGTTCTTAATTTTGTATATGCTTTTGGGTGTTGATTTTATCTGAAAGAAAGAACTAGAGTGGAAGAACACAAGTAATTTTGGGAGCGTTGGTGCGTGCATACCAGGCAGCGAGGGTGCTGGCGGAGGAGGCGGCCGAGGCGGGCGAGGGCGCATGCTCGATGTGGTAGGCGGCGCGGTTGGTGGAGATCTCGTCGAACCGCTTCCTGATCTGGCGGACGCGCGCAGAGAGGTCGTGGTGGAGCGTGACTTGCAGCACCGCGCAGCGCGGCCGCCAGCGGCGCCAGCTCCAGCGCCACCCGGAGCAGCGTGCCCCCGTGCCGGGGAGCGGCGGGGCCGGGGCGCGGCGACTCCGGCGCGGTGGAGGAAGTCGTCGAGCGCGGTGGAGGCGGCGTAGGGGAAGGGAAGGAGGAGGCGCACGGTGCAGGGGAAGGGAGGGAGGATCCG
>NC_041387.1:576788695-576803489 GCF_002162155.2 Triticum dicoccoides | reverse complement strand
GAAAGAAGGAGAAGGCGCGCGCGGTCTCCGGCGCGCCGGTGGTGGTGGTGGTAGAGGCTTGGGGGCACCGGCGGTGGTGGGGTAGAGGAGAGGGTGGGGGTCTCCGGCGGTCTCGAAAGAGGTGAGGGCGCGCGGGGGCGGCAGTAGGGCGTGCGGCGCAGGGGAGGGGAGAGAGGAAGGAGAAGAGAGGGAGGGGAGAAAGAAAGGAGGCGGGGTGGATGGAAAAAGTCCACGAGCATCGTGAGAGCTAGGGTTTCGGCTTATGTGGGCTTGGGGTGAGGACTACCGTTGGATCCGCGATCATCTGACGGTGTTCCATGCATGATCCGCGTGAAGCGCCAACGGACCAATCAAAATGCAGTACACACGAACGATGTTATGACCTTCTAAATAGGTCGTAGTTGACTAAAAAATTGGCCGTAGTTGGCTAAAAATTCATTTTTAATTTTTCAAGCGCTCAAAATGAGTTTTTTTGTGAAGGGTCTACAATATATTTATTTCTAAATTGGACCAAATCAATTTTTTAAAATACCAGGCCATATTTAATGCATAAATAACCAAATGGTTGGGTGTCAAAAGCTTTGGTCCATCTCTGGTGAAAAAGACAAATTTTCGCCGATCCAGCAGGAAGCGGGTCAAATTTGAACTGCAGCTGCCTCATAGTTTGCTATTTATTTTTCCAAAAATCATTTCTAGGTAAATAAGTACCTATTTAACCAGAGAAACATCAAAAGTTTTCCAAGATTCAACCACTAGCTAGGAACGGTCAAGCCCGCCGTTTTGACCACATTTTGAAACGGGCATAAAAGTTCAAAAAAATCAAAAAATTGGAAAACCTTCGCATTGTGTCATTATATGTGACCAAGTTTCCAGGAAAAATAATAAACTTGTAGCCAAATGATCAATCTTATGGCCACATTCATGGACTGGTTTGTTCAAATGATCTCATATTGTGCACAAGGTGGCATCTTGGAATTCCAAACAATGTTGCCAAAGGAAGTTTTCCTTTTCTTGGCACGAAAAATTCATTTTCCATTTTTCGAGTGCCCGAAATGAGGTTTTTTTGTGAAGGAACTACAATATATTTATTGCAAAATTGGACCAAATCAATTTTCTAAAATACCAGGCTATATTTAATGCACAATTTACAAAATGGTTGGGTGTTAAAAGCTTTGGTCCATCTCTGGTGAAAAAGACAAATTTTCGCCGATCCAGCTGGAAGCGGGTCAAATTTAAATTGCAGCTGCCTCATAGTTTGCTATTTATTTTTCCCAAAAATCATTTATAGGTAAATAAGTACCTATTTAATCAGAAAAACATCAAAAGTTTTCCAAGATTCAACCACTAGCTAGGAACGGTCAAGCCCGCCGTTTTGACCGCATTTTGTAATGGGCATAAAAAATTCAAAAAAAATCAAAAAATTGGAAAACCTTCGCATTGTGTCATTATATGTGACCAAGTTTCCAAGAAAAATAATAAACTTGTAATACAGAAATTATTTTTAAAAAGTGTTCTCAAAAATGAGGTGTCATGCATGAAGATTCTTGACTTTTAAGCCAAATGATCAATCTTATGGCCACATTCATGGCATTGTTTGTTCAAATGATCTCATATTGTGCACAAGGGTGCATTTTGGAATTCTAAACAATGTTGCCTAAGGGAGTTTTCACTTTCATTGCACAAAAGAGCCATTTTCCATTTTTCGAGTGCCCCAAATGAGGTTTTTTTGTGAAGGACCTACCAAATAATTCTTGCAAAATTGGACCAAATCATTTTTCTAAAATACTAGGCCATATTTAAAGCACAATTGACCAAATGGTTGGGTGTAAAAAGTTTTGATCCACCTCTGGTGAAAAAGACAAATTCCCGCCAATTCAGTTGGAAGCGGGTCAAATTTGAACTACAGCTGCCTCATAGTTTGCTCTTTATTTTTTCCAAAAATCATTTCTAGGTACATAAGTATCTATTTAATAATAGAAACATCAAAAAAATTCAAGATTCAACCACTAGCTAGGAACGGTCAAGCTCGTCGTTTTGACCGCATTTTGAAACGGGCATAAAAAATTCAAAAAAAATCAAAAAATTGGAAAACCTTCGCATTGTTTCATTATATGTGACCAAGTTTCCAGGAAAAATAATAAACTTGTAATACGGAAATTATTTTTAAAAAGTGTTGTCAGAAATGAGCTATCATGCGTGAAGATTCATGGCTTTCAAGCCAAATGATCAATCTTATGGCCACATTCATGGCATAGTTGTTCAAATGATCTCATATTGTGTACAAGGGGGCATCTTGGAATTCCAAACAATGTTTCCTAAGGAAGTTTTCATTTTCTTTGCACGGAAAATTCATTTTTCATTTTCCGAGTGCCCAAAAGGAGATTTTTTGTGAAGGACCTAACAAATAATTGTTGAAAAAATGGACCAAATCAATTTTATAAAATACTAGGCCATATATAATGCACAATTGACAAAATGGTTGGGTGAAAAAAGTTTTGATCCACCTCTAGTGAAAAAGACAAATTGTCGTCGATTCAGCTGGAAACGGGTCAAATTTGAACTGTAGCTGCCTCATAGTTTGCTCTTTATTTTTTTCCAAAAATCATTTCTAGGTACATAAGTATCTATTTAATCATAGAAACACCAAAAAAATCCAAGATTCAACCACTAGCAAGGAACGGTCAAGCCCGCTGTTTTGACCGCATTTTGAAACGGGCATAAAAATTCAAAAAAATCAAAAAATTGGAAAACCTTCGCATTGTGTCATTATATGTGACCAAGTTTCCAGGAAAAATAATAAACTTGTAATACGGTAATTGTTTTAAAAAAGTGTTCTCAGAAATGAGCTATCAAGTGTGAAGATCCATGGCTTTCAAGCCAAATGATCAATCTTATGGCCACATTCATGGCATAGTTTGTTCAAATGATCTCTTATTGTGCACAAGGGTGCATATTGGAATGGCAAACAATGTTGCCTAAGGAAGTTTTCATTTTCTTTGGACGAAAAAACCATTTTCCATTTTCTGAGTGCCTGAAATGAGTTTTTTTTTGTGAAGGACCTACCATATATTTGTTGCAAAATTGGACCTAATCAATTTTATAAAATACTAGGCCATATTTAATGCACAATTGACAAAATGGTTGGGTGTCAAAATTTTTGATCCACCTCTGGTGAAAAAGACAAATTCCCGTTGATTCACCTCGAAGCGGGTCAAATTTGAACTGCAGCTGCCTCATAGTTTGCTCTTTATTTTTTCAAAAAATCATTTCTAGGTAAATAAGTATCTATTTATTCAGAAATACATGGTTTGATGGCGAGACATCGAGGTTTGGACGGTGGCCGAGGGGCCCAACTCTAGAACGCGTAAGCTCGCATGCCCGCCGCTTGGTCACCGCGTGACCGTGGCGTTGCCATGTGTTCTGGGTGGCCTAGGCATGTCTAGTGGGTTGGGCACTTCCCAGGTAGGTGCTAGGAATAAAATGACAACATAAGATTCTCACGAGGAGACCGATCGATGCTCAAACATGAATAAGCAGCCAAGTGTTTGATTTGCGGTACGGGAAATGCACATGGCTAATGGGCGTGAGTTTTGGCTAAGGATGATCAGTTACTAAGAAGACCGTCTTCACAAATTTTCACCTCAAAAGGAGGAGCCTAGGTGGTACTTGCTTTACAAAGTACCACACTGGACATAAATACGAATGTTGAAGCTGGGCTCAAAATAATGAATGGATTGAGTTGGCATTTGGTGGAGGATGGTTATTTGGGCATAGGAAAGCACTGTAGAAAATGGATACCATTTGGACATGCCAAAGTGGTACTTCCTTCACAAAGTGCTGCTTTGAACAGAATAGGAAAATGAATATTTTCGAATTATTTTTGAACTAGGCAAGGAATGTTTTTGACATATTTGATGAAGATATGATCCAAAACATTTATGAGAATTTTTTGGGAATTTTTGGAATAACAGAAATATAGGTTCCTTCACAACCTAGGGCAAAAACTGCCACATGGACATGACACATAGGCAAAACTGATGAGATGACGCCTAGTCATCACAACCCACCACAATCTACAAGGCTATGACCATCTATATTGGTCATTAACAACTAGAAATAAGGCAGCAAACTAGCACTATTTGCTTTGTGACCATTTCGTATAAGGAAATTACGACTTTTCTGACCAAAATGGTCGCAATGGTTTAGAGTTTGGAGCCCCCCAAACAGCTTTTGACCAATTGGTCTGAAATGGTCATAGATCTATGACCAATTCTTCCAGGGTCACTGACAGAAGGTCACTAGTTGACATATTTCTTGTAGTGTTCCTCTAGGGCATATTTTCTTCAGTGCTCGCCTTAGAAAACCGAAATCAATGTCGCCGACTAAAGATGTGCCAATCCTTTGGCGATGGCCTTGGCCTAGTAACGACCTTCGTATTGGATGATGAGCATGAGGTGAGTGAAGGAAAGGTGCTCTAAGTAGAAGAAACACCATTTCTAGTGCTTCCAAAGTGACCGTGTGGTGAGGATGACGAGGGTAGAGACCCCTTTTTGTGCATGCTTGCCATTGTCGTAGATGAGGTGGAGGCCCACCAATCAAGGAACTCGTCATCTGGACGGGGAATGGTGGCTGTGGCGCAACTCCAAGAGAGAACCTCATGCCAAACCTAGCGAGCGAATGAGCAGCCGCCCAGGAGGTGAGGCATGGCCTCGGTTTCCTTGTCACAGAAGACATGGCGACGTGGGTGTGGAATAACGTGGGAGCGAGGTGGACCACGGTCTAGCACATGTCTTGAAGTTTTTCATCTAGCTTGTCGAAGAGGGGTTGAAGGGCAGAAGTAGCGGGCTTACGCATTGACAGGGGAAGACCGAGGTAGTGTATTGGGAAATGAGCAACTAGGCATTAGCCCCCAAGTGCCAAGTTTAATACTTGTATTGAACCTTGGGACTTTAAAATATCCAGTTTAAGAAGCAATCCGCATTAGCCCCAAGTGCCAAGTGTATAACTTGTTATGCACTTGGGACTTTAAGAGATATTAACTGCTTTATCATCTGACTTTGTAGGCTCATATAAAGACCCAAGAGTCTCAAATCGCCGATCTTCAAGAGAACATCAAGTCTCAGCAAGAAGAGACCTCAAAGGCCAAAGAGGAACTAAAGGGCGCTTTAACAGCCATGGAACAACTGAAAGATGGCTTCAAAACTGAGCACCAACTGGGAAACCGAAAGGGCTGCTTTGTTGAAGCGGGCTGAAGACGCCGAAGCAGCTCTTAAACCGGTGGAGGAAGAGCTGACGGGGCTGAAACATCAAGTGAATGCCACGACAGCCGCCGTTTTTTGGTAAGTATTTTATAATATCCTGTTCTGAAGTATCTTCAACTCTGCCGGTTTAACATTTAAGTTTCAAAACCGTTTCAGGTAACCGCATTGCTCATCTAGGCGCAGACATGCGGATGAAGTTGAAGGCATCATACACATTGATTGAGCAATTGTATACCGGTGCACAACGAGTCATCTCGGCAGCTTCGTACAACAAACCGGCACCCACCTTGATCAAGGATACCTTGGCCAGGCTCTCAATGACTCCTGCTCAGATAGAGGAGGTGAAGCGATCGGTTGCCAGAGCGGGCGCTTTGCTAGCGCTGACTCGTGCCAAATCATGGATAGCTGACCTGGATCTAGTTGATATCGCCAAGGGCTATCCGGATGAACAAGAAAACGGATCAGCATTTGATAATGAAGCCCTCAAAGCCCTTACCAAGGAGATGTGTCCGGTAGCAAGTCAGTTGGCTGACGAGGTGAATTTGACTTCACATCGGTCCTTCTATGATGCCAACAACCATCAAGTTGACACTGCTGTGAAGGAAGTGCAGAATCTTATTCCGCCAATTCGTAAGCACACTTATGCTCCTGACGTTCAACCATCAAATCTTATAAGCAAAGAGGTTGTCTTTCAAGCTTTAACCCAGATTGACTAGACCACTATTGACTTCCAGCCACTGGGTGGAGAGGAGGACGTTGAACCGACGCCTGCAGATCCATCAACATCACATCAACCCGGTGACAAATCTTGATTCGGCAATCTGGTTATTGTCACAGACTTTAATCTATAAAAACAATCATTATTTTGGGCCTCAAAGCGCCTTGTAATAGGCTAGTTAAAATACTTTGATCTGTGGTACTGATGCATGACTTTGTTGATCCGCCATGATATTTGTTGTGCTTGATTATACGTTGATAATTTCATGTGATCCTGATATGTGCATACAAAAAATTGTCCGGCGGTTTACCGCCGAATGGGTCACAATGCCCAAGACAAAGCCTGGCTAATAACCAAAGCTGAATAAATATGAAATAACTCATACCTGTGATATGAAATCACTTAGTTGGTATACCAACTTTTATTGTAGTAAGGGTGAAGACCCAAATCTTGAGTTTTTACAACTCTCACCATGTAATGATGGTGTGTAATAAGTCATGCCGGGTTATGATGAACACCAGATGATCAAACTGGCGACATGTAGTCAAAGCCAGGCCGGGGTTTTAAAAACACCAGTTTGATAATATGGTCTGACAACTTGTAGTTGAAAGCCAAGCCGGGTTAACAAACGCTGGGTTAATATGATGATTGAAAAGCCATACCGGGTCAATAAACACCGGTTCAACATAAAATTCATCAACAGAGAACAAATCTTGACAAAGGCAAAGAAAACCGTGTAGTCGAGGCTTTTCAAGGGCTGCCAGGCCCAAATTCGAGGCTTTTCATGGGCTGCCAGGCCACTGAATTAAACCATTTTGCGAAGCCTTTTAAGATGGACCTCCAACTAACCAATCGTCATTTTAACTTTTACAAGTTCAGGGTCTGTATAAGATTGACTTGTCAAACGTTCGGCGGGTCGTGCCAGGATTACCTGGATAGGAGTGGCTTACTTGATGAAGGCAGGTTACCCAGGGTTTTAGGTGAATACACCAGGCTTCCAAGCCAGGGGTCGATACCCAATTACAAGGGTCCTTTCAAACTCTTTGTTACTTTACACAAAGAGCCCCCAAGTAACTTTGTGAGCTGTGCTCATTGGGTGCCTATGTTTGAGCTGTGCATAGCAACCAGACTCTCTTTGGCCCCTTGGGTGTGAAGCTCCCGAGCTATATTGTGGCATGATAGCCGGTTTAACAGGCAGTACTCCGCTTTGCCAGCTGAATCCCCCATGTAACTCAAAGGATATTTGAGAAAAAACAGCAGAGGCCCTGCTTATAGCAAGGATGCCGGTTTATTATATTGATCATAATATATACATTGTTGAAGTATGTACATAAGAGAAGCCTATGGCTCAAGTATAGTAAGGCCGAAGGAGAGCTATGTTCCACGACCGCCGGATCTCCTCCTCAGAACTACGTGAGTTGTCTCGAACGTCAATGAGGTAGTATGATATGTTGTGCAGATTCTTGCTGGCCCTTCCCAAGGTGGGGATGACTTGTGCATATCGGTCTGATCCTAGATGAGCCAGAGCACCAAGTCGCATTCTTGAAAGGTTCTTGTTTTAACCCGGCGGCTGTGATAACACTGCAGGTCTTGCTGATAAACCACCGAATGAGCCAAAGCCATGTCCCGTTTTTCATCTAACAGGTCCAACGCCTCCTGGCGTGCTTGCTCATTGTCTGCTTCAACATAATTGGAAACCCGGGGCGAATCATGACGAATATCACTTGGGAGGACCGCCTCTGCCCCATAAACCATGAAGAAAGGTGTGTAACCCGTTGATCTGTTGGGGGTGGTGTTGATGCTCCATAACACAGAAGGCAATTCTTCCACCCAACAACCCGGCGTCCGCTTTAAAGGAACCATGAGCCCGGGCTTGATACCCTTCAAAATTTCTTGATTGGCTCTTTCAGCTTGACCATTGGACTAGGGGTGCGCCACGGATGCTAAATCAAGCCGGATGTGCTCTCTCCGACAGAAATCCTCCATCTCACCTTTAGAAAGGTTTGCCCCATTATCCATGATGATGCTGTGTGGAAAGCCAAAGCAGAAGATAATCTTTTTGAGAAATTGAACCGACATAGCTGCATCACACTTGCTGACGGGCTCCGCTTCAACCCATTTAGTGAACTTGTCAACCGCCACCAACAGGTGGGTCTTCTTATCCTTGGAGCGCTTAAAGGGCCCCACCATATCAAGCCCCCAAGTGGCAAACGGCCAAGTGATGGGAATCATCCTTAATTCTTGAGCCGGAACATGAGCTCGGTGGGAAAACTTCTGACAAGCGTCACACCGCTTTACCAGATCCTCCGCGTCAGCATGAGATGTCAACCAGTAGAATCCATGAAGAAATGCTTTAGCAACCATGGACTTTGAACCAGCATGGTGACCACAATCCCCTTCATGAATTTCCCGTAGAATCTCTTGGCCTTCTTCAGGAGAAACACAACGCTGGAATACGCCTGAAACGCTGCAGCGGTGTAACTCGCCATTGTGAATAACCATGGACTTGGATCGCCGGACTATCTGCCGGGCCAGAACTTCATCATCTGGTAACTCGCCCCGGTTCATATACGCCAAATATGGAACCGTCCAATCCGGAATAACATGTAAAGCAGCAACCAATTGGGCCTCCGGATCAGGAACAACTAAATCCTCCTTTGTAGGCAACTTAACAGACGGGATATGCAAGATATCTAAAAAGGTATTTGGAGGTACCGGTTTACGCTGAGATCCTAGCCGGCTTAAAGCATTTGCCATTTCGTTTTTGTGCCGATCAATATGCTCAACCTGATACCCTTTGAAGTGACACGCCACAATATCCACCTCGCATCTGTAAGCCGCCATGAGTGGATCCTTAGAATCCCAAGTGCCAGAAACTTGTCGGGCCACCAGATCACAGTCTCCAAAGCATCGTACCCGGCTTAAATTCATCTCCTTGGCCACACAGAGACCATGGAGTAAACCCTCGTACTCAGCTGCATTGTTAGTACAGGGGAACATTAAACGGAGAACATAACAAATTTTATCACCTCGAGGGGAAGTAAGGACAACTCCAGCCCCCGAGCCCTCCAATTGCCTGGATCCATCAAAGTGAATAGTCCAGTATGTGTTATCTGGTTTGTCCTCTGGTGCTTGTAACTCGGTCCAATCATTGATGAAGTCGACAAGTGCCTGAGATTTGATGGTTGTTCGAGGCATTTACTTCAACCCATGGGGACCAAGCTCAATTGCCCACTTTGCAACCCGGCCAGTTGCTTCCCGGTTCTGAATTATATCGCCCAAAGGAGCAGAACTGACCACTGTGATGGGATGGCCTTGAAAATATTGCTTGAGCTTCTGACTTGCCATAAAAACCCCATATACCAGCTTCTGCCAATGCGGATACCGTTGCTTTGACTCGATAAGCACTTCGCTAATATAGTAAACCGGCCATTGAACTGGATATTCCTTTCCCGCCTCCTTGCACTCAACCACAATTGCCACACTGACAGCACGGGCATTAACAGCCACGTACAATAATAAGGGCTCTTTGTCAACTAGAGCAGCAAGGACCGGCGGTTCAGCCAATTGCCGCTTCAAGTCTTCAAACGTTGCATTAGCCGCATCACTCCAGACAAAGGTGTCTGTTTTCTTCAACATCTGATATAGAGGGATTGCCTTCTCTCCCAAGCGGCTAATAAACCGGCTTAGGGCTGCAATTCAACCTGCCAGACACTGAACATCATTAATGCACGCCGGTTTAGCCAAAGATGTAATTGCTTTGATCTTCTCCGGATTAGCCTCAATGCCTCTGTTGGACACCAGAAACCCTAGAAGCTTGCCAGCCGGAACACCAAAAACACACTTGTCCGGATTGAGCATCATCTTATAGACACGCAGATTGTCAAAGGTCTCCTTGAGATCATCTATCAATGTCTCCTTTTTCCTGGATTTTACTACAATGTCATCACATAGGCATGAACATTGCGCCCAATCTGAGTGTGAAGACAATTTTGCACATAGCGCTGATAAGTTGCCTGGGCACTCTTGAGCCCAAAAGGCATAGAAACATAATAGAAGGCTCCAAGGGGAATGATGAAGGTTGTCTTCTCCTAGTCCTTAACTGCCATTTTGATCTGATGATAACCTGAATAAGCATCCAAGAAACTCAAACGCTCACAACCTGTCGTCGCATCAATGATCTTATCAATACGCGGGAGAGCAAAAGGATCGGCCGGACAAGCTTTGTTCAAATCTGTGTAGTCCACACACATGCGCCAAGTGCCGCTTTTCTTAAGAACCAGCACCGGATTAGCCAACCACTCAGGGTGAAACACTTCGATGATAAAGCCAGCAGCCAATAGCCGGGCTACCTCCTCACCAATGGCCTTGCGTCTTTCCTCATTAAAGCGGCGAAGAAACTGCTTGATCGGTTTAAACTTGGGATCAATATTGAGAGTGTGCTCAGCGAGTTCCCTCAGTACACCTGGCATGTCAGAAGGTTTCCATGCAAAAATGTCCCGGTTCTCACGGATGAACTCGATGAGCGTGCTTTCCTATTTCGGATCCAGATTTTTGCTGATGCTAAACTGTTTGGATGAATCGCCAGGAACAAAGTCAACAAGTTTAGTCTCATCAGCTGGTTTGAATTTCAGGTTCGGGTCATGCTCAGTGGTGGGCTTCTTCAGAGGGGTCATATCTGCCGGATCAACATTGTCTTTATAGAACTTCAACTCCTTTGTAGCACAAACCGACTCAGCATAGGCCACATCACCTTCCTCGCAATCCAAAGCGATCTTACAACTTCCGTGAATTGTGATGGTCCCCTTGTGACCCGGCATCTTGAGTTGCAAATAAATATAATAGGGCCTTGCCATGAACTTTGCATAAGCCGGCCGTCCAAACACTGCGTGGTACGGGCTCTGGATCTTCACCACTTCAAAGGTCAATGTTTCAGACCAGGAGTCATGCTCATTACCAAACACAACCTCCAAAGCGATCTTGCCAACAAGATATGCCGATTTACCTGGTACTACACCATGAAAAACAGTGTTTGACGGTTTAAGACTCTTGTCTGTCAACCCCATGCGACGGAAGGTCTCATAATATAGAATGTTGATACTGCTCCCTCCATCCATAAGCACCTTGGTGAACTTATAACCTCCCACCTGAGGTGCCACCACTAAGGCCAGGTGACCCAGATTGTCAACCCGGGGCGGATGATCCTCTCTGCTCCACACAATGGGTTGCTCGGACCGCCGCAAATAACGCGGTACTGCCGGTTCAACAGCATTAACTGCCCTCTTGTGAAGCTTCTGATCGCGCTTGCACAAACTAGTAGTGAACACATGATACTGCCCACCATTCAACTACTTTGGATGACTCTGATAACCTGACTGCTGCTGATTTCCTTGATTATTCTGTTGGTTATTACCACCTTGGTTGTTCTGGTTGCCCTGATTATTCTGAAATCCAGAGTTTGAACCGCCACCACCATGAAAACCTGGACCTGAACCGCCCGATGGACCCTGATCATACCGAAAGAGATCAGAGTTTTTGAACTCCTTCATAATGTGACAATCTTTCCAAAGATGTGTTGCTGGAACCTCCTTGGTTCCGTGCTTTGGGCAGGGCTGGTTTAACAAACGCTCCAGATTCATACCGCCGCCGCACTGGGGCGGGTTTACCCTTACGACACTGCATATTAGTGTTAGCCACAAAATCTGAATTATCTGCTTTGCGCTTACCATTATTCCCATGGCCCCCTTGGTTGTGCTGCTGTCCCTTTGCGCCGCCGCTCTTCTTTCCCTTCTTCGGTTTCTCCTCATCAGAATCGGGATCCTTGAATCGGCATACTTTACCAAGGCTGCCATAAGGGTTCCCATGTCATTACAGTGGCGCTTGAGCCGTCCCAACTTCATCTTCAGTGACTTAAACCGGCAATTACGCTCCAGCGTTATGATTGCTTGGCCAGCGTTAATGCGGTCTGACGAGTGCAAAACTTCTGAAACCCGGTGCACCCAATGAGTTGTTGACTCGTTCTCTCCTTGAACACAGGCATCCAGATCCACAATGGACATAGGCTGGTTGCATGTATCCTTGAAATTTGTATAAACCGGGCCTTCAATTGGTCCCATGACTCGATGGAGTTAGCTGGCAGGTTCTTCAACCATGTATAGTTGTTCCCTCCAACATCATCGTGAAGTACTTTGCACAAGCCGCTTCATCCACATCCAGCATCTCCATTGCCATCTCATAACTTTCCACCCATGCCTCGGGCGGTTGATCAGCGGTGTAATTAGGCACCTTACGTGGACCCTTGAAATCTTTAGGCAGCCGCATAATACGGAGAGCCGGAATGAGACACGGTACTCCCCAGGAACTAAAGGCAAGCCCGGTGCATCGGTCTACTGACGCTGCTGGCTGAACCGGGGCGGGTTGATAACGTCCCGTATACTGTGCTGCTAAAGCGGCCTCCCTTCGTGCTCTGCCATTATCCACCACGTCCTGAGCGTTCACCTCACCACGCGCCGGATTGGGTCCTTGAGGGACAATACGGCGCCGCACACTGCTGGACACCTCCGGTTCATCTATATGCCTGCTATAGCTTTTTTCTCGGATGTGGGGTCGTGTGAATCCTGTCTCGGCTATACGAGTAAGCCTGCTGGTGCGTCATAGCAGTTTGAAGAAGATCCCTGGCCCGCCGTGTCTCAACCACCGCTGGCGATTCACCCTCTATCGGAATAGGTGCCAGCCGGGATGCTGCTGCTATCATATTATCCAAAGGGGTAGAGAAGTGACCCGGCGGGGGTGTGGTATACCGTGGCGGGTTGTCTGTCCGCCAAGGTGGACCCATCACTTGAGGATGATCCGGTGCTCCGGTCCTTGGCACAACAGTCTGATTTACTGCTGCCGGATTACTAGTCCCTGCCCCTGGCGTATCGAAGAAATTCATCGCATTGTAATCTGTTGGCAAACGAGATCGATGTCTCCTCCGGAATACTTCATTCAAAGCGTTCTGATCCATCAAAAGTCGATAATTCTAGGCTTGAATCCTCTGCGCCTGGGCATCTAAAGCGGCATGTTCCTCAGCCATCCTGATCTCCTCAGCCGCCAAATCCTCTTTGGCCTGAGTTATCTGATCCTGTAACTTAGCGACCTCCGTGTTATGCCGATCTTGAGTCTCCGGGGTAACTGTTGTGGCCAATAACGTCGTCCACGCGTCCATCAATCCGGACAAAACTTGAGATGACCGGCGCGCGGAGCCTCCTGCCCCTGTTGCTGGTCCGGATGCCGCTGCAGTAGAATTTTGCAAAGTTGGCTGTGTTCCGGCCATGAAGATTCCGACTCGGTTTGGCGGTTCAAGAAATTCCGGAATTCTGGTGCCATCGGAATACCCTTCGAACACACCGTCATGAACTTGGTACAGGGACTCGGTTTCACCAGCGGATGATTCGCCGTCGGAATAAGCGACCGTCTCACCCTCGGACACTGGTTCAGATCCGATCCCGTGGACACATCCTACGAACGCACGCTTCATGGCGGGCTGAATCCGAGCGGGGCTTGCATGCTGAGCCGTCTCGACGAGGTCGGTGCAGATGTCCGGCTCAGGGCCCGGTTCGCCGATCTCGCCGGTGAAAATGTGAATTCGGCCAAAGGGGACCCGGTACCCGTACTCAATTGAGCCGACCTCAGGGCCCCACCCTGCATCGTCGATGTAGAGCTTGCCATGACGACTTTTGGTCATCCGGCCAACCACGTATCCTTTGAGTCCTTCAAAGCTACCCTTCAAGAACTTGGAACCATCGTGCGATAGCCCCACGGTGGGCGCCAACTGTCGTGGAAATATCACGTCAGATGTCCTTGTGAAAGGACTTAGTCGTGGAGCCATCGCAACGGGTTAGCTTAAAGGGGTTAAACTGGACAAAGGACACGAGGGTTTTTATACTAGTTCAGCCCCTTCGATGAAGGTAAAGGCCTACGTCTAGTTGTGATGGGATTATTGGGGTCTCAATAACCAGGGAGCTAAACACGCTATGCCTGGCTCTCGAGTTGTTGTTTCTTGTCCCTGAACCGCCGTCGGGTCGTCCCCTTATATACACGGGTTGACGCCCGACCAGTTTACAGAGTCCCGAGGCCGGCTCATCCAAGTGTCCGGCTCGGTCTCTCCTTTCCTATCTTACAATACAAGTTACATGACTATGACGGTTTACCACTATGGGCCCTAATCCGCCTTTGGGCTCCGGGCCTCTAAGCTTCATTAGTAAAGCGCCATCTTCTGGGTCTTCATGGGCTTCAATATAGTTTAAGGTGAACCGGCCCCTCCTGATCGGTTTACTCTCAGTAGTTATATCCCCAACACAAGCCAAACCATTATTGATGGTGACCAAATTGCTAGGACAGCAATGAATGGGTGGCAAATAACACATATAGAAGTTTATGCGGACGGCATAGATGGGGACGACTATATTATATGTTGTTGCCACCGACGTGGGCAAGGACAAAGCGAGATGTAGGCTAGGATCCTATCGTAGGAGAAGACACTTTTTCTTTTGTACATAATGTTGTCATTCGATTAAAAAAGATTGTTAGTTTTAATCATCATGTAATTTTTGCATTCACATCAGATAGATGCCACTAAAGGATAATCTTTACCTCTTGCATGATATATTATCGTTGTCATGTCTATTTGGCGTGGAGAACGAACAACAAGGTTGAGAAATGCAATTCTAATTTCAGGTTCACATGAACCCAATAATCAAGTCTCTGAAGTTTTAAAAAGGTTGCGGCAAAAATTCAGGCATACGAAGTATGAGTAGAGACACATAGCTCCTCC
>NC_041387.1:576735998-576788222 GCF_002162155.2 Triticum dicoccoides | reverse complement strand
GCAGCGGCTGGGGTCCGGCTTCGGGCTGCTGGCGGCTGCGGTGGTTCCTCTCCGTCGTGGGCGTGCGACGGTGGTGCGGCTCAGCCGGTGGCGGTCCGGCGACCTGGTGATGGTGGCCGGCGGTGCGCGTGGTGGTGGTGCCTCCCTTGGCGGCTTTCGGTGTGGGGAGAAAGGGGAGCGGCTTGGACAGGGGCGGCGGAGCCGACGGCGTGCCGGCTGCAGCGCGAAGGCGGGAACTTTACGGGCCTGCGTTCCCGGGCGGGCCTGTGCGGCCACGGGCCTGGTGTGTTCCTGCCATTGCATCCGGTCAGCTACCGTCTTCGGCGGTGGAGGTGGGGCCCTCCCGCGTGCCGACGGTGCTGCTGCCTTGTCCCGGCTCCTCTTCATCGTGCCGACCATGCTTCACGGTGCCGTGGTGAGACAGCGTTGAACGCTTCGTGTCCGAGTGGCGCAGGGTGAGGGTCTGTTTGGCGGCGAGCTTCGGAGTGCCTGAGTTGGAGGTTGGGATGGGGAGAAATCTCTGTTGGCTTGGCCGACATCGACGCGGTGGCGCTTGTGGGTGCCGCCAGACCTTCCTGGAGGGCGTCGGAGCTACCCTTCCTCTCTCCTCACCGTGTACCGGAGGAAACCCTTGGCAGCAGCGTCGTCTTCGTCGCGTCCCTTCTTGGAGGTGTTGATTGGTACCGGTGCTTCGGAGGCTCGGAGTCTGGTGGGAGATCTCCGGTGGGTGCAGCGGCCACGAGGCTTCTTCGTTTCTTTGTCGATCCGCCATTGTCGACGTTTGTTTCTCTTGTATTTTCTCTTTCTTTTTTTTTGGGCGTGACTGTGCTGCTTCCGCCCCAGCACCTATCGTTGGATGTTTCGCTTGGTTGCTTTGTATACAAAACGGGAGAAACCCTTTTTCAGATATTGAGTAGAGACACATACATGTGAATTCGTTAAGCGCGCTATCATACACTTTTGTACACCGGGTAAATTGTATTGTACTCCCTTCCGATCCGGAGCTCGGGCACAGCTGCTCCCGCATGTGAATTGTAAATTCATAACCAATGGCATAAAATAAAATAAATAATTTTTTTGGGATCAAAGATGCTAAAGTGCACTACTGGATGCATGCAGAAAATCATGACGGTTCAACAAAAAGTTTCCGAGATGGTCTAAAAAAGTGTAAAAGTTCATGGTCAAATGACATTCGAGGAAAAAAAATCAGTTGTCAATGAAACTTTGAATATGGCAATTGTTGAGACATGATATTTCTTTTTGTGTAAGTGGTGAATGACATTTTCTTGACATGCGTTTATTTTACAGTTCTATATGTGGCAGTAGCACAAACGAAGAAACGCGGACTACAACGTGGATTCGTCCACAATTTTACCGCTCACCCAATTAATCAGTCAACCCTTGTTTTGTCCTTTCTCCTACTATCCACAAACCGCCCGTCTGTCACGCGTCGCCGCGCTCTATAAATCCTTGCGCACACTTGTGCGCAGACCAAACCACAGAGGCACAGATCACACGACCACACGCAGCCGACTCAAGACAAACGGGTTAGCCTTCGCGTTCAAGCCAGTGCAATGGTGGTAGCCAGCAAGGAGCCGTTCCCGGCGGTGCGCAAGTGCGACGCGTCGCGCCGTGGCGACCACACCGTGGTGTCGGACCTGGACGGCACGCTGCTCCGGTCGCGGAGCGCCTTCCCGTACTACGCGCTCGTCGCCTTCGAGGCCGGCGGCGTGCCGCGCCTCGCGCTCCTCCTGCTCCTGGCGCCGCTGGCCGGGTTGCTGTACCACGCGGTGTCCGAGTCGGCCGGCGTGCGGATGCTGGTGTTCGCGGCCACCGCTGGCGCGCGCGTGGCGGACATCGAGTCCGCAGCCCGCGCCGTGCTTCCCAGGTTCTACGCGGACGACGTGCACCCGGACGCGTGGCGCGTGTTCACGGCGTGCGGGCGGAGGTGGGTGGTGACCGCCACGCCCAGGGTGATGGCGGAGCCGTTCCTGCGGGACCACCTCGGCGCCGACGCCGTCGCCGGCACGGAGCTCGCGACGTGGCGCGGGCGCGCGACCGGGCTGGTGGACTCGCGCCGGGGCGTGCTCGTCGGCGAGAGGAAGGCCGAGGCGCTGAGGGAGATGGTCGGCGACGGCGACGCGCCGGAGGTCGGGCTGGGCGACCGGAGGTCCGACTACGCCTTCATGAGCATTTGCAAGGTTACTTACTTGATTCTTTAAGCACTGGTTAAAGCCCTGATGTTACCCGGAGTTTCGACGTACGCTGCCCGTCGATAAATCAAATGGTTCCATATGCCGGCGCGAAAAAGATGGCCGTCGGCGTTCTAGTCAACCTGAGCGGATTGTTCATGGCATATCATGTTGGCATGCATGAATATCATGCAGGATGGCTGAGGGTCGGCTTATAGTAGTACCTAAACATGTCCTTCATGCATCTCTTGATCATCATCAGCTCGTTTGTGCATGCATTCATGATGCATGCCAATTTAGGTAGAGCAACCCAACAGCCGTTTCCCCGTACGATGAGTAGTTGCTTGGACCAATATGGTAACCACGTCCCATGGCGGTGAGGCATTGATTCTGCCCTTTTTGCATGCTTTTATTGCAGTACTGTTCTTCCTGTGCAAACTAACCATTTCAGGTTAATCTTGTTAAAATGCTACCGGTAACGAAAAGTGTGGCCGACCATGGTCACTACTTGTATACAAAGTTCGTGCGCAGAATACTTTTGTAACTTTGGTTTTGGACTGCAGGAGGCGTACCTCGTGCCGCGGGAGCCGGTGGACGCCGTGGGCGCGGACAAGCTGCGGAAGCCGGTGGTCTTCCACGACGGCCGCCTCGTCCAGCGGCCGACCCCGCTGGCCGCGTTGCTCGCCGTGGTGTGGTACCCCATCGGCTTCCTTCTCGCGTGCGTCCGGGTCGCCGCGGGGTCGCTCGTCCCGATGCCGTGGCAGTACCACGTCTACCGTGCGCTGGGCGTGCGTGTCGTGGTGCGGGGCGCGCCCCCGCCGCGCCCGAAGCATGCCGAGGGCCGCACGGGCGCGCTCTTCGCCTGCTCCCACCGCACGCTCCTGGACCCGGTCTTCATCTCCGTGGCGCTCGGCCGCCCCGTGTCCGTCGTCACCTACTCGCTCTCCCGCCTCTCCGAGTTCCTCTCGCCGATCCGCACCGTCCGCCTCACCCGCGACCGCGCCACCGACGCCGCCGCCATCAGGCGCCTGCTCGCCGGGGGCGACCTCGTCGTCTGCCCCGAGGGGACGACGTGCCGGGAGCCCTTCCTGCTGCGCTTCTCGTCGCTCTTCGCGGAGCTCAGCGACGACATCGTGCCCGTGGCGACGGAGTGCCGGATGAGCATGTTCCACGGCACCACGGCCAGGGGCTGGAAGGGGATGGACCCCTTCTACCTGTTCATGAATCCGCGGCCGCAGTACACGGTGACGTTCCTCGACAGGCTGCCGGCGGAGCACACCTGCGGCGGCGGCGGGAGGTCGAGCCACGAGGTGGCGAACCACGTGCAGAGGCTCATCGCCTCGGCGCTCTCCTTCGAGTGCACCGGCTTCACCAGGAAGGACAAGTACCTCGCGCTCGCCGGCAACGACGGCGTCGTCGGGCCGAGCAAGGGCACGTGAACGCGATTGCCTGGCCGGACAATGATTTGTTGATCCATTGATCGTATATTTGTACATAACAAATCATTGATAAACAGATATTTTTATTTCGATTAGCCAGTCAGTGGCCTGCGATTACAATATAGTAATCTACAATGTACTGGTGCACGCGTTGCAGCTCTTCCTGCAGAAGCCGGGGAAGCCGGCGGTTCCGACCATGTAGCGAGGGTTCTTGGCGCACTCCCCATTTGCAGCCCACCGAGGGCAGAGATCGTTCTCGTCGCCGCATCCGGCGGTGGACGGCACGCGAGGGCGGCTGTCGAAGGGTCGGACGTGGATCCACTTGGTCGCCGACCACTTCTCGCCATCGATCACTGGGCAGCTCCCGTGCAGGCTGTCCGGGTCTGTCGTCCCGTTGGGGTGCAGGCTGAAGAACAGCACCGCGTCGCCCTTCACAGGTTTCACTGCCACGTAAAACAAATCAGTACTCCAAAGTGTAGTGCGTCACATTAAGAGATACTGCTAAGACTATCTGCATGGCCAAGAGTCCACGCTTATTACCTGCGTACCCACGTCGTGCACACTCTGACCATGTGTCGTCTTTAGGCTGCAACGTCTCGGCCTGTGGCGAAACAAATTAATTTCGAGGTCGTAGGTTGGGAAGAACGAGATATGCAGCTAGATAACAGATCTGCAATTAGTACGTCGGAGTTGGGGAAGACGGTCTCGCCGCCCATCTTGACGCCGGACAGGTACATGAGCACGGTGGCGACGCGGTGCCCCCAGCGGGAATGGTATCCTTTGGCTGTGTGCCGGATGAAGTCGACGTGCGGCTCGTACTTCTGGCCGCTCTCGTACCGGAGCACCTGGATGCTCTCGCCGTTCTCTGCCCAACATTGCAGTTTGAATCAAAATTGAAATGCAGCGTGCGCTGAGTTCAGTGCACCGGGGAGAGCATAGCATAGCGTACCCTGTGGCAGCATGGTCCAGGCGGCGATCCTCTCCTCTATCATCGCCACAACTTGGTCCTAGATGAGATAGGGCAGATGGATGAGACAGATCGTGAGCCAAATCCGTGGGAAATGGACTTGCCTCGCTGCCATGAAAGGTCGAAGGCGATGCGCACCTGCTTCTTGGGGAGGAACGTTCCGGAGCTGGTGCGCACCTGGCTCATCACGCTCTTCCCCGTCAGCCGGTCCACCACCATCGACTTCTGCAGGCCACCCTCCTCCGCCTGCCACACCACTCACACGCAGATCACGCATGTATTGCGAGTGATGGAATGTCTACGTACGGTGCGCCGGGCGCAGAGAGAGAGACAGAGAGAGAGATGGTTAACTCACCAGCGCGACGAGGTGATCGCATTCCGCCTCCGACAGGAACCCCTTGTACAGGAACGCCCTGCGGTACAGAGGGATGCACGGACGTTATGTATGTCGACGAGGCTGTGGTGCCGGCGGGCGGCGGAGGAGGGTGGTCGGCGTCGGTCGGTCACCTGGGGCGCCACGAGACGTGGACGGCGCGGGTGGGGTCGAAGCGCCCGCCGCCGTCGTCGCGGCTGGCGGTGGCGAAGGATGAGGAGGCCGTGCTGGCGAGCAGCAGGGCGGCGAGGAGGGCGCGCTGGAACAGGGGAGCCATGGGATGCGGTGACGAGACGGTCGGGTCGTTTGAGTCTGACTTCGGGTCTTCGGCGACGCGACGACGACGACGACCGAGGTGTGGGGCCGTTTGACGGGGCTCACTGGCTGAAAGGGCAATTTTAATAAGCCGCGGACCCACCTGCATGGAGTGACGTCGACGGGTTTCCTTGACGAAGGATTCGTACTATTAATCACGGATAGATTTCTTTTCAGGGTTATTAGTTGGCCTTATTAATTCCTTTTTTTTTGCGGGGAGGCCTTATTAATTCCTTGACGAAGGATTCGCTTTATAATCACGGATAGATTTCTTTTCAGGATTATTAATCATGGGAGATATTCCCTAAAAAAAATCATGGAAGATATGACCTTTTTTTTAGAATGGGTGATGTGGACTCTGGAAGGTTTGTATGGTCGTCGATGCGGCTCCTTATGGGCCCGTATATGGACGCCGTCCAGACCATCTGGGCTTTGTTTCGTTATCAATCATGTTTCCTTTTGGGGAATACCATCATTCTTTTAAGAAATATTTCTGGATCGTTCTTTTTTGTGGCAGCCTTTGGATTAGCATTGATAAGAGAAAGGGGCCTCCTTCAATTTAGATTAAAAAGTCTTATATTTCTTACAAAGGGAGATATGTGGCTCAGGTAGCTGAGGCGGGATCTCTGTCTTTCTGTGAGGAAATTGCAATTTATTCATTTTCAATCATGGAGTACAATGAACAATAATAGTAATAAAAAGGGCAGCACTACGCGCCGGTGCGCCGGCCCAAATTTGGGCCGGTCTGCACCCAGCCGTACGATCCAGCGTACAGCAGCCGTTCGATGCCCCACGCCAGCATCTTCTTCCCTGTCTTTGCATACAAAAAAAAAGAACACGGTGCCTGCGCAGGCGTCGTCCCCCGCCGCAGCTCGTCGCAGAGCCAAAAGAGGGCATCGTTTATGGCGGCCCCGCTCACGACGGCAGGCCTACTCTGTCGTCTCCAGCGACGGTGCTCACTGAAGAACCTCTCCTCGTCGTCGATTTCAGTTGGAGATCTTGTCGACGACCCCCTGGTCGAAACTTCCCCCTTGACCGGTTGCAACTCCGGTCAGTTGATGCCCCATGGTTGCTGTGCTACGGCACGCCGCCTGCTAGCCGTCGCCGTTGACGCGTGAGTTTCAGCCAACGGCGGCGAGTCGACCACCAGTCACAACGATGAATGGGATGTAGCAAAAAAACATCGGTAGTAGCAAAAAGAGAAGGTGGTTGCAGCAAAAAATCATCGTTGTCGCCGTCGTCCACAGCTCTGCCGTGAATGGATGTAGCAAACCATCCAGCCGGTCGTAACAAAAAGAGGTCGCGGTTGTAGCAAAATCATCATCACCAATTGTAGTGGAAAACAGAGTAGTGCTCGTCATGGTACTGGTTGCAACTCTGACACCGGCCGGTTCCAGCCCGTGGTGACCACGGTTGCAACATCAGTAGCATTGTCGCCTCCGGCTCGCCGCGGGTTGGAGTGCCAAGCAACAAAAAACTAAAAGAAACAAAAATCTTTCATTTGTTGGTTGAAGCAAAAAAATCACTAGGTTCCAGCAAAAACTAAAGCTGGTTCCAGCAAAACATAGTCGACTGGAAAAACTACCAGTGGGTGATTGTAGCAAAAAAATAGCTAGTTCCAGCAAAAACACACACTGGTTCCAACAAAAAAGGTTGCCGTCGGCGGCGAAGGCGCGTCGGGTTCCAGCACAATGCATGGCAGGCAGCAATTACCGATGCCGGTTCCAGCTCTGGGCTGCCCCGGTTGCAGCAAAAAGGCTTCGTGGTTCCAGCATCTCGCAAACCGGTCGCACCATCGTGTGTCCCGCGTGGTCACTACGAGCAGCTGCTGGCTTCTGGCATTTGCCGCGTGATTCCAGCATCTGGAAGCCACGGTTCCAGCATTTGTAACCGCGGGTTGTAGCACCGCGGAACTGTGCGGCGCAGTCGCCGTCGATTCACCGTCGATGCAGCCCACCGTCGATGCGGCGCATCCACCATGGGGACTCCTCTCGCTCTCTTCTGCAGCATAAACATCAAGGATGGGAGGGGCAAGGGGGTTGGTTGAGCGGCCATGGCTGGCTCCCAGCAGCGGCCGGTGCCGAATCTCATGGAGAGGGATTCTCTCGCTGGAGAAAAAGAGACAGAGATGGAGGGGATGGGAGTGGCGGAGGAAGAGGATAAAGGAGGGAGGTGGAGAATAAGATAAGACAGAGAGGGAAAAAAAGAAAAAGTGCATGTGCAGTGGAAGCATCGAGTCGTGGGCTCATGGCGCATACGTGGTGGGATCGAACGTGTGCATGCGACCGGCCGAACGGTTCGGCCGGTGCCCCGGCGAGAAATGTTTCCCTAATAAAAATTACAACTAATTGACCGAATGTTGATTTTGGGGTAAAATATGTCATGAGCTACTCTTGCGCCCTTAAGCATTCTTGTTGAGTCATAAAGTCAAACCATCTTTGATTAAATCCATCGATGGCAATTTTAGTCACACAAGGATGGTAAATTCAATGACACGCAAGTTTCTGTCAAAAATAAACTGAAGCATGAAAGTTACCATGTTTGCTAACTAAAGTTGCCATCCTCGCATAACTAAATTTTCCATAAAAAACTTTCAGAGTTGCCAAGTGCTCGTACCCGACGTGTGGCACTTATCAAGGTCCTTGATTAAAACAAGCAAATAATTGATCCCCCCCAAGCGTTTTTAAGTACCACGGCTAAAAGTCAGAGCCACAACTCACACTATGGCAAGAATGATACATAAGAAGGCTTGAAATGGGATCAAATGTTCATTCTATTGTATGAAAATGTTGAGCATAATGAACTCATCATTGATGGTGTGTCCTCATGCATAATGAACTCACACTATGGCAAGAATTTTATTAGTTAGAAGCTTCATTGTAGATTGATGCAACTGCGACAAAGCGCCCTCTATCATAACATTTGTCATGGTAATATCACGGTAGATGCCAGGGGGTGGCTAATCATGGATGGGGCCAGAAGTACGTCGTCAGGTCCTGGAGGCGGGAGTGAGCACAAGCTCCGACGGACATGAGATGTACCCAGGTTCAGGGCTCTCCTAAGAGATGAAACCCCTATTCCTGCTCTGCGGGGTCTCCGCATGATCACTATATCTCAAGGAATACAATGGTGCTCCTAGAGATGTTTGGCTAGAGGAGGAAGAAGGGCAAGGCTAGCTCTCTTCTCCCCAAGCTGTGGTGTATGAAAATGGTGAGGGAACTAAGGTTGGGGCCCTTTGCATGGGTGTGGCCTGGGGGGTTGGCCTATAAAACCCTAGCGTATAAAGGGCCTCCCTCGTTGTCGCCGCGACGCGGGCGTTGGTGACCTCCTGCTGCGCGGCACCGACGACGGCGGCCGCCGCGATGGCTTCATCACTCGCGTATACCGCGTGCCTCCGGCCCTTCCTCATAGTAATCTGGCCGGGTGGTAGGTCCCGAATGCCAACGTCTATAGAGGTTGAGTTCTCCGCCGGCTACTGGGGCCCGCCTCTGGTGGGCCTTGCCGGCTGCCGAGGAATCGGCCGACGGGCGGGGCCCGCCGCCTGCGGGCTCCATTGACGACTCTTCACTGTTGCTTCGTCCGTGCTGACGGAGGCCGTGTCAGGCGCGCCATGGCTATAGTGCGCGCCGGGATTTGGGGGAGGCATGTCACACTGTAGCCATGCCCCGGCTTGTCTCTTGGTCGGGCTTAGACTCCTAGGGAGGGGCGGGCCGCCTGTTAGGAGCCTGCCCGTACCCTCGCCGCCTTCTGGAGTGCGCCATCTTCTGGGGCACGCCGCCTTCTGGAGTACGCCGTCTTCTGGAGTACGGGTGGGTGGCACCAGCTGGCTCTGGTTGATGGTCGTGAGACCTATCGGCTTGAGGGGCGTGGCTTGCCCCGATGTCTTGAAATGTGGTTTAGTGTAGATGAGGCTACCGGGGGTCTATCCCCCGGACAGTAGTCCCCGAAGATGATGAGGTTCTACGGCTAGCAGCCGAAGGGCCTCAGCAATTTCCCCTTCGAGAGATCTTCCGCCTTCTGATCCGTCCGGCTGGGAGGAGCCGGGTGCGGGGCGTAGTTAATCCCATGCCCCCACATCGCCTCGGCTTCGCCGAGCCTGCTATAAAGAGGGGGAGGGGGAGGAGGGGCGATAGAACGCACGCGTGCCCCCTCCCGCTCTCTCTTCTTCCTCTCGTTGGTGCCGCCGTTGCGCTAGTCCACCGCTGCCGAAACTCTGCTGCGGCTAGCACTTCTCCGCCTTCGTTGTCTCGTCGAGGCCGCTGCTCCGTCACGGCCGCTGCAGCGCCTCTACTGCCTAGAACCATCGCCACACCGTCCGTCATCCTCGCCATCATGCTCTTCCTCGCCATCCCGAGCCATGGTGAAGAGCGGCTGGCTGGGGTCCAATATTCACGACGACCACATCGACTTCCTCCACGCGACGCAAAGGCTTCCCTGTGCCGACAACGTGGGCCTGCGCATCCCCCCCCCCCGAGCCGGAGATCTAGCCGCGGCCGGAGCCCGGTGAGTACGTCGTCTTCCATACACACTTCCTCTGTAGTTTTGTGATCCCGGCCAGCGGCTTCTTCTGGGAATTCCTCCACTTCTACCGGCTGCAACCGCATCACCTCACCCCCAACACGGTGATGTACATCTCGGCCTTTGTCACCTTCTGCGAGGGATACCTTGGCGTCTAGCCAACGATCGAGCTCTGGGGTGGATTCTTCTACCTCAAGTTGGGTACATCGACAAAGGAGGAGACGGCCCAGTGCGGGGCGTGCATGGTCGTGAGGCGCTCAGGAGGCGGCACACGCTTCTCGTCCATCCCTCTACACGAGTGATACGTCTCCAACGTATCTACTTTTCCAAACACTTTTGCCCTTGTTTTGGACTCTAACTTGCATGATTTGAATGAAACTAACCCGAACTGACGTTGTTTTTAGCAGAACTGCCATGGTGTTATTTATTGTGCAGAAAACAGAAGTTCTCGGAATGACCTGAAAATCCACGGAGATAACTTTTGGAAAATATAAAAAATACTGGCGAAAGAATGAAGGCCAGGCCAGGGGTCCCACACCCTGTCCACGAGGGTGGGGGGCGCGCCCCCCTGTCTCGTGGGCCCCCTGGTGCTCCACAGACCTCAACTCCAACTCTATATATTCTGTTTCGCGGAGAAAAAAATCAGAGAGAAAGTTTCATCGCGTTTTATGATACGGAGCTGCCGCCAAGCCCTAATCTCTCTCGGGAGGGCTGATCTGGAGTCCGTTCGGGGCTCCGGAGAGGGGGATTCGTCGCCATCGTCGTCATCAACCATCCTCCATCACCAATCTCATGATGCTCACCGCTGTGCGTGAGTAATTCCATCGTAGGCTTGCTGGACGGTGATGGGTTGGATGAGATTTACCATGTAATCAAGTTAGTTTTGTTAGGGTTTGATCCCTAGTATCCACTATGTTCTGAGATTGATGTTGCTATGACTTTGTTATGCTTAATGCATGTCACTTGGGCCCGAGTGCCATGATTTCAGATCTGAACCTATTATGTTTTCATGAATATATGTGAGTTCTTGATCCTATCTTGCAAGTCTATAGTCACCTATTATGTGTTATGATCCGACAACCCCGAAGTGACAATAATCGGGATACTTCTCGGTGATGACCGTAGTTTGAGGAGTTCATGTATTCACTAAGTGCTAATGCTTTGGTCCAGTTCTCTATTAAAAGGAGGCCTTAATATCCCTTAGTTTCCATTAGGACCTCGCTGGCCGCTGCCACGGGAGGGTAGGACAAAAGATGTCATGCAAGTTCTTTTCCATAAGCACGTATGACTATATTCGGAATACATGCCTACATTACATTGATGAATTGGAGCTAGTTCTGTATCACCCTATGTTATAACTATTACATGAGGAATCGCATCCGACATAATTATCCATCACTGATCCAATGCCTACGAGATTTTCACATATTGTGCTTTGCTTATTTACTTTACCGTCGCTACTGTTACAATTACTACAAAACTACTATCTTTACTTTTGCCACTGTTACCATTACTGTCATACTACTTTGCTACTAAATACTTTGCTGCAGATACTAAGTTACCCAGGTGTGGTTGAATTGTCAACTCAACTGCTAATACTTGAGAATATTCTTTGGCTCCCCTTGTGTCGAATCAATAAATTTGGGTTGAATACTCTACCCTCGGAAACTGTTGCGATCCCCTATACTTGTGGGTTATCAAGACTATTTTCTGGTGTCGTTGCCGGGGAGCATAGCTCTATTCTTTGAGTCACTTGGGATTTATATCTGCTGATCACTATGAGGAACTTGAAAGACGAAAGAACCAAGATTTTTTCCTCAACTACGAGGGGAGGTAAGGACCTGCCATCTACCTCTGCACTAGATTCTCCTTCCGTTTTGAGTAAGCCTGCGACACCTAAACCTGCTACTGCTATGAATTCTGATATGTCGCATGTTATTGATGATGCCACTTCTGCTATGCATGATGCTTATGATGAAACTACTTCTGTGCTTGATACTACTTTGCCATTAGGTGAATTTCTTGATGAACAACTTGCTAGGGTTAGAGAGAATGAAATTATAGAAGATGAAATTATTGATGATAGTGATGATGAAGGTTCTCCCCCTAAGTATGAATTGTCTGTTGTTCCAGAGGGTTATGTTATGGATGAAGAAGCTGCTAGAGCTATTCTTGCTTGCAATGATAGATATGATCTTAAGAAGTTATTAGCTAAATGGAAGCAGCAATCTCTAAATGCTAGAATGAAATATGACCCTGCTTTTGCTACTTCACCTATCTTTGTTACTGATAAGGATTATGAATTCTCTGTTGATCCTGAGATAATTACTTTGGTTGAATCCGATCCTTTTTATGGCTATGAATCTGAAACTGTTGTGGCACATCTTACTAAGTTAAATGATATAGCCACCCTGTTCACTAATGATGAGAAGTCTCGCTACTATTATATCCTTAAGATATTTCCGTTCTCATTAAAGGGTGATGCTAAAACTTGGTTTAATTCTCTTGATCCTGGTTGTGTGCGTAGTCCCCAGGATATGATTTACTACTTCTCTGCTAAATATTTCCCTGGTCATAAGAAACAAGCTCCCTTGCGGGAAATATATTTGTGCAAATCGAAGAAGAGAGTCTCCCACAAGCTTGGGGGAGGCTTCTCTGATTACTTAATGCTTTGCCTGATCATCCTCTTAAGAAAAATGAAATACTTGATATCTTTTATAATGGACTAACCGATGCTTCCAAGGACCACTTGGATAGTTGTGCTGGTTGTGTTTTCAGGGAAAGAACAGTCGACCAAGCTGAATTTCTATTGAATAATATGTTGACTAATGAAAATAATTGGACTCTTCATGAGCCAATTCCTGAGCCAACTGAGCCAACTCCTGAGCCTATTCCCAAACCAACTCCGAAGAAGAGGGGTGTTTTATTTCTCAGTCCTGAAGATATGCAAGAGGCAAAGAAATCTATGAAATAAAAAGGTATTAAAGCTGAAGATATTAAGAATTTACCTCCTATTGAAGAAATACATGGTCTTAATATACCGCCTGTCGAAGAAACACATGTTCTTGATAACCCGACACAGGTAGTAAAGGTAAATTATCTCTATAGATATGATAAAGTTGAAATCCCATCTACTAAATTTCCTAGCCACTGTTTGGATGAATTTGATGACTTTATGGCTAAACAAGAAAGTTTCAATTCTTATGTTGGTATAGAATTAAAGAGTAATGCTTTCATGATTGGACGCTTGAGTGATTATATGGCTAGAGTTAAAGATGAACTTAAACTCATTAGCAAATATGCTTCTATGGTTACCACTTGTTGGGGATATAACTATTTGTGTAAGCCGCCCAGGAGGGGCCGGGTTACGCA
The DNA here is from genome assembly GCF_002162155.2 of Triticum dicoccoides. Taxonomy (NCBI): domain Eukaryota; kingdom Viridiplantae; phylum Streptophyta; class Magnoliopsida; order Poales; family Poaceae; genus Triticum; species Triticum dicoccoides. The sequence continues at coordinate 576,775,046 of NC_041387.1, read as the reverse complement.
AAGAAGACTCACCAGAAAGAAGCCCAAGACCAAAGCATGAAGATGGCGGTTCAACAAAAGGCTTAAGGCCCACAAGCGACTTAAGGCCCGTTGTAGTAAACCGCCATGATGGCATGACTTGTATCATAAGGTAGATTTAACTAGTCACCAAGCTGGGCACTATTTATTAGCCGGCCGGGACTCTGTAAGCCACAGGGCGGCAACCCGTGTATATAAGGGGACGACCTGCTGGCGGCTTAGGGCAAGAAACAACTCATCGAGAGCCGGGCATAGCGTATCTCGCTCCCTGGTCATCGAAACATCAATACCAACCCAACTAGATGTAGGCCTTACCTTCACCGTAAGGGGCCGAACTAGTATAAAACCTCTCGTGTCCTTTGTCCCGATTAACCCCTTCAAGCTTCCTAGTTGCGATGGCTCCATAACTAAGTCCTTTCATGAGGACATCTGATGTGACAATTCCACGACAGTTGGCGCCCATCGTGGGGCCAGCGCACGATGGATTTGAGTTCTTGAAGGGCAAATTCGAAGGGCTCAAGGGATACGTAGTGGGCCGGATGAACAAGAGTCGTCGCGGCGAGATCTACATCGACGACGAAGGCTGGGGCCCCGACGCCGGCTCAATTGAGTACAGGTACCGGGTCCCCTTTGGTGGAATCCATGTTTTCATCGGCCGGATCGGTGAGCCGGGCCCTGAGCCGGACAACTGCACCGACCTCGTCGAGACGGCTCAGCGTGCGAGAAAAACCCGAGTTCAACCCGTCATGAAGCATGTTTTCGTGGGCTGAATCCATGGAGAGGAACTTTCTGAAGGATCTGAAGATGGTGGTGAGACGGCCGTCCTCTCAGACGACGATTCATCCACCGGTTCAACAGATTCGTTGTACCAGGTGCAAGATGGCGTGCTCGGGGGCTGTTCCGATGGCATCAGTATTCCGGACCCATTTGAGCCACCAAGATGGGCAGGAGTCTTCATGGCTGGGACTCAGCCCGGTTTAAACTCTACAGCTGCGGCAGCAATAACATCCGGGACAGGAGTGGCCGGGGCAGGAGGCCCTGTGCACCCGCCGGCTCAAGTGTTGATAGAACTCATGGACAAGCTTATGACCCTGTTAACCGCCACGGTTATCCCCGCAAACAAAGATGAGCATGACGCGGAGGTGGCACGGATGCGTGAGGAAATAGCTCAGGCTAAGGAGGCCTTAGCAGCTGAGGACACTAGATTAGCCGCGGAGCGGGTGACTCTAGATGCCCGGGTGCAGCGGTTGCAGTCAGAAGCTTACCAGCTCACGATGAGCTTAAACGCGTCCAATGAGGTGATGAGGAGGAGACATCAGAAAACTCAGTCCCGTTTACCTCCGAATTACGACCCTCGGATTCTTTTTGCTACACCCGGAGCCGGTCCGAGTAACCCGCCAGAAGCCAATCAGTTTATGACAGCCGTAGCAGGAGGACCGGCTCAGCCTCGAGAGATGCCACCTCCTCAGGTGAGCATGGCGCCACCGCGTTATGTGCCGATACCTCCGGGTCACTTTTCCAACCCCATGGAGAACTTAATCGCGGCTTTGGTGCGCTTGGCGGCTCTGCCCATGGACGGAGATGACCCGACAGTGGTGGAGACCCGGAGGGTCAGAGAGCTTCTCCAGACGGCCCTGGCTCAGCAAGAGACCTATTCTTACAGCAGGGACAGGATTCATTCAACTCCTCCGCCTTGGTTAGCACCGCCTCGTCAGAACTAGAGCCCGAGTTACAACAGGCACATGGAGTCTGAAGCTTTGTCAAGCAACGCCCAACGCCGTAACCAACACGGTGGCTATAACCCGGTGCAAGATCGAGTACGTCAGGAGAACGAGCGGGCGGCTCAGCTGACGGCTCAACAGGCGGCTCAGCAGGATATCCCAGAGTATCCAATGACTTCTGTTGAGGCGGGAGTAGCCACTAGAACCGATGGTGTTCCTTGTTTGGTACCGGCTTTGCATAATGTGCGCCTGCCCAAGGACTTCAAGGGACCTCGAAAGATGCTGAATTACACGGCCGACTTGCAGCCCGGAGCTTGGATTGAAAGTTATGAGATGGCCATGGAGTTATTGGAAGTCAGCGACGCAGCAATGGCTAAATACTTTACCATGATGTTAGATGGAACGGCCCGGTCTTGGTTAAAGGGTTTGTCACCCAACTCCATTGACTCATGGGCGGAGTTAAAAGCCCGTTTCATCCAGAACTTCAAAGACACCTGCAAGCAATCTATGTCGATCGTGGACTTGACGAATTGTAAGCAGGAGGAGGGTGAATCCACCACTCATTGGGTACGCCGGGTCAAGGAGATAATACATTCATCCGACAAGATGGATGCCGGCTCTGCAGTCCTCATGTTGGAGAAGAATTGCCGCTTTGAGCCGCTGAGGCAGAAACTGGGGCGCCTTAAACGCGACTGCAACGATATGGGGACGCTGATGGCGGCTTTAGTCAAATATGCCGATTCTGATAGTACCAAGGATCCCGCGTCTGATGATGAGAAGACGGGGAAGGGAAAGAGGAACGGCAATGGAAAGGGTCAGCAACACAACCCGGTGAATCAAAGCGGCAATAAGCGTAAGGCGGACGGCAACCCGGAGTTTGTAGCCAACGCTAATGCACAGGGCAGCAATCAGAGACGTAAGGGCAGGCCGCCCCCTCGGTCTGGCGGGTCAGACCCATCTCTTGAGCAGTTACTTAATGAGCCTTCCCGAGACACGGCACCCGGGAACGACCCTCTACCCACTTATGGAAAGATTGCGCGATCATGAAGGCTTTCAAGAATTCCAATACGTTTGGTGACAACTCCGGGTCTGGCGGCGGCTCGGGAGCGGGCGGTTTTCATGGCCTGGGCGACGGTTCAAACTCCAGCTTTCAAGGACATCCGGGCAATAATAATCAACAGCAATCTGGTCAAGGAGGGCAACAACAGCAACAATCGGGTTATCAAAGCCATCCAAAGCAGTTGAATGGTGGGAAGTATCACGTGTTTACCACTAGCTTACGTAAATGCGACCAGAAGGTTCATAAGAGGGCCGTTAATTCTGTTGAGCCGGCAATTCTTCATTATTTGAGGTGGTCAGGACAACCCATTATATGGTGCAGAGAGGACCACCCACCACGGGTTGATAATCCGGGTCAGTTAGCCTTGGTGGTAGCACCTCAGGTTGGTGGATATAAATTCACTAAGGTACTCATGGACGGAGGTAGCAGCATCAATATCCTCTACTACGAGACCTTTCAACGCATGGGGTTGACTGATAAGAATTTGAGAACATCCAACACTGTTTTCCATGGAGTGGTTCTGGGTAAGTCGGCTTACCCAGTTGGTAAGATTGAATTGGAGGTGGCCTTTGGAGATGAGTATGACTCCAGGGCTGAGAAATTGACATTTGAAGTGGTTAAAATCAAGAGTCCATATCACGCTCTGTTTGGGCGACCGGCTTATGCTAAATTCATGGCACAGCCATGTTACGTTTACTTATAGCTCAAGATGCCGGGTTACAAGGGCACCATCACTGTGCATGGGAGTCGAAAGGTGGCCTTGGAATGTGAAGAAGGCGACGCGGCTTACACTGAGTCTGCCTGTGCCGCGGAGGAGCTCAAATTTTATCAAGACAATGTTGACCCGACGGATATGACCTCCCTCAAGAAACCAACTACTGAGCATGACCGGGCGTTGAAGTTTAAATCGGCCGCTGAGACAAAGCTTGTTGACTTTACCCCAGGAGATGCTTCTAAGCAGTTCAGTATCAGTGCCAATTTGGATCCTAAATAGGAAAGTGCGCTCATCGAGTTCATCCGTGAGAACTGGGACATCTTTGCATGGAAACCTTCTGACATGCCGGGTGTACCGAGGGAACTCGCTGAGCACACTCTCAATATTGATCCAAAGTATAAGCCGGTCAGGCAGTTTCTCTGATGGTTCAACAAAGAGAGACGGAAAGCTATTGGGGAAGTGGTCGCCCGACTCTTAGCGGCCGGGTTTATTGTTGAAGTTTTTCACCCGGAGTGGTTGGCTAACCCGGTGCTTGTACTCAAGAAGAACGGCACTTGGCGGATGTGTGTGGATTACACGGACTTAAACAAGGCTTGTCCGGCTGATCCCTTTGCTCTCCCCCGTATTGATCAAATCATTGATGCTACGGCGGGTTGTGAACATTTGAGCATCTTGGATGCTTACTCTGATTATCATCAGATCAAAATGGCAGTTAAGGACCAGGAGAAGACAACTTTCATCACTCCGTTTGGAGCCTTCTATTATGTGTCTATGCTGTTTGGACTCAAAAGTGCCTAGGTAACTTAGCAGCGATGTGTGCAGAACTATTTACACGATCAAATCGGGCGTAATGTTCATGCTTATGTAGATGACAACGTGCTGAAGTCCAGAGAAAAGGAAACCTTGATATCCGACTTGAAAGAGACCTTTGATAATCTCCGGGTTTACAAGATGATGCTTAACCCGGCCAAGTGTGTGTTTGGGGTACCTGCAGGCAAACTCTTGGGTTTTCTGGTGTCAAACAGAGGCATTGAAGCTAATCCGGAGAAGATTAAGGTGATTACCTCTCTGGCTAAACCGGCGTGCATCAATGATGTTCAACGGCTAGCGGGTCGTGTCGCCGCTTTGAGCCGGTTCATAAGCCGGTTAGGTGAGAAGGCCCTACCATTATATCAAATGATGAAGAAAACTGACACTTTTGTCTGGAGTGATGCTGCGGATGCTGCCTTTGAAGACTTGAAGAGGCAATTGTCTGAACCACCGGTTCTTGCAGCTCCCATTGACAGAGAGCCATTGCTGTTATATGTGGCTGCTAATTCACGAGCAATCAGTGTTTCCATCATGGTGGAGCGTAAGGAAGCTGGCAAGGAGCATCTAGTTCAACGGCCGATTTACTATATCAGTGAGGTGATCATTGAGTCTAAACAAAGGTATCCACATTGGCAGAAACTCGTTTATGGTGTGTTTATGGCCAACCGGAAATTGAAGCAGTACTTTCAAAGTCATCCTATAACTGTGGTAAGTTCTGCCCCTTTGGGAGACATCATCCAGAATAGGGAGGCCACAGGACAAGTCGCCAAGTGGGCTATCGAGCTTGGGCCTCATGGTTTGAAGTACATGCCAAGTAATGCTATTAAGTCTCAGGCCTTGGTGGACTTTATCAACGATTGGACAGAGTTGCAGGCACCTGAGGAGAAGCCAGATAACACATATTGGACTATTCACTTTGACGGGTCCAGGCAGCTAGAAGGCTCGGGGGCTGGAGTTGTTTTAACTTCCCCTCGAGGTGAAAAATTTTGTTATGTACTCCAGCTTATGTTTCCATGTACTAACAATGCAGCTGAGTACGAGGCCTTACTCCATGGTCTCCGGATGGCCAAGGAGATGAACTTAAGCCGGGTAAGGTGTCTGGGCGACTCAGATCTCGTGGATCAACAGGTGTCAGGCTAGTGGGATTCCAAGGATCCTCTCATGGAGGCTTATCGTCGTGAAGTAGATGCTGTGGCTAGACATTTCAAGGGTTATCAAGTGGAGCACATTGATCGAAGGAAGAATGAGGCGGCTGATGCTTTAAGCCGGCTGGGATCTCAACGTAAACTGGTGCCACCTAACACCTTTCTTGATGTTTTGCATAACCCTTCTGTCAAGGTACCTACCGAAGAAGAACTAGCGGTGCCAGACCCGGAGGCCCAGCTGGTGGCAGCTCTTCACGTTATCCCGGATTGGACAGTGCCATATTTGGCCTACATGACCCGGGGGGAGTTACCGGAGGATGAGACTTTGGCAAGCCAAATTGTCAGGCGATCCAAATCCATGATGATTGTTAATGGTGAGTTGCATCATTGCAGCGTAACAGGGGTGTTTCAACGCTGTGTGTCGTCTGCGAAGGGATAAGAGATACTTCGTGAGATTCATGAAGGAGATTGTGGTCATCATGCTGGCTCAAAATCTCTTGTGGCCAAGGCCTTCCGTCATGGTTTCTACTGGCTCACGGCTCATGCTGATGCAGAGGATCTGGTCAGTAAGTGTGACGGTTGTCAAAAGTTCTCCTCACGAGCTCATGTGCCGGCTCAAGAATTGAGGATGATCCCAATCACTTGGCCGTTCGCGGTCTGGGGGCTTGACATGGTTGGACCTTTCAAGAGGTCTAAGGATAAAAAGACACATCTCCTTGTGGTAGTGGATAAGTTTACAAAGTGGGTTGAGGCAGAGCCAGTCAGTAAGTGTGATGCGGCCATAACGGTTCAGTTCATGAAAAAGGTGATCTTTCGTTTTGGTTTCCCACACAGCATTATAACTGATAATGGCACTAATCTCTCCAAGGGAGCCATGGAAGAGTTCTGTCAACGAGAACATATCCGGCTTGACGTGTCGGCTGTTGCTCATCCTCAATCTAATGGTCAAGCAGAAAGAGCTAATCAAGAGATCCTGAAGGGTATCAAGCCCCGGCTCTTTGTCCCCTTAAAATGGACTCCGGGTTGCTGGGTGGAGGAGTTACCCTCTGTACTATGGAGCCCCGGCTCTTTGTCAACACTACGCCTAACAGATCTACGGGTTACACACCTTTCTTCATGGTCTATGGAGCAGAGGCAGTTCTGCCAAGTGACATCCGACACGACTCACCCCGTGTGGCGGCTTACGTTGAGGCGGATAACGAAAAGGCTCGTCAGGATGCCCTTGACTTGTTGGATGAGGAGCGAGACTTGGCAATAGCTCGCTCGGCGATTTACCAGCAAGACGTGCGCCACTATCACAGCCGCCGGGTTAAGAGCAGAACCTTTCAGGAAGGCGACTTGGTACTCCGGCTCATCCAAGATCAATCTGACATGCACAAGCTATCTCCACCTTGGGAAGGACCCTTTGTGTTCAGCAAGAATCTGAACAACAGGTCATATTACCTCATTGATATTCGAGAGCACAAAGACTCATGTAAGTCAGAGGAGGAGACCTGCCGGCCGTGGAATATCGCCCATCTTCGGCCTTACTATACTTGAGCCACCGGCTCTTAAGATGTATATATTTTTGACGATGTACATATTATATAAAGCAATAAAGCAGGACCTCTGTCCTTTTTTTCCCTCAAACAATGTTTTTATGTCTCCTTTATTAGGTGGCGGAAACTACCAACAGGGAGAGGATCATATCTGAATCCGGCTTTCCCTTTGGTCCGGCTTATGATCATATATGAATCTAGCTATGATCACTTGGGGGCTTCCTGTTCAAACATAGATCGTATTCGAACCAAAGAGAACATAGCTGTCGATACCCACTTGATCGGCATACTGCCAAACCCACTTGGGGGCTTCCTGATCATATTTGAATCACAGCTTAACCCCTTTGGGTCTGACGTGGATCGTATTCGAATCAACGTCATTAAACAACTCTTATGGTCACTTGGGGGCTTCCTGTTCAAACATGGGTCATATTCGAACCAAAGAGAACATAGCTGTCGATACCCACTTGATCGGCATCGCCAAAGCCACTGGGGGCTATATGATTGTATCCGAATCTTAGCTTAACCCCTTTGGAACGGCTTACTGATCGTATTCGAATCAGAAGCCTGTAAATGTTGTTTATTATCCATCATAAGCATAATTATTTTGACTATCCTGAGACCTTGTGAAAAGCATTACGAGATGTTTTTTGTCTTTTCCGGTTTAATATTGGTCACACCAGGATGTTAAGTACCAGGTGAGCATCATATCAGTAGGAAAGATTATCAAGGGGATCGCAGGTATGCTATCATGGTTATGTTTAACAAATATAGTCGTAAACCGGCCTGTATATGGTATCTTTGGTTGGTATTCCGGGTTGTCAATACTTTATGTGACCCCCGGCGCGATAAACTGCCAAGGGAATTTTGCTTGTTTTATGTGCAGGATAAGGTAAGAAAATTTAAACGCCAAGGGAATAAAGGATCAACATAAACCAGAAATATATAGCAATAGCGGCTTACGAAAGTGTTAAGTGCTAGGAACATGCACAAAGGCATGACAAACATTGAGAAGTTTTTCTACCCTATTACAAGACTCCCCGAGTCTGAACAAATGAAGCATTGTTTTTTGCAAAACACATGGCGATTTACTCCTTCGGCGGGCTTGAAGACTCCGGGTTATCCTTCTCTGCTTCTCCGTCGGCTGTTTTGTCCTGGAAAGTTGACGAGGCCCAGTCAATGTCGCTCAAAGCTTCAAACTCAGCTTCATCATCTATTAAACCGGCTGGGTCCACTTCAGGGCAAAAGTATGCTTACGAATTGGAGGGATCAAGCTGACTTGATCATACGGAATGTTTGGAATTCTCCGGTTCTCGCTGTCATAACCCGGCGAATGCTTAGTAAGGTCAGTATCATTCCCAATAAGGGTCACCACGGGACGTATGACTTTGACACAGGCAGTGAAGTCATGATCATCAAATACAGTACCGTCCTCCTTCAGACTTGGGTATCCAAGGGCAAGGTCGGCCGGATCTAGCTCTGGAAGCCATGCTTTCGCCCGGCTCAATGCGGCTCCGGCTCCGGCTCTTGAGGATGCCCGCCTTAAATCTTGGATCCGCTGAGGTAACACAGCGAGGCACTTCAACACATCTTGCAGAAGACGGGGAGTGGTATTGGATAAGGCTACAACAGCCAAGGCACGTTGTGACCCGGTGTACAGCTGCTCCACTAGAGTGTAAACCGCCTTAAGTTTAATCAGCATGTTCTGCTTAAGGTTGGTGCTCCTGGGGCCTGTGTTCACCAACATAAAGTGAGCCGGAGATAGCAATTACAATAATCATCAAAAACAAGATTACAATATTTGAGGTTATATAAAATAACTCACCAAAGATGGCTGAGACCATCTGAGATATCTGTCGTTTTAAGTCAGACAGCTCGGTTGTTGCTTCTGCAAGAGATGCTTCTGCTGTCTCGGCCTGGGTCACCAGTGAAGCCCTCTCATCAGCCCAGATTTTCTTCTCTGACTCAAAATTCTTCTTTAGTTTCTCTTGTTCAGAGACACTGAATTCAAATTTGGAGTTGGCCTTTTGAGTTTCAAGTTCTTGAGTTTCCAACCGGCTCTTCAGGACAACAAGCTCCGACTCGAATTGACTTATTGTGGCCTGCATTGATGCCGGGTTATGGTAAGAATCATGGTAAGATAATATTAAGTCCCAAGTACTTTGCAAGCAAAGGTTCTTGATACTTGGGGGCTAATGTATGCTGAAGAATTTTTTAAACCTACCATGCCGGGTCAGATATATTAAGTCTCAAGCACTTTACAAGTAAAGATACTTGACACTTGGGGGCTAATGTGTATCGCAAATTTAAACTATCATGTTATAACTGGTTTAAGTATATTATTTTTAAACCGGGCAAACTAACAGTAAAACAGATTTCTAAGTCTACAGCATATTTATTCATAAGCAATAGACTTGGGGGCTGGTACAGTAAGTAAGATTCAGGAAAATAGCATAAGTTATGCCTCCGATTTGTGTTGTATTTGTTTTACCATGTCAATTTCCAGGTCACGGCTATTATGCACTTGATTCAGATAGCCCGAGACTATATCACCAATGCTTAAGTGAGTATAATCAGTAATGTCTTGTTTGGCCTTTCGACGTTCAACAAGTTCTTCCTTGGCACTACATTTGGCAAGGACAGTAGGCCGCCCAGGTTCAACAAACTGACTTTTCACAAATTCAACTTCTGGTTCAGACGTCTTGACCGGGCTAGGAGTTTCTGGGTTATCAGAGCTGTTGAGAGTATCTTCGGCAGGCGGGTCAGAAGTTGGCACCGGAATGTCAGAGGCCGGTTCAGGCGGCTGATGGGTGGAGCTATCTGGAGCAGACGTATCAATCACCGGTTCAGTTACAATCGGGTCTTGGGACGGCTTATTCTTCTTTGCCCTCTTGCTGGGTTTCACTTGCATGCTGTTAACAAAGGCAGAAGGATGAATACTAAAGCATGGGTAAAGTAAAGCTCAAAGTACATAAGGTTACATTACCCGAGAGCAGCTTTGAAAGCCGGCATGTTTGATTGCATAGACTCGTCGGAGGAAGGAGAGGTATCCTGATAATTGGAGTCAGATGAATTGAGAGGTTGGCGAATTAAACCCGCCAAAGGTAAAACAGAACGTAAATCGGAGATAACCTCAGTCCAAGGCTTCCTAGTTATGTCAGGTAAGCCGGAGGAGAGTTCTACATCCTTGTTGTTCCGTGTCTGCATCCGGTTTTCAAGGTGTTGTTGCTTCAAAAGAAATTGATGATCTTGATAAGCTAGAGGATGTGAAAATCTTACTTTCCGGGTCACCCTTCGGATTTTTTGCTTTGGCAAAGGCTCTGAGTCGAAGGAGATTATAGTTACCTCTTCATCAGCTGCTTGACTGTTCCTTGTATCCTCCTGAAGGGATAGAATGTCAGTCAAGTAATGACAAAGGAATTCAGAAAATTTAAAAGATTACCTCTTCATCATCCGAAGAAGTATCATCCAATTTGAGTAAGTCGGAGGTGCTGGGTTTCTTCTTCTTTGAGGTTCCTGTCTTGGCGGCTTTCCTTTCGGTTTTCTTGGCTGTCTTGGCTTGTTTGGCAGCCTCATGGTCATATTTGACCTTCCAGAAGCTGTCATCGGCCTGTGGAAAAGGATAAGGAATTATGAGCACAAATAAGGTATAACATAGCAAAGAGTATTTATTAAGATTGATAACTCACTACAGGGGCCGGGTTCTTCTTGCAGAAGGGAAGTAAGCCGAAGGCATTACTGGTTACAGTGCCCTCCTTCAGCAGCGACTGGGTCGTCGCATCCACCACATCATCTGGTAAGTCGTCAGGACTATGGCGTAGCGGGTCATCTTTTTCGCTTGTGTAAGTACACATTAAGGCGGAACGGCGGCTTAATGGAAGTACTCGCCAAGTGACCCAGACTCGGACCAGATCGATGCCGTTTAAACCGTTTCCCAAGAGAGCTTTGATCTTCTTGATGGTGGGATTGAGACGCAGACGCTCGACGGCTGTCAGTTTGTCCGCTAGCGGATGGTTGGACTCAAGGCGCAGGGCGCGGAAGCCGGGTAGAGGGCTCTCATCAGCCGGTGAAGTATCCTGACAATAGAACCACGTCTGGTTCCAATCTTTTGGATGACTCGGCAGTTCAACGTAAGGAAAAAGGCAATCTCTCCGCCGCTGAATTGAAATGCCACCAAGCTCAAGACTAGGCCCGTTGGCACGTTCATTCTGCTGGTTCAAGTAGAAAAGTTCTCTGAACAATAGCAGACTTGGCTCCTCTCCCAGGTACACCTCGCAGAAGACTTGGAAATTGCAAATATTTGACACGGAATTGGGTCCAATGTCTTGAGGTCTAAGATCAAAGAAATTCAAAACCTCCCTGAAGAATTTTGAGCCGGGAGGAGCAAATCCTCGGTTCATATGATCCGTAAAAATTATTACTTCCCCTTCTTTGGGTTGAGGCCTCTCTTCAGACGGGTCAGGGGCACGATAAGACATGACCTCCTTTTTTGGCAGATGGCCAGACTTCACAAATTCAGATAGTTTAGTCTTAGTGACTATGGATGGGACCCAATTGCAGGTCACAGGGGCTTTGGTTGCCTTAGGTGCCATGACAACAGTTGGCCTACGACAAAATAAGAGGTTCCGGTTCAACTTTAAGAAGGGGCCTAATGATATAAGGATGATTATGCAACAATATTTAAGCCGCTACATGTGTCAAAAGCAGTTCAAACTTCTTAAGGTCATGAGAAGCAAACAAGGCTTACAGATCAGTGTCATTTATTTAAGCCGGCTACATGGACAGTTGTGTTTAAGTGTATCTGATAGAAGTAGTTTTTCCAGGTGATACAAACAGGTTTCACAAGTTGCTGATAGTATTTTGGATCAAACAGTTGTTCTAGCAAAAAAAATTCTAGACCTAAGACTGGCATAGATGAAGTTCAATGGCTCAAATGGGGCCTCTATGTGACAGAAAGGGGATCTGGTTGCGTTCAAAATAGGTGCGGGAAATCTACTGCATCAGTTTTTACCATATTCAAGATCAAAAAGAGCGGGGGTTATGAAATCTATGAAAGGAAACTACCAAACGTCGAAGAACATGAAGAACTCGGAGGCCCTAATGTAGATCTAAGGAGCGGGAAAGGGGAGACTTACCGATGCAAGATTGCTGCGGAAGGGCGTCGTATTTTTCTGGTCCAACCAGGTTGATGCAACGGCCTGAGTTGGTGAAGACGAGGAGATCCGCGACAGCGGCGGCGGCGGAGCTCGAGCGACAAAGAAGCAGCGAGATGAAGAAGATGACTGGAAGGAGGAGAATGGGAAGACCAGGGTCGCGCCTATTTATAAGGAGAGGATAACTGAGGTGGCACGAGAAACAAGGAGATAAAATTTATTATCCAGTGGCCCCGACGCCTCGGCTTTCGGAACAGAAAATAAAGGCAAAGATCCGTTGGAGGATATGATGAAATAAAAATGAATTTAAGTAAGAATGATGTCACGGCGGGTTAACACGGATCCAAAAGATGACGTCACAGCGGGTTAAAGAAAACCTTTGTACAGGCAGAGGATTGAAGATTTACTTCTTAAGGTATTTTAAGATTGACATGAACAGGTTCAAATCAATCTGGGGCCTAATGTTGGGGATATAACTATTTGTGTAAGCCGCCCAGGAGGGGCCGGGTTACGCAAAGAAGACTCACCAGAAAGAAACCCAAGACCAAAGCATGAAGATGGCGGTTCAACAGAGGGCTTAAGGCCCACAGGCGACTTAAGGCCCGTTGTAGTAAACCGCCATGATGGCATGACTTGTATCATAAGGTAGATTTAACTAGTCACCGAGCCGGACACTGTTTATTAGCCGGCCGGGACTCTGTAAGCCACAGGGCACCAACCCGTGTATATAAGGGGACGACCTGTTGTCGTATTAGGGCAAGAAACAACTCATCTAGAGCCGGGCATAGCGTATCTCGCTACCTGGTCATCAAAATATCAATACTTACCCAACTAGACGTAGGTCTTACCTTCACCGTAAGGGGCCGAACTAGTATAAAACCTCTCGTGTCCTTTGTCCCGATTAACCCCTTCAAGTTTCCTAGTTGCGATGGCTCCACAACTAAGTCCTTTCACGAGGACATCTAACGTGACAATTCCACGACACCACTCAAGCAGAACAAGTACTTAAGGCTCAAAGTGATTTGCTCGATGAATTAAATAATGGACATGACTTTGCTGTTAGAGTGGCTACTAGAACTGGTAGAATGACTCAGGAACCTTTGTATCCTGAAGGCCACCCTAAGAGAATTGAGCAAGATTCTCAGAGAAATAATTTAGACGCACCTAGTCCTTCTAAAAAGAAGAAAAAGAAATATGATAGGACTTTGCATGCTTCTAGTGAACCTGTTGTAGACACACTTGATAATCCCAATGTGTTGGGGAACGTAGTAATTTCAAAAAAAAATCCTACGCACGTGCAAGCTCATGGTGATGCATAGCAACGAGAGGGGAGAGTGTTGTCCACGTACCCTCGTAGACCGAAAGCGGAAGTGTTAGCACAACGCGGTTGATGTAGTCATATGTCTTCACGATCCGACCGATCCAAGTACCGAACGTACGACACCTCCGAGTTCAGCACACGTTCAGCTCAATGACGTCCCGCGAACTCCGATCCAGCAGAGCTTTGTGGGAGAGTTTCGTCATCACGGCAACGTGATGACGGTGTTGATGATTCTACCGACGCAGGGCTTCGTCTAAGCACCAGTATGATATTACCGAGGTGGAATCTGGTGGAGGGGGGCACCGAACACGGCTAAGAGATCAAGAGATCAATTATTGTATCTTGGGGTGCCCCCCTGCCCCCGTATATAAAGGATCAAGGGGAAGGGGGAGGCCGGCCAGGAGGAGGCGCGCCAGGGAGGAGTCCTACTCCCACCGGGAGTAGGACTCCCTCTTTTCCTAGTTGGGGTAGGAGGGGGGAAGGAAGGGACAGAGGAGAGGAAGGAAAAGGGGGGGGCACCGCCCCCTCCTTGTCCAATCCGGACTAGAGGGGGAGGGGGCGCGCGGCCTGCCTTGGCTGCCCCTCCTCTTCTCCACTAGGGCCCATGAGGCCCATTAAGCCCCTCGAGGGGTTCCGATAACCCCCTGGTACTCCGGTATATGTCTGAAACCTCCCGAAACACTTCTGGTGTCCGAACATAGTCATCCAATATATCGATCTTTACGTCTCGACCATTTCGAGACTCCTCGTCATGTCCGTGATCATATCCGGGACTCTGAACTACCTTCGGTACATCAAAACACAAAAACTCATAATACCGATCGTCACCGAACTTTGAGCGTGCGGACCCTACGGGTTCAAGAACTATGTAGACATGACCGAGACACGTCTCCGGTCAATAACCAATAGCGGAACCTGGATGCTCATATTGGCTCCTGCATATTCTACGAAGATCTTTATCGATCAAACCGCATAACAACATACGTTGTTCCCTTTCTCATTGGTATGTTACTTGTCGTATCTCAATACCTAGTTCAATCTTGTTACCGGCAAGTCTCTTTACTCGTTACATAACACATCATTCCGCAACTAACTCATTAGCTACATTGCTTGCAAGGCTTATAGTGATGTGCATTACCGAGAGGGCCCAGAGATACCTCTCCGACAATCGGAGTGACAAATCCTAATCTCGAAATACGTCAACTCAACAAGTACCTTCGGAGACACCTGTAGAGCACCTTTATAATCACCCAGTTACATTGTGACATTTGGTAGCACACAAAGTGTTCCTCCGGTAAGTGGGAGTTACATAATCTCATAGTCATAGGAACATGTATAAGTCATGAAGAAAGCAATAGTAACATACTAAACACGATCAAGTGCTAAGCTAACGGAATGGGTCAAGTCAATCACATCATTCTCTAATGATGTGATCCCGTTAATCAAATAACAAATCATGTCTATGTCTAGGAAACTTAACCATCTTTGATTCAACGAGCTAGTCAAGTAGAGGGATACTAGTGACATTATGTTTGTATGTGTATTCACACATGTACTAAGTTTCCGGTTAATACAATTCTAGCATGAATAATAAACATTTATCATGAAATAAGCAAATAAATAATAACTTTATTATTGCCTCTAGGGCATATTTCCTTCAGTCTCCCACTTGCACTAGAGTCAATAATCTAGTTCACATCACCATGTGATTTAACACCAATATTCACATCTGTATGTGATTAATACCCATAGTTCATATCGTCATGTGAACAACACCCAAAGGGTTTACTAGAGTCAATAATCTAGTTCACATCGCTATGTAATTAACACCCAAAGAGTACTAATGTATGATCAGGTTTTGCTCGTGAGAGAAGTTTAGTCAACGGGTCTGTCACATTCAGAGTCGTATATATTTTGCAAATATTCTATGTCTACAATGCTCTGCACGGAGCTACTCTAGCTAATTGGTCCCACTTTCAATATGTATCCAGATTGAGACTTAGAGTCATCTGGATCGGTGTAAAAGCTTGCACCGATGTAACTCTTTACGACGGGCTCTTTTATCATCTCCATAATCGAGAAATATTTCCTTAGTCCTTACTAAGGATATTCTTGACTGCTATCTAGTGATCTACTTCTAGATCAAAAAACTGTACTCCCTTGCCAAACTCAGAGCAAGGTATACAATAGGTCTAGTACACAACATATCATACTTTATGTTGGGGAACATAGTAATTTCAAAAAAATTCCTACGTGCACGCAAGATCATGGTGATGCACAACAACGAGAGAGGAGAGTGTTGTCCACGTACCCTCGTAGACCGTAAGTGGAAGCGTTATGACAACGCGGTTGATGTAGTCGTACGTCTTCACGATCCGACCGATCCAAGCACCGAACGTACGGCACCTCCGAGTTCAGCACACGTTCAGCTCGATGACGATCCCCGGACTCTGATCCAGCAGGGTGTCGGGGATGAGTTCCGTCAGCATGACGGCGTGGTGACGATGATGATGTTCTACCGACGCATGGCTTCACCTAAGCACCGCAGTGATATGACCAAGGTGGAATATGGTGGAGGGGGGCACCGCACACGGCTAAGGAACGATCACGATGATCAACTTGTATCTAGAGGTGCCCCCTGCCCCCGTATATAAAGGAGCCAGGGGGAGGGGGTCGGCCGGCCAGGAGGGGCGCGCCAGGAGGAGTCCTCCTCCCACCGGGAGTAGGACTCCCCCCTTCCTTGTTGGAGTAGGAGAGAAGGAAAGAGGAGGAGAGGAGGAAGGAAAAGGGGGCTGCACCCCTTGTCCAATTCGGACCAGAGGGGGGATGCGCCCCTCCTTCCTTTCGGCCTCTCTCCTCTATTCCCGTATGGCCCAATAAGGCCCATATACTCCCCGGCAAATTCCCGCAACTCTCTGGTACTCCGAAAAATACCCGAATCACTCGGAACCTTTCCGAAGTCCGAATATAGTCGTCCAATATATCGGTCTTTACGTCTCGACCATTTCGAGATTCCTCGTCATGTCCCCGATCTCATCCGGGACTCCAAACTCCTTCGGTACATCAAAACTCATAAACTCATAATATAACTGTCGTCAAAACCTTAAGCGTGCGGACCCTACGGGTTCGAAAACAATGTAGACATGACCGAGACACGTCTCCGGTCAATAACCAATAGCGGAACCTGGATGCTCATATTGGCTCCCACATATTCTACGAAGATCTTTATCGGTCAAACCGCATAACAACATACGTTGTTCCCTTTGTCATCGGTATGTTACCTGCCCGAGATTTGATCATCGGTATCTCAATACCTAGTTCAATCTCGTTACCGGCAAGTCTCTTTACTCATTCCGTAATACATCCTACCGGGCCGTGTCCGTCCTGGACTCCTGGCCCAGCCGGCCTTATAAGCCGGGAGGCCCGAGCCGCCGAGCCCCCCGAAACCCTAGCCCCGCCCCGATCCCACCGTGTGAGCTCTTGAAGAGGTAGACTAGCAGATGTAGGGGATGTAGGTTGGTACTGTCTACCCGGAGTAGAGAGTTAATGCTTCTGAAAGAATGTGTCTCGGTCATCCGTTTCTCAAACACCATGTAGTGCGAGAAATCAAGCGGAGGAGATCGAGTCTTGCAGGGAAAAGTGCGCAAACCTCTGCAGAGTGTATAAACTAACCATGGTTAGCCATGTCCCCGGTTATGGACATTTTGAGTATCTAGTACTTGGATTATCATGTGAATCTCATCATGTTACTTAATTAATATTGTTGGGTTTTAATGATGATGCTTAATTGGGATTGAGAATGCTGTCAACCATTATCAATGTTTAACAACCACCATGATAGTTAAATAAAATTTTATTCCTTTGCTGTAGGGAAAAATTGGCTTTATGCAAAAACTGTAACCATAGAGCTTTCCACCGGCCATACATGCATGTAGTATAGCATTATTCTTTCATTACTCTCTATGTGTTACATTGCCAGCATATTCCATGTGCTGACCCGTTTCGGGCTGCAACATTCATGTTGTAGACTTTTCAGACAACGAGTAAGGAGTTTTTAGGTCGTGGTTCTATACTCAGTGATGCTGTTGGAGTTGATGGACTCGCTTATCTTCCAAGCCTTCCGCTGTTATCGTTATTAGATGGCCTTAAGCCATATTATTTGTAATAAGTTCTCTTTTGAGACACTCGATGTAATAAGTGTGTGATTGCTACTCTGTTATAAATCCTTCAAGTACTGTGCGTGTCAGCATTACCGATCCAGGGATGACACCGAAGCACAGAGATCAGACTATTTGAGGTCTGGTTGCTACAAGATGGTATCAGAGCACACGCTGACTGTAAGACACGGCCACTAAGATAAAACCCTAGATCACTACTCTCTCTTCTCTCTTCTGACTCCTCATCTTTTCTACTCTTTTAGGATGGTGGATGCAAGGAACAAGTTCACGCAACTGGATGAAGATACACCCTTTGGACGCTACTTGAAGGAAATCACTAGATACCTGAACATCAGAGTACCAAGCTTCACCGGGACCTAAATCACCACTTTACCTAAAGAAGAGCGCTGGATGATTCAAGTTCAAGTTCCAGGAAGAACGTTCATGCCAGTCACTGAGCCCATAGAGTTTTCCTTTGATGCACCAACCTGGAGTCTAGGAAAGAGCATGGCAGCTCACATCACCATGGGATGCATTGGAGAAGTTTACCACAAGGATCTCAAAGATACTATCTACCAGATTTGTGGGCGCCGAGATGAGCAATGGGAGATGATCAGCACCAGGGAGGATAGATCAATTGCAGCTTTCATCCAGGAGTTAAACCAGCACATACGACGCCAGGAGAACCAGATGTGCGCAGGCATGATGGATCTGAAGAAGGCATTGACCAAGATCACGGAGCTGGAGGAAGAACTCAAGTCTACGCGTGATGGATATGAGGAGGAAATGACGACACTCGTAGAGAAGAATGATGATTTGAAGAAGAAGCTAAAAATATTCATGGGATTTCCCGCGATTGGAGGAGAATACGATGATTGCACTTGCCCGGAGAATTACATCATCATCGACGACACCGACTCGGACCCAGATGATAGTGATGATGACTATGTTGATGAAGCTGGAGCAGATATCATGGAGTCTTCATCGGAGCAGTTTTTCTAGTTGACCACCATAACAGTAGTAGTATTCCCCCATATATATAGTATAGTCCAAGCACTTTTGTAACGATAGTTAGACCGATGTATGCCCTTGTTTGAATTGATTGAAGTGATATTGTTTGCTTTTGCACTACAGAAAAAAATACACTTCCGTGATGATACATGTTTGTCATAGTAGGTCGCGTTTTTTGTCATGCATGTACATCCTTGACAAATTTATGACAGAATCAAGATAGTCATACCTGTGCTATCGTAGAAGTGTTCCATGACATTACCAAAATTATCATCACGGAAGTGTCCACTTCCATGACGATAAATCGCGCGTCACAGAACTGCTTTCGTCAAGGGTGACCGAAACGTGGCATCCACCGTAATGGAACGCCGTTAAGCTATCGGGTCGGGTTTTGGATCCGGTAACCCGTTAACAGCCCCGACCAATGGGGATTTTCCACGTGTAAAATCATCATTGGCTGGAGGAAACACGTGTCGGCTCACCCTTGGGATAGATGTCATCCACTCATTGGACAGAGGGCGCCTATGATACGTTGACACGTGGCACAGCCCAACAGAGGCCCATTCCTGTGAAAAGGCCGGCCCGTTTGACTTGGTCAAAAGGTGGCAGGCCGGCCCACGGAAATCCTGTTAACGGCCTGTTCGCATATAGCCCATTTACAGCCCGCTAACCGAGGGCCCGTTACGCCCTATCCGAATTAGGCCCAGTAGCATCATCTGCGCCGTCCAATATGATTCAACCCATTTTAACTTCCGGCCCATGTGTGGCCCATGACTTCTTTCGGCCCATATGAGGACCTTTGTAACTCTTGGCCCATTAACGACCCATTGTGAAACTGGCCCGTAATGAACAGTGTATCACTTTATACCCATTAACGGCCCGTTATTCCATTGGGCTATTTCCAGCCCAAGTTATCTTTTGGCCTTATCAGGGCCCGTTGATTCTTGGGCTCATTTGCAACATTCGGTTACATACGGCCCGTTACTGTAATTTTCTGCTTGTGGGCCAAATTCAGCCTGTCGTTACAGTCGGCCCGTTTGCGGACCGTTAATACGTTGGGCCGTTTTCATGTCAAAAAACCCGTTGGGCTGTTTTCATAGAGTTATCAAATACGGCCTATTAACGGCACGTTATGGTCCACGAATAGTACGACCCATGATTGGTGAAATGATGATACGCCCCGTAGAAGGCCCATGGATCCTACGGCCCGTATGAGGCCCATGGATGGTATGGCCCGTAGAAGGCCCATGGACCCTACGGCCCGTAGAAGGCCCATTGATCCCTAAGGCCCGTATAGAAGGCCGATGGATCCTACGGCCCGTATAGAAGGCCAATGGTCCTACGGCCGAATGAAGGCCCATGGATCATACGGCCTGCAGGAGGCCCATGGTTACAACAGTCCGTGTGTTGCCATGATTATTTTGGCCTAATTACCAAAAATAGGCTATTCTGGCCACTAGAAAAACACAGAAAAAGAACTGCAGTGACTACAAGCAAACAACAAAACAAGACAATAAGGAAATAAATAAGCAAGCAATTAAGGCTAGCCTATTACCGCTTTTACACATATTACATCCACTAGGCATCAAAGTTCACCACCAGTGCAAATATAGGGAACAAAGCAGCATATTACATACACTTGGCCGTCAAAATTGGCCACCAGTGCAAATAAACGCGGTAGCAAAACAAGAGCATAACTGAAACAACTTCAGAAGAGCTCAAGAAACGTTATCCTGTGTATCCACCATGCTGGCAATAAGCTTAGCAAGCTGATTAGCTTTGTCCTGTTTGGCGCTAAAATCCTCCAACGCTTGCTGTTGCACCAGAAAGTATGCATCTGAATGCTCCAGGGACTTCCGCAGTCCTTCCGCTTCTTGTCGCAGCACAACTGATCGATGTCTTTCATCTTGTAGTTGAGACTCAAGAAACCGAACTGATTCAGACAGTGAGTTTGAATAGCTTGTGCATGCGGTAGTGGCCAGTAATTCGAACACTAAACGAAGACATGACTTTGGGGTTGTCTCGCTGTCTTCAAGATAGTCTTCCTTAGCTGTTTTATCAGCTTTGTTGGAGACCAACAAGGATGTGTCACTATCCTGAACCTTATCTGCATTACTTCCTTTACCATTGCTTAATAAGGCACTCTTCCCGAATATTCTGTTAGCATTCGAAAAGAAGAAACAAGAAGACACATAACAAGTTTAGCATGTACTAGTATATGAAACTCATTTCGGTGAACCAGTTCATTAGTAAGGTGGACAGGATTAAACTACCAAGTCTTTTATTGCCAAGTACTAGTACATAATAAAAGCATCAAACAAACATATATCTATGTCCTATGGTCACTGCATTGTCTTGCCAAATCAAAATAGAGACACGGTTCAAATCATATCTGTTCAAGACAAAGCAGCAGTGAAAGAATACAAAGCGTGAGAAACTACACGGCACAACAAGATTTCAGACGGGTACCACGGGTCTACATGTACAATAACACTATTGGCTCTGTTGTGATGCTAGTAATGTGCATGATATGAAAGTCAACTGTATACACAATTGAAATTGAAATCAACAGAGCTATTGATAAGAGCAAACCTGTTAAAGAAACATGCGTGAACATACCTGCTGCGCCATTGGAGTTTCGATTGGATCCTTCAATTTAAAAATAAGTTCGTATCAGTAAATACAGTGATACAAGAGCAAAGCAATCATAGTTAAAAAATGCGCGCCTAAGCGAGCGCTTAAGCGCGCCTAGGCTCTAGGCGTTGGCAAAATGCATTGCGCATAACTACGCATAATCTGTGCATAACTGCGCATAAGCATGCGCTTTGGTCAGTAAAGCGCAAGGCGGTGGCAAAACGCACAATTAACGCCTAGCGCTTTTTTGAACTATGATAGCAATGGCATCTTAAATTAGAACAGTTGTTCTTCAGGTTTAGGCACTTGTTCTACATGAACAGAGTACAGTAAGACGCAAGAATAAAATACTTAAAAATAGAAAATGAGCTCATAGACCTTACCACATTCTTGGTTCGGGACCAGTACAGAACAAGGCATTCCCAGTCATCGTCCAGTAAATGTGTCTCAGGAGAACGTAAGGGAATTTGATGAGTTTCTTTGCCGGTGAAGTATGTTTTCTTCAGGTAATTCCGAGACTGCCACCAAGCATTCTTGAAGATAGCAGAGGTATTAGCACAGGTTACCTCATCCTGAGTTTCCAAATCAGTCCTTCTCTACAGAGAAAAATGGGAAAATTTGCTGTATTATAACCATCATGGAGGTAGGATGTATGGGACGAAGCAAAGTAATTGCCATGAATAACATTACTTACACATAACTCCTGGACAAACACCTGCAACTGGCATTTTCCTTCATCTTCAGTATAATATTTCCAAGATGGGAAGATACGCGCATACGGTTTAACAACATCGAATGCGATAGATGCTAAACTACGACTGGCTGGTTGTGCTTCCTCCACAGGAATAGGCATACTAACTGGTGGAGTTGGGGTTTGCCGTGATAGTACTGGCCCTTTGGGCACTGGAGCTGCCTTACTAACTTCTTTTGTTTGGGAGCTCTGTGGTGGAGCTGGTGCTGTGTCAACAGGAACTGGGTTACTGTCGGTGTTAAAACCGGCGGATCTCGGGTCGGGGGTCCCGAACTGTGCGTCTAGGCGGATGGTAACAGGAGACAAGGGACACGATGTTTTTACCCAGGTTCGGGCCCTCTCGATGGAGGTAAAACCCTACTCCTGCTTGATTAATATTGATGATATGGGTAGTACAAGAGTAGATCTACCACGAGATCAAAGAGGCTAAACCCTAGAAGCTAGCCTATGGTATGATTGTTGTTCGTCCTATGGACTAAAAACCCTCCGGTTTATATAGACACCGGAGAGGGTTAGGGTTACACAAAGTCGGTTACAATGGTAGGAGATCTACATATCCGTATCACCAAGCTTGCCTTCCACGCCAAGGAAAGTCCCATCCGGACACGGGACGAAGTCTTCAATCTTGTATCTTCATAGTCCAGGAGTCCGACCAAAGGTGATAGTTCGGCTATCCGGACACCCCCTAATCCGGGACTCCCTCAGTAGGCCCCGAACCAGGCTTCAATGACGACGAGTCCGGCGCGTAGATTGTCTTTGGCATTGCGAGGTGGGTTCTTCTCTAAATTCCATATACTTGTCAAATAGTGTCCGGCTTCTGATAAATGTTGCGCTCCTTGGCTTCCACGCCCAACAATGGTCATCTTCCACGTGTCGAACGAATGCGAAAAGCCAGGGTATTTTTACACTTCCCCCCTAGCTGTGCAAATGAGCCGCCTATAAAAAGAGACGAGGATCTAGATCCGAATCTCACCATCCCCCCTCCGCAAGCTTTCATCGGAGCGCCTCTGACAAAAAATCCATTCCAACATGGACAGTCGACGCGGCTCCTCCTCTCACGCTCCCAGCCCCCAGCCTGGGGATTGGGAGAGATGCTCAGTCCCGCATAGCGAGCTTGTGACGCTCAAAACCAAGGGATTTCTTCCCCCAGCCTTCATGGTTCCGGTTTGAGCCGGACTCGCCACCTATAAGGGCAGAAAGCAAGCGGAGAGCGTCCCCGATCCTTCCAAAGGAGAGCGGGTATGCTTTGTCTCTTATCTAATAAGAGGACTCGGATTTCCAATACATCTGTTTCTCCGGGGGCTCCTGGAGTTCTATGGCCTCCAGCTGCACCACCTTACGCCTGCCTCCATTCTACACATCGCGGGCTTCGTGGCCCTTTGCGAACTGTTCTTGGGCGTCGAGGCTCATTTTGTGTTGTGGAAGAGATTATTCTGCCTCGTACCCCGTTCTCATGAGGGGTCAATATATCAAGTGGGCGGAGCCGAGCTATGGCGCATCGCTGGGACCGGATATCTATCCGGAACCTCGAAGAAGGCGTTCGAAGACTGGCCTTCGGAATTTTTTTTATATAGAAGATGCCCCGCTACCGAATCCCGTTCGGATCGGCCTCCCGGAGTTCAGTAATGCTCCCTTGAAGAAACGCCTAAGTTGGCGTCCACGGAGCCCCCAGAGGGAAAACGACAGGGACGTCCTTTACCAGATGAGCCGAATAAGGTTGCTAGATCATTTCGGACTGACCATGATCGGTGTCATGGCCACCTGCATTATGCGGGGGGTGCAGCCGCTCTAGTATAGGGGCCACCCCATGTGGGATTTCAACGAGGAGGACGATGCCACCCGTCACGGCCGTACGGGGCCGGGATCGGTCGCCGATCTGGTGAAGATCTTGTCCGCGCTGTACAAGGGGGAAGAGGAGGATTTTCTCTGCGTCAATCCATTGAACGGATTTTCTATGAACAATCCTCGAAGCTGGGTAAGCGGACATTCCCTTTTTTGCACATCCGATCCGTACTCCCATGGTTATATATCTCATTTTGTGATTTCGACGCAGGAACTGCGTCGGGCCGTAAAAGATATAAACAACCCACCTCTGCAACCCAAGGATCCGGAACGGTTCCTCGATCCGGCCTCCAAAGAGGATCCGGACATATTGGTGGAGCTGATTGATGGGGTATTTCACCAACTAAGCATCGATAATGCCTTGGTTGCCATTACGACCGATTATCCCGGAATACTTCCAGCCTCACAGGTAACTGAGACCGAAGCCCCAGTACTTTGATAATGACCCATCCGTGCTTATTTTTGACCACCGTATACCAATGGTGTTTCGTAGGGGGTGCCTTCGAGGCGGGAGGCCGAGCCCGCGACGGCTAGCCAACAAGGGGCAGCACGGCCACGCAGGCTAAAAAGAAGTGCGGTCCGGATTGAAACGCCGCCGCAACGGTAAGGCGTGTGACCATATTCCCGGGATTGATTCCGGGAAGGTATATTAACGCTGGTGCTCCTTTCAGGAAAAAGAGCGCTTGCCGGACTGTGTCCGGAGAGATGGCCAATCGAGCCTCCGCCAGCCAGGCTCTAACGCCAGGTCCGGAAGCGAAGGTGAACATGAGGCGTGCGTCGGATGCTCCTCCGACAGAGGATGCCGACAGATTGTCCGCCACCAACTCCGAGGTGGAGAGTGCCATGAATCACAGGCGCCGCTGGATAGTTCTTCGTGACGCATGTTTCTCCCAAGAGGCATTGAACGCCTTCAATTCGGGAGACGCGCACCTCCGTGCCGCTCAAGATGGTCTAGCCAGAGCCATGGAGCAGTATGTAAAGGACATACGGGTGAGGAGATTTGACAATTATATATGCTAGTAGCCTCCGAGACTTAAAATAGTTAGGAGAACTGATTTAAGGATCATTTGTTATGCAGGATCTTACGGAAAAGAATACCCGACTGTCCCAAGAGCTTGAAGAGTGCAAGGCCCAGCTTGAGGCCGCACTAGCCGCCACAGGGGGAGCCACAGAGACCCCCTCCGGTAATATATACTTTGAAAGATAAGTAGTTTGTGAAGTGCGGCGTGTGCATAAGTCTGACAATAATATTGCAGATGGCGCCGGACTAGATCCGGACAAGCAACAGCTCCTGCGCCGGTTAAAGGCCGGCCAGAATGTGCTTACAAGGGTGAGGCAAGAGAAAAATAATCTCCAAGATGCCAACACCCAGCTGGGTGAGGAACTAAAGGATGTTTGAGCCCAGCTGTCTGACTCCGTTAAGGAGAATCGGCGGCTTCGTCGCGGCATTTATAGTAAGTGCTTGAGCGAACTTTTGAAAAAAGAGTTCAGCGAGGAAGTCGACTAACAGAAATATGTCTGTAGGTATGCTCACAGGTCGTCCTGCAGAGGAAATGCCCGGTTCAACGGGTGACCTACTTCCCGAGCTGCTGCAACTGCATGAACGAGTTCGGCATGTGATGAGAGGTGTCGCCCAGGCCTTGTGGCCATCCATCTCACTACCTGAAGGCCTTGGAGAGCTTGCAGAGAGGCTTCAGGGAGCATGGCGGCGCTTCCAGCTGTGGAAGATATCGGCCTGCCGTCAAGGCGCCAGGGAGGCCTGGGCCATGGTGAAGACGCGGTACACGAAGGCTAACCCAAACCACATGGCCGAGGTCGGACCTGTGGGGCCCGATGGGAAGGAGATCCCTGTGAGCTTAGTGTACGGCCAAGTAGAGTTGGCCGCAAAGTATTCCCAGCGGGACTGTAAACTAGACAGCCTATTAGATGGTATTGAAGAGGAATACAATCAGTCAATTTGACTATGTAATTTAAAATGACATGTAAAATGCCTTCTAGCCGGATTGTAGATCGTTTGTTGTAGCGGACCTTTTTGCTTCAACCTCGGGACCCGACAGTCCGGAGTGTGTCCGAATACCCTCGCAGTTATGTAAGAACCGGGGCATGCGTGGAGACCAGGCGTAGGGGTCATGAGTGCTTTATCAGACAAGTGCCCAACTAGTTATGTTATATTACATGGTTAGTAAGAAACATCTTCCAGGGAGAATAGTTCCGTTAGGGGTTCCTTTCCCTGGGAGGCATGCCCTAAAGTGCATGTCCGGACTGCGAAAAAAGCAGAAAAACATCTAGGGCAGTTAAATGAATAAGTAAGAAATTTTCTTTTAGTTCACCGACCGAATATTCCCTTAAGAACGCTAGCTTTTGGCTTCACCCAGTCCGAGGTACACGTCCGGCTGACCCGGCGGTAACAATCGCAGAGGTGCTCCCTTTACCACCTAGCCGTACAATCGGGAACGTAGGGGTAAGCACAGGAGCCAGGCAACCCAGCTTGGCTAAAACTTAAGTCATATCGATGCATATAATGGTGAATAAAAGGTACATGCGGAAGTGTGACACATGTGTTGGGCATAAAGCCCATATAAATAAGCTTCTGTTAAAGAAGCCCCCAGGTATACTGAGCACGGATAACTCGTCAAGTTTGTGTGAACAGTGCGCAAACAAGCCTCCAACGGCTTCAGAAAAAGGGAGGGAGAAGGAGAAAAATAAAAGACAGTTAAAGTATAAAATATAGACGGAGGAAGGAGACGAACTCAGAGTCTGGCGCTAGTCGTACAATCTTCGGAGACGGGCTGCGTTCCATGGGTTCGGCTCAAGTCGGTTATCCGATGCGTTCCGCAGATGGTACGCTCTGCCGGTCAGGACTTGGTCGATGATGAAGGGACCCTCCCATTTGGGCTTGAGTTTGTCCTTTTTCTTATCCGGCAGGCGTAGAACTAATTCGCGAACATTGTAAGCTTTGGCCCGTACTTCTCTGCTTTGGTATCTTCGAGCCTGCTGTTGATATAATGCGGAACGGGCTTTTGCCACGTCGCGCTCCTCCTCCAAAGCGTCCAAACTGTCCTGCCGATCGAGCTCGGCTTCTCTTTCTTCGTACATGCGCACGCGAGGTGAGTCATGAATTATGTCGCAGGGCAAAACTGCCTCTGCGCTGTACACCATAAAAAATGGTGTGAATCCGGTAGTGCGATTCGGCGTGGTCTGCAGCCCCCCAGAGTATGGAGTCGAGCTCCTCTACCCAGTGCGTATTAGATTCCTTGAGGGACCGCACTAGTCTGGGTTTAATGCCGCTCATGATTAGACCATTTGCTCGCTCGACTTGACCGTTAGTTTGAGGGTGATAGATTGAAGCGTAGTCGAGCTTGATGCCCATGTTTTTGCACCAGAGTTTGACCTCGTCGGCCGTGAAGTTCATGCCATTATCGGTGATGATGCTATGGGGGACGCCGTAACGGTGTGCTACCCCTGATATGAAGTCTATCGCCGGTCCAGATTGGGCCATCTTAATAGGCTTTGCCTCTATCCATTTGGTGAATTTATCCACCATGACCAATAGGTATTTTTGCTTGTGGGTTCCTCCTTTAAGGGGTCCAACCATATCAAGCCCCAGACCGCGAACGGCCAGGTGATGGGTATAGTTTTGAGGGCGGTAGGTGGCATGTGGCTTTGTTTAGCAAAGAGCTAGCATCCGACGCATCGTTGGACCAAGTCCTGAGCATCTGCCCGGGCCGTCGGCCAATAAAATCCTGTACGGAAGGCCTTGCCTACAAGGGCCCGGGCTGCAGTGTGGTGCCCACCGAGTCCGGCATGAATTTCAGCCAGAAGATTCCGCCCTTCCTCTTCGGAGATACACCTTTGAAGGACTCCGGTTGTGCTTTTCTTATAAAGCTCTCCCTCATGGACCTTATAGGCTTTAGATCGCCGCACTATGCAGCGGGCCTCGTTTTGGTCCTCGAGAAGTTCCTGCCTAGTTAGGTAGGCTAGGAATGGTTCTGTCCACGGGGCAATGACTGCCATTATTGTGTGGGCTGACGGTCTTATTTCGTTGGCAGAACCACCAACTATGTCAGAATGTTCGGTGTGGGGTAGTGTGGTTGGGTCCGGGATGTTATTTCCAGACTCTCCCTCCCATAATACGGATGGCTTGAAAAGCCTCTCTAGGAAGATGTTGGGAGGGACGGCATCGCGCTTTGCGCCAATGCGTGCCAACACGTCTGCTGCCTGGTTGTTCTCCCGGGCTATATGGTGAAATTCGAGCCCCTTAAACCGAGTTGGCATTTTTAGAACGGCGTTGCGATAAGCTACCATTTTCGTATCCTTAGCATCAAAGTCTCCATTTATTTAGGATATCGTGAGGTTTGAATCCTCGCGGACCTCTAGGCGCTGAATGCCCATGGAGACTGTCATCCGAAGACCATGTAGAAGGGCCTCGTATTTAGCTGCGTTGTTGGAGTCCGTGTACATTATCTGAAGTACGTATTGGACTGCATCTCCAGTTGGGGATGTCAGAACGACGCCAGCCCCCAGGCCAGCCAACATTTTGGAGCCGTCGAAGTGCATGATCCAGTTGGAATATGCGCCGTACTCTTTAGGGAGTTCCGCTTCAGTCCATTCGGCGACGAAGTCGGCCAAAACTTGCGACTTAATAGCTCGCCGTGGCTTGTAGGTTATGTCGAACGGGAGGAGCTCGATGGCCCATTTGGCAATCCAGCCCGTTGCGTCGCGGTTGTTTATAATGTCATTAAGAGGTACTTCGGAGGCTACTGTTATCAAACACTCTTGGAAGTAGTGTCGCAGCTTCCAGGATGCCATGAACACCGCGTATGCTATCTTTTGATAATGCGGGTACTGTGACTTGCATGGAGTTAGGACAGTGGACACGTGGTAAACTGGTTTTTGGAGAGGGAACTTGTGTCCGTCCGTTTCTCGTTCGACAACGAGCACCGCGCTTACAACTTGATGGGTTGCCGCGATGTATAATAGCATTGGTTCGCCCATGTAGGGCGTGGCAAGGACCGGATTTGTTGCCAATATGGCTTTGATTTCTTCGAGTCCGGCCGTGGCGGCATCCGTCCACTCGAAGTGTTCGGTGCACCGTAGGAGGCGATAAAGGGGTAATGCCTTTTCTCCTAAGCGAGAGATAAAGCGGCTTAGAGCCGCCACGCATCCAGTCAATTTTTGTATTTGTTTGAGGTCTTTTGGGATATCCAATTGTGACAGAGCTCGGATCTTGGCTGGGTTTGCTTCAATTCCTCTACCGGATACAATGAAGCCCAAGAGCTTTTCGGCTGGTACGTCGAAAACGCATTTTTCTGAGTTGAGCTTAATGTCATATGCTCGGAGATTGTCGAATGTGAGCCTCAAGTCGTCTACTAGAGTTTTGACATGCTTGGATTTGAAGACCACATCATCTACGTATGCCTCCACTGTTTTGCCGATCTGCTTTGCCAGACATGTCTGAATCATGCGCTGATATGTTGCGCCGATGTTTTTGAGCCCAAAGGGCATTGTGTTGAAGCAGAATGGGCCGTATGGAGTGATGAATGCTGTTGCGGCTTGGTCTGGCTCTGCCATCTTAATTTGGTGGTAGCCGGAGTATGCATCGAGGAAGCACAATGAATCGTGTCCTGCGGTAGCATCGATAATTTGATCGATGCGGGGAAGGGGGAAGGGATCCTTTGGGCAAGCCTTGTTAAGGTCCTTGAAATCGACACACAGGCGCCAGGATTTGTACTTCTTTGGTAGCATTACCAGGTTTGCTAGCCAGTCCGGATGTTTTATAACTCTAATGAATCCGGCCTCCGATAGTTTGGCTAGCTCCTCTCCCATGGCCTGTCTCTTAGGTTCAGAGAAACGCCGAAGAGATTGTTTGACTGGCTTGAATCCTTTTAGGATATTTAGGCTGTGCTCGGCCAGCCGGCGTGGGATTCCTGGCATGTCTAAAGGGTGCCAGGCAAAGATGTCCCAATTTTCGCGTAGGAATTCTCGTAGTGCGGCGTCTACATCAGGGTTTAATTGTGCCTCGATGGAGGCCGTTTTTGTAGGGTCCGTTGGATGGACTTGGAATTTGACTATTTCGCCCGCCGGTTTAAAAGAGGTGGACTTGGATCTCTTATCGAGTATCACATCGTCTCTGTTCACCATGGAGCACAGCGCAGTGAGTTCCTCGGCCGCTAGGGCTTCGGATAGTGCCTCAAGGGCAAGTGCGAATGTTTTATTTTCGGCGCGGAGTGCTATGTCCGGGTCACTAGCGAGAGTGATGATTCCGTTGGGTCCGGGCATTTTGAGCTTCATGTACCCGTAATGGGGTATAGCTTGAAAAATTGTGAATGCCTCTCGCCCTAATAGAGTGTGGTATCCGCTGCTGAATGAGGCCACTTTGAATGTGACCTCCTCGGACCTGTAATTATCCGGCGTGCCGAACACCACATCCAGTGTGATTTTTCCTGTACAACATGCTTCCCGACTGGGGATTATTCCTCTAAAGGTTATGCTGCTTCGCTCAATGCGGCTCCAGTCTATTTCCATTTTTCGAAGGGTTTCCTCGTAAATGAGGTTTAATCCGCTGCCGCCAGCCATGAGTACCTTTGTAAGGCGAAAGTCGTCCACTATTGGACTAAGGACCAATGCGACTGGTGCTCGGGCTGTTCAGAATTTAGGTTCGTCACTGGCGTTAAAGGTAATAGCCGTGTCACTCCATGGATTTATTGTTGCTACCTGGTGGACTTCGGCAAGGCTGCGGAGTGTTGGTTTCCGCATATTATTTGATGTGAAAGTTTCGAAGACTGTTAATACCGTACTGGTATTGCTGGGCTGGTGCTCTGGAGCTAGAAGCTCTTCGTCACTTTTGGCCACCTGCCGTAGTATCCAACATGCTCTAAGGCTATGAGTTGGCGTGACGCCCTCTGTACTATGAATTTTACAGGGTCCATTGAGCCATCCCTCCAGTACGGTTCCATGCCCTTTAGGGGGTTTTTGCTTTTTGGTACTTAACACAGGTGCCTGGTAATGATGCACCCTTTTACTTTGGACTAGGGTTGTGTTCAAGGCTGGATTATCCCAAAATTTGATTTCGGTTTTCCAGGCGCTCTCCATCGCACAGTACTTTCGTACTATGGACACCAAGTCAGCAAAGCGTGTAATTTCGCGATGACTTACGACGTTGAGGATTCCTTCGTCTGTGCAATTAATGCAGAAGAATGAAATTGCGTCCTCTTCACGGCAGTCCTTTATCCTGTTCATGACCAAGAGGAATCTGGCCCGGTAATGATGTACTGTTTCAGCGGGCTCTTGCCGGATTTGGGATAGATCGCTTATGTTTGGGTGGGCGGGTGGAGTTAAATTCCGAACTCCGTCTGATCTAAGACTCAGGGGCCAAGAAGTTTCCGAACTTGGAAGCTTGGGTTCTTGGACGTTGTCCGATGAATCTAGCCCGCTGCCTAGCTTTAAGTTCAGGGCTTGAGTGGTGTTCTCCCCTCCGTGGAAATCCGGCATGGAGGGGGTCAGGAATCCGGACATAGCTAGTCCTTAAGATATAAGAAGGGTCGCCATATTGTTCCTCTACCATAGCAATGTGGTGGGTAGCCTGGGGAGAGTTAATCTCTCTCAGATCGGTTTTAGGCCCAATCTGGTCGTAGTCTGTAGCGACTCCCAGGGCGGCGATGCGATCCAAGATCTCGTTTAAGGAAGAGAGCTCCATCGGATCTAACTGCTCGGCGAGTTCCGAGTTGACGTGAAGATTGCTTTTGATGACTCGAGAAGTCATCGTCGGCGCAGCGGCCGAACAGGTGGTCATAAGAAAACCGCCTAGCCGGAGAGTTTGGCCGATGGCCAAAGCTCCTTTAGCAACGGTGCCGTCTTTAAAGACGGGACGAGGCATCCTTCCTGATGGCGACGGCACAGAGGAACTCTCAATGAAAGCACATGTCGGTGTCAAAACCGGCGGATGTCGGGTAGGGGGTCCCGAACTGTGTGTCTAGGCGGATGGTAACAGGAGACAAGGGACACGATGTTTTTACCCAGGTTCGGGCCCTCTCGATGGAGGTAAAACCCTACTCCTGCTTGATTAATATTGATGATATGGGTAGTACAAGAGTAGATCTACCACGAGATCAAAGATGCTAAACCTAGAAGCTAGCCTATGGTATGATTGTTGTTCGTCCTACGGACTAAAAACCCTCCGGTTTATATAGACACCAAAGAGGGTTAGGGTTACACAGAGTCGGTTACAATGGTAGGAGATCTACATATCCGTATCGCCAAGCTTGCCTTCCACGCCAAGGAAAGTCCCATCCGGACATGGGACGAAGTCTTCAATCTTGTATCTTCATAGTCCAGGAGTCCGGCCAAAGGTGATAGTTTGGCTATCCGGACACCCCCTAATCCGGGACTCCCTCAGTTACTATCGGCTGGGGTTGGGGTTAGATTGAGTGAAGCTGGTTCTCTGTCCATCGCAGTAGGGGTACAATCTGCGAGAGTTTGGGTTATGTGTGGTAGGGCTGGTTCTTGTGCATGTACAACCGGGGTGCTATCTCCACCAAGAGGTAGCACTGTTTTATTTGAAGACCGTGTTTTTATTCCACTAGATACTGGCATCATGTGGGGACCCCGACTCATAAGTCGAGAACACCGAATGCACGTGTACAGTGATCCCAGAGATCAATGCTCACTGAACACATAGAAGCTGAATAACAAGAGTCTTACATCCATACATACCGTCTTCCACAAATTATGACCATTATGGTCAAGTCTTACATTGATAAAGCCTTAAGGGCTGAACATCAAATGAAACACAAGCAGCGGAAATCTTCGTCGGTAAGTAGAACCCATGCCATCTGCCTTAACCCTACAGGCATTTTGACTGGGAAACGTCCTAGTTCGCATGTTCGTCTCCAAAGAACTCTTCATCGAACTCCGGTTCTTCCATGCCTAGCCAATTAAATAACCAGTGGCAAGCCAATGAGTACTTTGAATGTAGTCACAAGCAACCCATGTTTTGGTCCAAGATGTAACAATACATGATATAGGTAAATTTTGCAGAAAGCTAGCTTTGAGTGCAATGACATGTTCAACAACTTGTAAGACATGCATCAAGAGAATTCAAGTAACCATGAGGATAGGTTACAGGTATCAACATAAATAGAGTGGGCACCAACCCATCTCAATCACGTCAAGTCCTTTGACTTGACCCAAGTAGTTATCCAAACACACACACTGGTTTGTAAACTCTGGACATAGTTTAAGCAGCACTGCCCAACTGTCCTTGACCGTGGACACGGCTATTCGAATAGTTTTACACTCTGTAGAGGTTGCACACTTTACCCACAAGATTCGGGGAACTTCTGTGTCATCCACGACCCGCGGTACCTCAAGTACCCGGGGTAAGCACCCGATCACTACCTTTCCCTAGACGACACTAACATGGTGTCCACTCGTTGCTCCGTATCCTCACGATGTACATCATACGAGACCCACTCGAGATCGTAACATCCAAGAGGAGACACAACGGTGTATCCGGTGCCCTATGAAAACAATCATGG
The DNA here is from genome assembly GCF_002162155.2 of Triticum dicoccoides. Classification (NCBI taxonomy): domain Eukaryota; kingdom Viridiplantae; phylum Streptophyta; class Magnoliopsida; order Poales; family Poaceae; genus Triticum; species Triticum dicoccoides. Next base: position 576,741,634 of record NC_041387.1, on the reverse strand, counting down.
CCGCCCTACCTGGCACGACCCCGTCCTGAGAGAGCGCACCGACAACTCTCCCGTCACTAGTAATGCGGGCTCCAAGCTAGTATCGGTCTAGGTAATCAATAATGCACTTTCCCATATAAGGGTAGAGTGGTTGCGCATGTAAGGTTGGGACAGTCAACAAATCTTAAATCTAATCCGTTTTCGAAAAACAACACTCACACTTGCCTCGGTACACCACTTCGTCATCAAGTGGTTACCCATCTCATCATCTCCCTCGGGCATAAGTGGCACCCGACGGGGTTTTCGAAAAGTCTTTGTCTCCTTCACCATGCATATCCCCGTCCCTTTTTGCGTAGCATCTACTTTAGCATCCTATCTACTCCCACCGGCATAACCCTCATAAGAAGGTAGGGTCATGCACAATGCAAGTATCAACGAGGAAGTACGGTGGCGAACCATCAAAGTGGTTACCACCCCATCATGATTCCGTTGCAACAACAATATGGTGCTATATGACATGCATAAAAAGGGTTTCTCAATCATGGTCAAAGGGTTGCTTGCCTGTTTTAACAAAGTCTTCGAGGTCTTCAAATATCTCTGGTCCAACTCCGAGCATTTCGTCAACTATCGTCGAAAGCAACCATAATAAGCAACACAACAAGGCAGGAAATAAAAGTGCTCAAAAATATTAATTTGACTTTTCTAGGACTTCTCTGGTTATATGAAAAATAACCAGAGTGGTTTCATTGGAATTGGATCAGTGGATATTTCTGAACATTTTGATATGATGGAACCAAGGGGTTTACCGATTTGCAAGAAGTGTCCAGAAATATATATTTGGAAAATGAGCAAAGGCACCCATTTAACAAATCATGATTTTAGAAGCATCTAGGAGTTGGTTTCACTGGATTTGGAGTTCAAATGAATTCCCTATGAATTTGCAAAGTTGACAAATATGAAGAAATGGCTCATTATATTGTGGGGTACAGAAAGTATTAAGAAAAATGTTCATAAACTAAGTTATGAACTTAGAAGCATCTAGGAATTTGAATCATGGCATTTGGATCAATTATGAGCTCTCTGTGATTTTCTAAAGTTTATGACAGAGATGGAAAAACAAGATTTGATAAATGTTTGTGAAGAAAAAGTTTCTGGAAAATGAGCACATTGCTCCATGAGATAGACCATGATTTTATGAGTTACTAGAAATTTGAAACATCAAATTTGGAGGTAATATGAATATTTGGGAGATTTTACAAGTTTCTGGAAAAAGAAAAGACAAAGGAAGGGGGTTATACCTATACTGCGCACCGAGCGCGACATAGCGCCACAGCGCATTGGGCCGGCCTAGCTGCATGGCCACGCGGTTAAGGAGGGCCACGCCAAAGGCGGACTAGCGTAATACGCTTCTCTACGGGGGAGACGGTTCCCCCGGATCCCGCCTCCACTTAAACGCCGGGGCCCGCCGGCTGAGTTGCTGACCTGCGGAGCCCACCCGCAGGGTCGTCTCCTTCCTCCCGAGCCCACGACAAAGGGGATCAAGGTCGCGGTTGAGCGCCGGCCGGCGCTTGCCCCGGCGACATAGGCCACCCCGGCCAAGCTCCGGCCACCGGAGGGGTCGCCGGGGAGAGGCGCGTCAGGGAGAGCCCTCGGAGACGACAGGGGATGGCCGGAGCGCATCCGGCGACGGTCGTGGCAGACGGCCCCATCAGGCATTTGGCGGCACCGGCACCATGAGGCACGGGACGAGGCGGAGAAGAGCGGGGGAGCTCCGTATCCTAGCGGAGGCTCTCCTGGAGGTCGAAGGAGAGGGGGAGGGGCTCTGGTTCGCCGGAGCAAAGTGGAGGCCGATGGCGAACATGGTGGCCATGGAGAGGGCAAGAGAGCACGAGGGGGGGTGAGGGGGTGTCTGAGAGGTGCACGGGAGAGAGGAGGTTCGAACCGAGGCGAGAGAAAGAATCGGGGTGGCTTAAATGGGCGTGGCCGTGGAGCACCGTGGGCAGCGTCCACGGACGCGCTCGGGTGAGGTCATGGAGGGGAGAGGAGAGAGTTTTAGGAGGGGGTCGGCAGCTTGCCGTGTCCCAGACGCCGAGGCGGCCTCGTGAGACACGCTGGGGAGGCCCGAGGTGGCCGGAGGCGGTTGGCAGGGGGCGGCTACAGTGCGGGAGCGCACTGTAGCGTGCTCCAGAGCGCCCAAATGGCCGGCATGGCCATTTTCTAGGCAATGTGGGCGCCCCAAAGCATGTCCAGCAGGTCTAGGAGGGAGTAAATAAAGGGGGAGGGGCTTTGGATGCCCTGGGTGGCCACTAGAGGGAGGAGGTAGGTTGAGGGAGAGAGAGAAGCTGCTGTCCAGGAAGGTAAATGGGGTGTTTCACCCCTCAATCATTGAGCAATGGCCAGGGGGAGGTTACTGGGGGGTAGAGAGGGTCAGGAGTAGCTGTGGTACAAAGTTGAGCCCATGGAGATTAGTGGAAGAGGTTAAAAGTGGCATTTTGGTAAAGTGCCAGAAGGTGTTTGATAATGGTTTGGGTAAGTAGATGATTTCCATTTGTGATGAGACTCCACAGGGTGAAATGACACATATAATTAGGGCCTTCCACCAATTTAGAGATTATTTGGGCAAAGTTGCCAATGCAACTTTTGTAAACCCTTGAAATTAGCAGAAATGAACTTGTGTAGATCTAGTTGAGGAAATCACTTCTCCTTGATGCACCACATGGTGTGGTGGCCTCATTTGGCCATGTTAACATGCTCACAAAAGTTGGGATCAAGGAGAGAAAGTTGGTAGTACAAAGTTGTTCCAACTTGATTCGGGTCAGAGAGGGTTTTGGGGCACTTTGATCAATATAAAATTTTCTCCAACTTGTGCAATTTGGTCTAGATGAATTATTAGACCATTTGAGCATGTTCACAAGGTTTGAGAACATTTGGACATGTTTGGCAATGTAAAGTTCCTCAAACTTCAAAATGGACAGAAAAGGTTTTGAGAGGATTTCATGGGGTTGTACTATTCTCCATGACATGATACTGGCCAAGATCATCAAACATGTCATATGTGACATGCTAGAATTTTCTTGGAATTTTTGGAGAATATTTCCTTTGTAAATATTTCAAAAGCTTGAAATATCCAGAAAGGGTTTTTGAGGTATTTGACCAATATTTTAAACATGACCATGTGTTGAAACTCTTATATATGGGAATTATATTCCCATTGAGTTTCCCTGATTTTTTTCCAAATATTTTTAAAACAATAAAATATTTTTTCCCTATTAAATACCATTTCTGGCCTTAAGAAAAAGCTTTTAAATAAAATAGGAAAATAACTTTTAAAATTATATTTTTGTGGTTTATGGGAACCCTATATCTAATGGGTTTCAAATATACCTTTTGAAATATTTTTCACACCCCAAATCAAGTACTTGCAGTTCAAACCTCAATTCAGGGATTTTTGGAAAACTAATTTTAGAAAATACTTTTTGGCCAAATTATTTTTGTAAGAAAATACTATACTGTTCTATACACATGGTATGGTCATTGGGCAGAAGTTTGGACGAAGGGGATGAAGTATAAGAGTTGGAGGATTTATTTTATTTTTTTGAGCACTTGCAAACAACAGTCAAACATTCAATCAAAGCAAAGACAAAACACCCAAAAAAAATTGTCAAACCACATTTTATCATGATATATTAGCTTAAGTGTTTTGGCCTGAAAATCAGGGTGTGACACATCACCCACTCCAATTCAAATGGCTGATAAACAGGAAACATAGTTGAATGTACATACATTGTATGAGAGACAGATGCAATAGATAGTGTGGAAAAAAGAGGGCATGAAATAGTTGACATGTATATTGTTTAACTAAAACGGATAGCATGCCATAATTTCACATATATGACGTCTATCTAAACTGGATAGCATAGCATAACATAATTCAAAGATATGATGATTAACTAAACAGGATCGCATGGCATAATTCACCTACATGTTATCTAAGTAATCAGGATCGCATCATTTAATTCACATATGTGATTTATATGCTAAACAGAGGGCATTCGATAGATGTCTGAACTAAGAACATGGTGTTGAATATTGTGTATATGATGTCTAAACTATGCAATGCAAGACACCGTATGCATGATATGAGCAGTATAACCGTGCCAAGTTAGAGCATACACCTTAGTGGGGGAATAGGACTGGTCATCTGTCTGTGAATCCATCTCTGAGGAGCTATCGGGACCCAACAAGAGATCTGCTTCGACAGGTAGCACTGTCTGCTCTGAAGGCCTTGTTTTCACTCCAGATTTTTCCATCTCCCACCCAAATGGCCGATTCACAGGAAGAGTAGTTTAATGTACAAACATTGTCGACAAATGGAAATGTAATGAAGAAAAGGATGGGCAAGATATCATTCGAATATATGATGCTTGGTTAAACAGGATGGCATTGCACATTTCACATATATTATGGCTGGCTAAAAGACATGAGACTGCATAATTCCCATATATGATATAGAAACTAAACAGGTGGCATTACAGAACATGTCTAAACTAAGCAGATGACATATATGATGTCAAAACTAGGCACTGCAAGGCAACATATGCATGATATGACTAACATCATCATGCCAAGGTAGAGCAAACACCTTGGGGGGTAAATGGGAGTGGTCAGCAGCGTCTGAATACGCCTCAGAACAGATATCTTCCTCTGGATTACAATCTGGAGAGGGGTGGGGAGGGTTTGCCATTGAACCCACCATGGAGCGATGTCTGCATGACATTGTATTGCCGCGCAAAACTCTTCTCTTTTTCTCTACATGTTCAGCATGACTGTGTACAATATCTGACATGCATACGAAAAAAATATGGTGAGATTATGTAAGGAGAGCATGCAAAAATTTAGAGTGATGGTAACAACCAGTGGATCGACGTTTTTCCGTTGAACCAAAATAGCCCTAATGGATCGACGTGAATGTATAGTAATAACTGACGGCAAAAGGTGTACAACCTCTTTGCCGTAGCCGTGTCGACCTCATCATCATTGGGTTGGTCGTTGAAGCAGTTGAGGCAAAGGTGGCTGTCGAAGGTGTGGAGGAAGATCCGAGGAATCTGTAGACGGCGTCCTGGGCACTGCTCTGTTGTGATGGATCGTTCTGTCGTTGGAGCAGCTCCGGTGAGCCGTAAGACATCAAGGCTGAAGCAGCACAAACCAGACATCGTCAATCTCAAGTGGGATTCTAATAGCATCTCCAATAAATGATGAAAAATGGATGTAAAATTAACATCACCAAAAACCACCTGACTACAATAGATGAGGTAAAAATTGTTGACTCTGAACTTAACTGTCGAAACTGAAATTAACTTTGGAATCTGAATTCTACTGTCGGAACTGAACGCAATGGTAGCAGAGAGACACTTGACATGTAGTTTAGGGAGGGCCTGCAGTTCATCTTCAACCTGCACACCCCTGAGCTACCTGCCACCACCGGCCGAACAGCCGGCCCCAGCGCCGCCTCGCCACCCCGAAACAACTCGCCACCGCCGCCCCGGCCAGCCCTCTAGCCCCTCCCCCCACCCTGAACCCTAAGATAGATAGTGGGGTACCTCTCCGGCGAGCCCCCGTCCCTGCTACGGGTGGTTCTTCCTTAACTCCGGCGAGCC
>NC_041387.1:576719193-576735370 GCF_002162155.2 Triticum dicoccoides | reverse complement strand
CCCCCCAACTCCTGAAAATCGACTGACCCAAAAGTCGATTCAGTCGACTGAAGTGTGGCTTAATCGGAGCAGAGTAGCAGCACGAGCGAGGGGGAGAGCAGCAGCAGCAGTTGGGCAAGCGAGCGATCGAGCGAGAGCCAGAGCAGCAGCAGCAGCGCGAGCGAGCGAGCGAGAGCCGGAGCAACAACAGCAACGCGAGCGAGTGAGCGAGAGCCGGAGCAGCAGCAGCAGATCCGGCTGGTATGGACTCTGCCGCCAAAGGGGCCATGCACTGGGGGAGAGCCGCCGTGGAGATGTCGCTCGCGGCGCCGGCTTCAAGGTAGCCACTCCATGGCGGTGCGGGATGGAGCATCGTCGGCGCCGGGAGGTCGAGTTAAGGAGAATGTGCGATGCGATGAGTGTACAACCTCTTTGGTGGCGCCGAGTAGGCCTCGGCTTCGTCCGAGGAGTCGGTGAGGATGATGTGGTTCCGGTGGAGCAGGTTAAGGCGGTGCTGTGGGGATGGAGCAGCCGCGATAGACGAGGCGATCGTCGGAGCAGCTCCTTGGAGGTGGAGGACAGGGCGGCTGAACCGGCGGGACGGCGAGATGGACGACGGATTCTCATCCAAGGAGGTGGACGAGGGACGTTGAGCTGTTGCGGTGGACGACGTCATCGGGGAAGAGGCTCCGACTGGGCAGCGGTGACGTGGCGGACAGAGGAGGGTGGGGTTTCGTGGCTGGAGCGGAGAGGTTATGGCTGCCTGGGATTTCGAATGGTGAAAAGGGGGCGATGGGAGGGGGTGAAGCATGACTTAGGGACGCGCTTGTCCAAGATGTAGGGTGTGTTACAAAAGTACCCCCCACCAATTTGAACTAGTGGCCCTTTCGGCTCAGGGTTAGAAGGGGGATTTCGCGTGTCGGGATTTGGCAGCTGGAGGGAGTTTTCGCGCGCGTTGTAATTTTAGGATAGCAAGGCGCGGGTTATGAAGGCACCAGTTTTGGGAGCACGATATCTGAATTTTCGGGATATAACAGGACGCGGGTTTAATTTTAGGGACAAGCCTAACATGTAGTAATATTGTGCTTTTTTTGACTCCATAGTAATATTGTACTTGTACGTACCAAATCAATTCACACTTCCCTCAACCAAAAAGAAAACGAAAAAAAATAAAACTATTCACACCACACAAAGAGAGAGTCTTGCCCCGTTTTACTATACAAATGCTATTCAAAGCTACTCCCTCCTTCCATCTATATAGGGCCTAATGCGTTTTTCGATGCTAACTTTGACCAAATATTAGAGCAATGATATATGACATGCAACTTACACAAAGCACATCGTTAACTTAGTCTGTGAAAGGTTCTTTCAATGATATATTTTTCACATTGTGCATGTCATGTACTATTAATCTTGTCAATAGTCAAAGGCGGTCTTAAAAATCTCATTACGCCCTATATAGATGGAAGGAGGGAGTATGAATCCATGTTATGTCCTATTAATTTTTTTCGCTTTGCTGTATAATGCATGTAACCTACTCATAACAACATTTTAGTGCATTCCAAATGTCTATACTACCGCTGCAATTCTAACTAAATTTGAATTCGTTTCTCTATTTCAATAAGAATCTACAATCATGATTGTAGCCAACTTCAACCATCATAGTTTCCTTGCTATCCGCCAGATATAAATCGGACAGCCTATAATGCAGGATGGCAGGCACACTATCATCAAAAACTCCGTTTTTTATAAGAGTAGAGATAAAATATATTAAATGTAGTATAACATGTTCATAAACACACCATGTGTATCACCATTATATATATTCACACATATGTCGGTTTAAAACACTATGATAAATTCTTCAAATATCCGAATTCGCTTTTTATAATGAAGTATATATGATCTCTATTCGTCTTTTACACCCACACAACCCTCTTATCTTTGTAGCTAGCGCTAACTTTCTCTTGTGCATGCACACGCCCGCATCCCTCTCACCCTCCCTCAGCATTCTCTAGCTCCATCGCGCAAATTCGTCTTTTCACTTTAGGTCGTTCACCCACGGTGTGTGTAGGCCCCCCAGCTCCTTCTTTACGGCACAACATCGATCGATATTCCTCTCTAGCCAGGTGTGCCTAGCACAAACACAAGCTTCCCCTCTTCTCTTGTCACCATCCATGCGTCACTCCCACCACTCTTTTCATCGTTCTCGTACTCGCACACTCCTCCTCGTTTGATATAGTATGCCTCTCGTACCACCTCCTACATGCATCCCTCTATCTCTATCCTTCTCCTCGTGCCTCGTTTGCTTCTAACACACACATGCATGTATACCGATCGATCTCCCAACATATACCTGGATCGACTTTAACTACCCCCCCCCATCGATCGACGTACCTCACAAGTTATGTCTCTCCTTTCTCTAACAAAGGGCGATTGATCTTCCTATGTAGTTATGTCTGCTTACCACAGCCACATCATCCCCCATCATCATTTGTGCATGCCTCCTGACCCGTCTCTCACACGCACGTGCACAGACAACAAGAAGCCATCTCCTCTCTTATTGATATTGCGGGCGTGCCCTCCGTTTGTCTAGCAAGCCTATCTCACCATTTGTTAGAAGCAACTCCACTACCACCCCCTCCAACACTCTAGCTCTGTCTCTCTCCCAACCTTATTCCTCTCATGCACATATGCATGGATGCCGATCGATCTCCCTTAATACATGAGGCAGATCGATCTCCTTAATACATGAGGTAGGCCTCTCTCCTCCTCCACACATATACCAACCATTGTACCTCTATAGTTAATTGGGCCTCCCTCTTCCCCCACCACACACCGATAGTTGAGCGCTGCAGGTAGGTATCCATGCCACAGAAACAAACTGCACATGTCCCCTCTCACATTCCAGTAGGCCAACCACTCTATATCTTTGACGTGGGCACACACAAATTCGATGGCACTCTTTATCGATCACGCACGCACACACACACACATCATCCCTCTTTTCGATTCTATGGACACCTCAAGCCGGTGATACCTCCACTCTCTTCTCGTGGATAGCCCCCTCTATATATATGTTATATCCAGTACTCTATTTCACACACATTGCATATGTTTCATTTTTTGATTGAACCCCCCCCCCAAAAAAAACTCTCAAGAACCCACACACTATATCTCTCTAGGTTTGTATCTCTCTCACACAACCCCACGTAGGTGGTGTACGTATACAAGAAGAGAATAGGTGCACCGTGCACGTACTCACGCTTCGTGCCCAGCCACACCCGTGCGGGTACACGGTGGAGCTCATTTCTTTACGAAATAGCAGCCCACGTGCTAATTTGAACGCCTGTAGCGGTTGTTTACCTAGGGAGGTCATGTACCACGCCTGCACGAAACAAACTTCGACTTGATGCGTTGCCGTGTTATTTTTAAATAAAGTTATAGCGCTCAATGGCACATACACAGAATATAAAACGATTTTTATGGAGAAAAAAGTAGTCCGCTCACTATATACAATGGAGCCTTGCGTGCCTGGTTTGTTGCTCTTCAGAGTATCTCACACAAGGCTGCGGTGGCCTCTCTCTCTCTCTCACCGTTGGTCACTGATACGGCCGCATCCCGTCCGCCGGGGGAAAGGGAGTGCGGTGGCCTCTCTCTCTCACCGTTGGTCACTGATCCGGGCGCATCCCGTCCGCCGGGGGAAAGGGAGTGTGGTGGCCTCTCTCTCTCTCTCTCTCACCGTTGGTCACTGATCGGGCCACATCCCGTCCGCCGGGGGAAATGGAGGAAGTGCATCGTTTCCCTGTTCAATGGCGCCGAGGTAGCACATCCCGATCTGCGGTACACGCCATTCTCTCTGACCAAGCTCCGGCGCGGCAGGGTCTACGCCACCTGCTCGCAGATTCCGCCCGCTGCTGCTCACCTAGTTACATCCCGACGACCTCCAGGTACCCCCTCCGGCCTTGCTCCACTGCCTGTCTTCCCACATCGCTGCATGTGGATCTTCCATAGTTCTTTGCCCAAAACGTAGCTCGTCCAGCGTACTTTCCATATTGCATTCTCGTCCTCACACTATTTTAGACAAACACAACCGTGTTGTTATCTTCCCTTAGGGCAAGGAATATGCTTCTTTTTTGTCGTCGCATGTGTCATCAACTGTTATTGGCCAGTAATTGTTTCCTTTCTACCTCTTTTTTGCAAACAGGGCTATCCATTTCACCTCGTTGCTATTGTGACCTTTTGGTGAACTGCACAAATCACTTTTTTCTTAAGAGTGTTTTGTGCAGTTGTACTAAAATGTCACATGGGCAACGTCTCTACATTTTAGTGCGACTGCACAAAGGGAGATTGGTTTTGCTCTATCCTCCTCATCCAACTCCGAGCCTAATCTTCTCCAACTAGTTAGTCTTAAAAGAGACTGCAAAGGTGACCAGCTTCTATTTATGTGTTTATTGTTTCATCAGCAGTCCTTTATTATCGTAATCACACTTAATATCTTTGGAACAGGGACGCTCAGCTCTATTTTAGTGGAACTACACAAAATGATCGGAATGTTGCATGCTCCAGACAGATACTTTTTTTCCCAACATGCCTTGTTGATTTAGACAGAGCTGGGGGGACGTTGCTGCCAATGAAAGCATGGATCAATTTTAATTTAACACCTTCTCACAACTCTGTCTTCAGTTGTGATGTAATTATTAGCTTTGATCTGCTAATAATTGACATGCATTAGCAAGGAAGTTAGTTTTTTATTGTTTTCGAAAGAGCATCGATGGCAAGACACGCGAAACAGAAGCTGAAAGCTCACACCATTGTATAATTTCATGTCTCGCTGGAAAATTATTTGTATAGTACGTCAATTATGTAAACAAATGATGGAAGCTTGATAGCATTGCCAGAAGCCTCTTCATCTTCTGGGTCCATCTGCCATGCACAAAATTATACTCCTTCGTTCCTAAATATTTGTCTTTTTACAAATTTCAAACAGGCATATTTTAGAGTGTAGATTCACTCATTTTGCTTCGTATGTGTACTCTCTCCGTTCCTAAATATTCTATTCCTCTTCCTAGAGATTTCAACAAGTGACTACATACGGAGCAAAATGAGATAATCTACACTCTAAAATATGTATATACATCCGTATGTGCCAGTCCATTTGAAATCTCTAAAAAGACAAATATTTGAGTAGTCACTCGTTGAAATCTCTAGAAAGACAAATATACTCCGGAGTATATTTAAGAACCGAGGGGGTAGTGCACAACCGCATGGGAGACTCAGCCCGGTCATTGCAATGCATTAATAGTGAGCAATTAGCAATCAAATCGTAAGCCCCACCTTTCCCACTGTAAGTTGCTTTGAAGAAGCAACCATCAATACGCTCTTCTTTGAATCCGCTCATATTACTCCATCCATCACTGTTTATACAGTGCGCTTCAGAAAAAATAAAAAAAATATGTGGGACCAAGGCAACTAGCGATCGGCCTGAAAAATAGCATTGGTAGTTATAGCACGGCGTCTATTACTAGTAGAGGGAATAATGCGTACACACATGCATGCAGTGCTTCCACCCCGGGTACACACATGCATGCACTTACTCCATTCCGTAGTTACATGGAGAGAAAATTGTGGACTTGATTGCGGTTACCATGCCCTAATTAATTGAGCATTAAACCAAACGCGTCTAAAGTCTCTCTCGTGGTGGAAATGCATTGAGAGAAATGCATCATAATGAAGCGCGCCCTGTAAACTGTGACGGAGGGAGGAGTAGTACGTATGAAGGTTCAAAACCAAGTACGCGTATGGCCAGTCGGTCAACGCACCTCCTCTTGGCATATCACTGACATGTGGGACAGGAGTGTGAGCAAACCGATCTCAGTTGACGGCAAAGAGCCAACCCACCATTCCTTGAGAGAGACGAGGAGCGAGAACACACAGACGGGTTCGCATGGAGGCCAAGATATATTCGGGCATGGTTGGTTGATCGATATCATTCATTACATGTTGATGTTGGGCTGCCGTTTTCCGCCCTTCTCCGGAATAAATGTGTACTTTATCAGAGATAAAAAGAAATAAGAGTACAAACGCTCCACCATGCGGTTCTAGTAGTAGTATTACTCGTACTACTGCGCTTGGCTCTTCGCCTCTTCGTGAAGTCGAACAATGATGGTACTCCGCATGTTGGGTACTACAGTGTATGCCTCTGACAATCTGGCACCGAATGGACTGATGCATGTCCACCGAGGGTAGGTTGCATTAGTCAAAAGGCGTAAGCGAGCTTCACCTTGTCCTGCAAGCTTCTCCTCGTTCTGCGAGTTGACGGGACACACCAAAAAGTAGTCCTAGTCCATACTCCCTCCTTTCCGGTTAATATGGCTCAATCCTTTTTGTGGGTAAATGAGAGAGCTTTATTCATATATAAGCATTCTTAGGACGATCAGCCAAGACACTGGTCACTAGGAAGCGAGGTACCCCGCAAAAAAAGAAGTAGGAAGCGAGGTGTTTCATCAAGCCAGCTCTCGGCCATATTCAAAGTGCAGCAAGCACGGTTCGCACGAAGATGCGCCACAAGGTTTGTTGACCTGTTTACATGCTGAATAACAAAAAAATAGGAAATATTACCGAGCGCTACTATTTGTAACAGGATATGAGCCAGAATTAATCGAGAATCGTGGCGAGTGTTCCATGCAATCAACTTCCATTATCACATGCGAGAACCCTCGAAGATAACCAAATGTGTTGAAGATTGCTTTATCACATTTTAAAATTATAATAAGAGTGCAGACGCTCCTCCATCCGGTTCCTAGTACATACTAGTATAGTACGTACCTTTATAGACTATATTAGTAAACTTTGTGCTTGGCTGTTCGCCTATTCGGGAAGTCGAACAATAGTAGCACTAGTAGTATATTGTATGCTTTTGGCAATCTGACACCGAATTAACTGTTGCACGTCCATCGCCTGAGCGAGGGAGAGCTTGCATTAGTCAAAAGTTTCTCCTTGTCCTGCGAGCCACCGCGCGCAAGTAATGCTAGTCCATACTGCCTCCTCTCCGGTTAATATGGATTAATTTCAAACGAGATAAATACACTGTCTGTCACTACATATTTGTAAAAATACGGTCAGTGGACTTCATAATATGCTCATTGCACTCAATATATATATATTCCGGTGTTTATACGGTCACTAGCTCACCCTGACTGAGTATGTGTGTGCATGCACGTGTAGGTTGAGCACTTAGCGTGACCGTGTGTGTTCCGTCGTGTGCTCGGACATGCATGCATTAGGGCGTCGCGCGCGTTTTTGCGTCCATGTGTACGTGTGACTGTTGCATACACGTAGGGGGAGTACATGTAGGGGCCACTAAGGAGCGGTCAAATCACACAGTAAATCATGTCTTTCGTGTTCGTGTCTCACCCTCCTCCACGGCTCGACCCCACACGGTCGCTCGGCATGCCACTCACCGCAAACCGAGTATACGATAACTTTCCCGCCTGCTTGTCGATGGATCGCGCCATGGAATACTACTAGCACTACTGGAAGAGATTGACGAGTTGGGGGAGGACAGCTAGCTGTAGCACGGACTCCCAAAAACTATTTACATGCATGTTGTAGCCGGCTATTGCAACCTTTGAACGCGGAGCAGCCGCGTGCACCCAGAAGCGGCACGGGCGACGCTCTCTCGGCCGGCGCGCCGCGTCAATGCCGGCGCCAGTGAGAGGTCGCGTCCGCTCTGGCCGGGCATAAATGCAGCACTGACCGTTTCGGGCGGGAAGCACACGCGGGTGATGAAGAGGGTTCGGGTTGGTCAGGACCGGCCGTGGCAGCGGTTCGGACGTGCACAAACAAGAGATGTTGTATGTTAATATTGCTGCGTATATAATTAACAACGTGAATAATGTGCCAGTTGGACAAATATGATTGGAGATGGAGATGGAAATGGAATTTTACGTAAACACGGATATGCATGTCTATGTCTATGTGTGTGTGCGCGACGACTCTCGCGACCTGGAAGCGGGGGCATGTTTTTGATCGAGTTTTCTTTCTTGGTACGTTAGAAAATCAGTTTCTCCAATTCACATCTAGATGTTATTTAAGGATATCACATCTAAGCTCCCACAAGTATATAATGTAGCAACAAGAAACCAAAAAAACTAGGACAAAAAGAATACCACAAACTATCGATGCTCATGGTCGCGCCTCATGGTTGCGTCGGCTGGTGAAGCTGATCGATTTTCAATGAAAAACAAGTTGTCTTCCATCAGTGCTCTTTGCTTGTTATGCACAAAGATGATATCCTTCGTTAGTTCACCTTGGTTGCGTTGGAGACGCAGTCGTCTTTCATGTTGGTGCAATTTTATCACACAATTGGCTATGAACTAAATGTTTCCTCGAAGAAGGATCGACGTTGGTACTAAGAGCATAAGTTTTGTATTGATTTCTAAGCCTTCTCACAACTTTGTCTCCAGCTCCCCTCTAATTTTATTTGTCCAGCTATTAACTTTGATTTAAACAATGGTGTGGACTAAAAACCCGGATGGACGTAGTACCCCTCCATTTTTATTTACTCCGCATATTAGATTTGACTGAAGTCAAACTTTGTAATACTCTCAAACCTTTCCGATAATTGAAATTAAAATTCTTTATTTGTACACACTCTCACACGTTTCCGATAATTTGGCGCATGTGTGGTTGTTCACTTAGGCTGGTCATAGTGGGGAGTAATTTAGACTAGTAACATGTATATGTTACTAGTCTATGTTACTACCTCTGTAGTGTATAGTATTATAGATTAGCATCATAGGTGGTCTTATTTATTGCCATGCATGACACATAGCAGCATCACATTTATTATGTTACGGTATCCACCTATGTTACTATAACCATCTCTCTCTTCTTTAATTGCTTGCCACATAAGCATGTTTGCGAGTCCCAAGTGCATGATACTACTTATGTTACCCCCACTATGGCCATCCTTAAGGGAGGGTAGTGTACCACACGTGAAGGACAGGAAGTGCGACCAGGACGCGTGGGCGTGGATTGTTAGTTCATCGGAAGTAGTACTCCCTCTGTACATTAAATAAAGAGTTTCGTTTCGTACTTACACAATTTAAAACGATTGTTATGGAGAGAATAAGAAAACCACTCCACTATATATTAGTCGTATACACACGAGAGTACTATATGGACACAACTTCATTGACTTAGTGCACCTGCCTTTGGGTTTATGACAGGTGGGCCCAAAATGTGGCTGGCTCACCTATCATACAGCCAAAAGCAGATGGAGTGAAGGCACCGGAGCTCAGTCCGTACTACATTAGTATATATATAAGCGGGAGCCTCAGCGCTTGTTCGCTAGGGTTTGCACTCTCCACACGCTCGCCGCAATACATATATGTTACACACTGGAGGCTCAGTGTTCATTTGCTAGGGTTTGTTATATTCACAGTCTCTCACCCTCTCTTCACCAGATCTAAACAAGACTGCGTTGGCCTCTTGTCTCTCTCCCCCCTCACAGCTGGTGAAGGAGGCATTCGTATCCCGTCGCACCGGGAAGGGGAGGAGGTGCAGCGTTAACTCTATCGCCTTCGGCGAGGGAGGCAATCCACCGCCGGTTGCACTGTTCTCTTTCACCCAGCGCCCGTGCGGGAGGGCCACCGACCCCTTCTTCCTCGCTGCCGTATGTAGTGTGGGCAGATCCGGCCTCCCGCCGCACGCCTTGCCACATCCCGATGACCCTAAGGTATAAGTTTCTTTGAAACCGTCGTTGCTCTAGCTGCATGTGGATCTTTTTTGATCTGTAGTCGAATCTAGGTCTTGGTTCAAAGAGGAAAGAAAGGTGCAGTGGGGTGGAGCATGAATCTAGGACGTGGTTCAATGAGGAAAGGAGGGAGGAAAAGTAGTATAGACTGGCTATCCAGCCGCTTTGTTGGTCGAAAAGGAAAAAAGGGGGTAACCCAGTACACACATCTGTAAGGAACCAATCTCTTTGTTGAAAAGGGAACAAAACTGGGGGGGGGGGGGTCGGTAGTTTGTGCAGGACTAGATTTGCTGCCCTCACATAGGAAAAAGTTCAAAGAGAACAAATATGGGACCAACACAGATATGCTGCTTGGCTACATACTCTGCATCACCCATTTATACGTGTGGACGCACATGGTGCTAGCATGTCCCATACAGCTATTTTGTTGTTGTTAATCTAAGAATGCCGCCGTTTTTAACGAATGTTGTTTCAAGAGTCTCTCTGTTAATATGAATCAATGCTACCGTTTTAGAAATGCTACTATCCTACTTTGTTTTCCATCCAAGATAAGTTAGATGCTTCTTTCTGTCATCGTTTGTTTCATCCTCCTTTATCGGCAAGTAATTGTTTCCTATTTTGCCTCTGTTAAAACAGGGGTATCGATTCAACTTGTTGCTATTGCAACATTTTACTTCGCTCCTCGAAACACTTATGTTTTAAGAGTGTTTTGTGCAGTTCAACTTGAATGTCACACCGGTGACTTTGCTTAATTTTGGTGGAACTGCACAAAAGGAGATCGAGATTTGTTTCCATTGTTCCTGTCGAGTTGTTTCAAATCTTGGTCTCTACCACATGATATCTATTCAACTTGTTGCTATTGCGACATTTTGCTTTGCTACACGAAACACTTTGCTTGATTTCAGTGCAACTGCACAAAATGAGATTGGATTTCCTATTCGTGTTAGCATATTTGTATTTTATCCTGGTGTTCTAATGAAAGGTCAACAGGCCTTCATCCACATGATTGTGCAGTGTGCTTTGAGATGTTGTGCTACTTGTATTTGTACTATTTTAAATAAATGTTGAATTGAAGCTATTGTATTGCTGTCTTTTCCCATTAAGTAGTGAACAAAAATGGGACCATCCCAGACATGATGCTTGTTGCTTTGTTACAACAAACTCTGCATCACCCCCTTTATAAGTAGATGGAAGCACATATTGTTGTTGCGCCCACTCTCCCCTGGAACTGTTTATGCTTTTCGTTAATCTAATGCCGCTGGTAAAATTAAACAATGCCACTCTCAGAATTAATTAACTACTGAATCTTAGTTCAAAACTGCAACACTTGTTAGGAATGGTACTATCCTGCTTTGTAGTTCTTTCTACATGTTTAACCAAGGTATTGTTAAGATAATGTCTCTTTAAAAATGAATTAGTTGCATTGTTTTAGGAATGGTACTTTTCTGCTTTGTCGTTCTTTATACATGTTGAACCAAGGCATTGTTAAGATAATGTCTCGGTCAATATGAATGAATCACACTGATGGAGAATTGCTCCTCTCCTGCTTTGTTTCCCATTAAGACAAGTCATCAACCGTTATTTCTCAGTAATTGTTTCCCTTATAACTATTGTTGCTTACAGGGATATCAAAATTAAAGCTCGGTTTTATTCCGACTTCGATTTTAGTTGAAGCGCACAAAAGGAGCCAATGTGTCCAAGGCAAACTGCTGCGTTACTGCTCCCAGTTGGTCGTTCCACTTTGCAGAAAGAAGCAGTCACTGGATGCGGTACATTACAGAAGGAATGACCGAGAAGCTTTACAGAGTATTATTAGACACCGGTGACATGACTAGTCTGCAGAGACCATTGGCAATTTAACAACACGTGGAGTGCCCTGGGCAAAAAGTGCCCAAACAAGTACAAGAAGCTAAGACAGGACACAATCATAGGCATTACATATTTTGAATGGGAAAAGCTTGTCAAAGTTTAATCATTGATGTTAGCAAGAAGACATTAGTTTAATATATTGGAATTGGAAAACCTTGTCAAAATTTGCTCATTGATGTTAGCAAGAAGACGTTAGTTTAATATATTGGAATTGGAAAACCTTGTCAAAATTTGCTCATTGATGTTAGCCAGAACACATGCATTTGATATTTTTGAGTGGGATGCCCTTGCTCTGAGCAGCGTCGAGTGTTTTTTCCTATTCCTGTGTTCAGTTTAGAAGTAAATAGTTACTCTGCTGAGATATTCCTGTGTTAAGAGTTTGTTCTGAATATTTTCTATGTAATGCCATGCCTTGTGTTTGATTGCAAAGTTGAGCTTGGAATGTTGTGGCATGCGGCATCACGAGCTGTTCACCGTGCCTCCTGAGAATAATGCTTCGTATTGTTTTGCATGTCGATCTAATGCCAGTGATTTGCTTGTTAAGAAGATCATCCTCTTCTGTTGTTTCCGTGCGTAATAAGTTCATCGTCTGATGTTTCATTCATAGCCTATACGACATGTTGGGTAGGTTAGACGTGAAACCATATGATCTTCCGACCAACTCATGATATTAGGCCGTGATTGGATCATCGTTTTCCAACCAAAACCGCTTGTAAAACTGACACTTGTAAATTAAAGCAGATGGTCTCGGGCGAAGGCGCTTGGTTGGTCGATTTCGACTAGTAAAATATCGGAAGTACTTCACACACGATAAAAATGTTGAACGACACTCGGACGATTGCTAATCCAGCCGTTAGCTGCTGTTTCAACCTTGCCCATGGATGGCATGATACGCACGTCGTGCATGTATCGTCTGGTAATGTCGTCCATATAGCAATGCTCGTAAAAAATACACAGGTCTCTCAAATTACACGCGTAACCCACCGGTTTTACTTACAGACCTCGGGCCTTCTGATGACGAGTAAATTAAACTTGTATGTTAATACAGGTTTGAAATAAACTAGAGCTCCCAAGCGCGGCCTTACCGTTTCATGCCGTCTCAGTTTCTCGAAGGTGCTCATAGGTGCCCGATGATCCTGTCTTCCTGAATGAGCAGCAGGCGTTGTATCAGACCTCCGTAGGGCCCGCGAGGCCCTCTCCATTGTCCTTCGAGTTGTTGCGCTCGTCGTGGCGCCGAGCATTGTTAACATGGTCAACAAACATGAGGATTCAGGAGATGAACTTTATTTTGACTGGATGACACTAGGGACCCACTAGGGCCATAGCCGTACGTACGCAAGTGCCTCCTTATTATGTACAACTATATTTTTTTTTGCTTTCTCCTGGTTTCCTGACATCACGGTCCCACACCATTGTCAATCAATGTAGTCAATATAAACGGGAGAATTGTACAAGGTGCGGCCGACAGCTGGGACCAAGCAGCTCGAGCAGTATTTGTGTTTTTGAGGCGTGAGCACTACAGAGTTTTTCTTGGCGATGATTTCGTTGTTGTTCAGAGGAGAGCAGGGTATTAACTGGGCGGGCTGTGGCCCGTCTAGCCCAGGCCAGATATCCAGCCCAGATACTACTTTTTTCAAAATGAAAATGGCTAGCCCAGCTATACGTCTTTTTGAGGAATACCCAGGCAAGGTCAACTTGTTATTCTCCGCCCCGCTGTGCTGCAAATCTTTACTAGGAGGGATGCATTAGGCTTAACAGAAAAATGGGCTTTAAAAATAATAAATGGGATGTAATTATAAAAACTGGGCAGTAACTATAAAAAAATGCACCAAACACGAAATTAGTTTATAAAATATTATTTATGGATTTTGAAAATCTTAAGTTTTCATTGTTGCGCGCGCAATGTTTCGTTGGATTTTTACGTAATACAAATTTATATTTAATATAAATAGAAATTTCGGGATAAAAATATTTCGGATCCCATCAAAATGTGGGAAATTTTATTGAATTCTGTCTTCAATGGTTGATTGAAATTATTAATCGTTGTCCTAGCTAGAAAATGGGCTGTACTTTTAACAAACTGTAAATGGGTTGTTGTAAATTCCATTAGAATTCAAAAATGGGTTGTACATTCTTACAAAACGCAAATGGGCTATAAGTTCTCTGCCACACACTTGTGGGACTACTAAGTGATGCGTCCCCTAAAAAAATAAGTTGACGGGTATGCAAGGCTTGGTCAACTTATTATAGTCAACACACGGTTCTAGCAGCAGTGGCTGTTGGATGTCTATCCAATGGATGTCGTGCTTCTTCTTCAATCTCGGATATTCTTAGCTTCGCCCGCCCAAAAAATGATTCCTCCCCCCAACATCCGGGGCGCACCGTTTCGGAGGCTGACCTGTGGGCCTACTAAGTTGGAGCGTACAAAGGGCTTTGTCAACTTAGTCAATATAAACGATTCTAGCTTCAGTGACCGTACGATGTCCATCCAACGGCCGTAGTGCTTCTTCAACCTCTGGTCTTCTTGGTCCAGCCGCCCAAAGCAGCGCCGGTCGTGCCGCCTGCTCCTGCCTCCCGTGGCCGGCTGTGCTGCAGCGGAGGCCTCACCACCCCCAAACTACTCCCATCGCTGGCCAGGCCATCCCTCCACTCACCCACACCCCCTGTTATTCTGCGGGGACGACAGCCTCACACCGCAGCCAAACCATTGAACCCTCGTACTCCTCTCCGCGCGGGCTTCTGCTGTTGCGTCTTCCCCGGCTCCGAGGCGTCCCCTTCCTAGGCGTCGCCGTCGTCCATCGCCCTGGTGCTCTCGGCGCGGTGTGGTCAACGTGGTCAACGACCGACTTCCATCGGAAGAGTACTGTATGTGGAGAGGCTGACAGCTGGGTCCACGGCGGCCGCAAGGAAGAACCTCCTTATTACGCGCAAAATAATTATTCCTCCACCTAACAGCAGGGACCCGTCGGACGGGCCACCTTATTTTGCGAAAAAAACGTTTCCCCCCTGGCTGCTGGTACCCACCAGACGGGCCACCGTATATCGCAAAAAAACGTTCCCCCCGTTGTCAGCTCGGACCCACCGGAAGTGCCTCGTTATTACGCACAAAAAAATGAATACTCCCCCTGCTAGCTGGGACTCACCTCGGTGGGAAGCTGACTTGTGGGCCTACTAAGTTAAGGGGGACAGAGGGCTTTGTCAACTTAGTCAATATAAATGATTCTAGCTCTAGTGACCGTACGATGTCCATCCAACGGCCGTAGTGCTTCTTCAACCTCTGGTCTTCTTGCTCCAGCCGCCCAAAGCAGCGCCGGTCGTGCTGCCTGCTCCTGCCTCCCATGGCCGGCTGTGCTGCCGCGGAGGTCTCACCGCCTCCATACTACTCCCACAGCTGGCCAGGCCATCCCTCCACTCCACTCACCCACACCCCCTGTTATTCTGCGGCAACGGCAGTGCCGCCGAACCAGTGAACCCTCGTACTCCTCTCCGCGTGGGCATCCACTGCCGCGTCTTCCCTGGCTCCGCGTCGTCCCCTTCCTAGGCCTCGCCGTCGTCCACCGCCGTGGTGCTCTCGGCGCGGCGTGGTCAATGTGGTCAATGACCGAATTCCATCGGAAGAATACTATACGTGAAGAGGCTGACAGCTGGGTCCACGGCAGCCGCAAGGAAGTGCCTCCTTATTATGCGGAAAATAATTATTCCTCCACCTGATAGCAGGGACCCACCGGACGGGCCACCAGTATTTCGCGAAAAAAACATTTGCCCCTGACTGCTGGGACCCACCCGACGGGCCACCGTATTTCGCGAAAAAAACGTTCCCCCTGCTGTCAGCTCGGACCCACCGGAAGTGCCTCCTTATTACACACAAAAAATTAATACCTCCCTGCTAGCTGGGACACACCTTGGTGGGAGGCTGACTTGTGGGCCTACTAAGTTGACGGGGACGAAGGGCTTTGTCAACTTAGTCAATATAAACGATTCTAGCTTCAGTGACCGTATGATGTCTGTCCAACGGCCGTAGTGCTTCTTCAACCTCTGGTCTTCTTGCTCCAGCCACCCAAAGCAGCGCCGATCGTGGCGCATGCTCCTGCTTCTCGTGGCCGAATGTGCTGCCGCGGAGGCCTCACCGCCCCCTACTATTCCCACCGCTGGCCAGGCCCTACGGCGACGGCAGCCTCACACCGCAGCCGAACCAGTGAACCCTCGTACTCCTCTCCGCGCGGGCTTCCACTGCTGCGTCTTCCCCGGCTCCCCGTCGTCCCCTTCCTAGGCCTCGCCGTCGTCCACCGCCCTGGTGCTCTCGGCGCGGCGTGGTCAACGTGCTCAAGGAACGACTTCCATCGTACGTGGATTGTATGTGGAGAGGCTGACAGCTGGGTCCACGGCCGCAGCAAGGAAGTGCCTCCTTATTACGCGGATAATAATTATTCCTCCACCTGAAAGCAGGGACCCACCGGACAGGCCACAGTATTTTGTGAAAAAAACATTTCCCCCCTAACTACTGGGACCCACCAGCTGCACCTTCGCATGCAAGGAAGTGCGTCCGGGCAAAAAAACGATTCGCCCCCC
>NC_041387.1:576712065-576719006 GCF_002162155.2 Triticum dicoccoides | reverse complement strand
CATCTTCGCACACAAGGAAGTGCGTCCGGCAAAAAAAACGATTCGCCCCCCTGACTGCTGGGACCCACCAACTAAACCTTCGCACGCAAGGAAGTGCGTCCGGGCAAAAAAAAATGATTCGCCCCCCTGACTGCTGGGACCCACAAGCTACATCTTCGCAGGCAAGGAAGTGCCTGACAGTCGGGACCCACCTGGTCGAAGCGTATGTACCGTTGTCATTCTGGTCGCGAATGTGTACGTACATATATACTAGTGGATGTAGAGGCGCGCACGTGTCGTAGTAGAGGCGTGCATGTAGCATGTACACGTACGTACAGTGGCGAGGGTGCAAGAAAGAAAATACGACCACGTACATACATACAGGCAGGGTCTCGAACGCCTACTCGCGCATACATACATGGCTGGGTCGGAACGGAGAAACATCATCGTCGTCGTGTTCATGGGGAGCCAACTGGCTGGGTCGGAATGGAATGCGTGGTCGTGTTCATTGGGAGGGCTTGGACGGAACAGGCGATGGTAACGAGGCCTGGCGTACCGCACAACGGAGGAAACGGCCTTGTGTTCGACCGGCCACGTTCGAAACGGGGTCCTGTTGATGGGGAGGGGCCTGGTGTACCGCAAAACGGAGGAAACGGACCTCCTACGGTTGAAACGGGGGTCCTATTGATCGGGAGGGGTGTGGCGTACCGCAAAACGGACGAAACGGACTTGTGTTGGAGCGCTACGGTCGAAATGGGGGTCCTATTCATCGGGAGGGGTGTGGCATACCGCAAAACAGACAAAACGGACTTGTGTTGGAGCGCTACGGTCGAAATGGGGGGGTGGGGGGGGTGTGGCATACCGCAAAACTGGACTCCACGGGATACTCTTCATCTCCACCGTCGACCTCCTCCAGCCTCCACGGGCTACCGTCGACCTCCTCCAGCCTCCACGGGCTCCTGTTCATCCAGCCTCCACCACGCGCTACTCCACTGGCTACTATTCAACCACCCCTCCATGGGCACCCCTCCACCGTCTACTGTTCATCCAGCCCTCCACACCACGGGGTCCTGTTCAACCACCCCTCCACGGCCACCCTCCATCGTCTACTGTTCATCCAGCCCTCCACACCACGGGTTCCTGTTCATCCAGAGGTAACGTCACCGCTCACTGTTCATCCAAACCCCCCCTCAACGCTCACTGTTCATCCAATCGATCAGCTTCAGTTAGCAGCAGTAGCCAAGGAATCGCTCCATCGGGTTCAGTTAACAGCCATCGATCGATCACTCAGGTTCAGTAACGCGTAGCCTGCGGTGCAATCGCTCGGGTTCAGTTAGAGCCCAACGCCTCGCTCGGCTTCAGTTAGAGCCAACACCTCGCACACATGCGCGTACGTACGAGAGAAACGCGCATCGCTCCGCCTCCGACCTCCCAACCGGCAACTCCCCGAAATTTTCCTCCCCCTCGCTTCTACCATGGTTTTTTCCGTCATGGACGGCCCAAAGAATGTCATGTAGCTGCGTCTCCGGCCCGCCGAGGACGAAAAGCCCATTTTCTGTCATGATTTTTTGTCATAGAAGTAGGAGCCCACCACATCTATGATGATACCGGGTTTTTTCACAATTATCGTAATAGAAGTGTCATATGACAGAAAAAAAATGTTCGGCCCAAAATGTCACGGATGTGTCTTTTTTTTGTAGTGTTGTCTCATGTGCATATGGGTAGTGTTTTCTCTCTAAACCTCATTCTATCCTATATTCTCATCTTTTCTAAACCCTCATATGCCTCCGAGACGTGACAATGGATTTGCTTTCCCACCGGAGCTCACCCAGTTGATCCAGTAGCAGAATGCATTGATGCAGATACTAGCCCAGAATCAGAATCGGGGGAACAACAATAACAACAACAACCCACCACCACCACCACCTATTGACCACTTTAGCCCGTTTCTTGATGTTGAATTCGTCGGTGTTCTCCAATAGCACCAAGCCGATAGTTGCAGATGATTGGCTCCGCAAGATGGGAAGGGAGTTGACCACTGCAGGAAGCATAGATGCGGAGAAGGTGCGTTTTGCCGCACATCAGCTTGATGGACCTGCAGCATCATGGTGGGAGAATTTCACAGCCACTTATCCTATCGACACTGTCACCTGGGATCAGTTTCAGCAGGCTTTCCGTACTGCCCATGTTTCAGCAGGAGCAATGGCCATGAAGAAATGTGAGTTTCGCAACTTACGCCAGGGAGGACGTACTGTTGGCCAGTATGTGGATGACTTTAGTAAGCTAGCACGTTATGCCCCAGATGACGTTGCTACGGATGCAGCTAAGTAGGAGAAGTTTCTGGAAGGACTGAATGATGAGCTGAGTATGCAGTTGATGGTAGCAACCTTCAACAACTACCAGGAGTTGGTAGATAGAGCTCTTATGATTGAACGGAAGCAACAGCAGATTGACAGCCGCAAGAGGAAGTATGGACAAGGGAAGTACAATTCAAGAGCTCAGCAGAAGACTCGTTTTACCCCGAACTCGGGAGGACATTTTCAGCATACCCATGGAGGAGGTAGTTGGCACAACCATAGTGGCCCCAAGAATGGTAATGGGAATGGAGGAAGCAACGGACAGAACCGCACCAACCCATCAACACCAGCCAAGAGGGATCTGAGCCGCATTACCTGTTACAAATGCCAGAAGACCGGACATTATGCCACTGAATGTCCTGAAGCGAAGAATGGAAATGGCAATGGAAGTTCTGGGAAGAAGCCCAACCCTTTTAACAAAGTACAGGTGAACCACGTTAGTGTGGAGGAGGTTGAAGCCCAGCCAGATGCAGTAATAGGTAAGTTTTTGGTTAAGTCATTTACTGCAATTGTTCTTTTTGATACTGGTGCATCGCATTCATACATATCAAGGGGATTTGTGGATAAGTATAACCTGCCAACCCAAGCCCTTAGGTCACCCATGTTAGTAACCTCGCCAGGAGCAGAGTATATGGCTAGTCTATGGTGTGATCGGTTACCATTAAGGATTGGTAACTACGTGTTCCCCTCAGGCCTAATAGTATTGGAATCGCAAGGACTGGATGTGATATTAGGCATGGATTGGTTATCAAAGTATGGAGGGAGCATTGAATACGCCAGTAAGTCGATTTTGCTTACCATGCCAGAAGGAAGAAGGATCAAGTATGTATCCCGGCATGTGCCGAAGAGGACTCAAGTAAATTCCTTATCAGGAGTTGTACAGGAGGAAGTACCAGTGGTGAAGGATTTTCCTGACGTATTTCTAGAAGAGTTGCCAGGCATGCCACCGGATAGAGACATTGAGTTTTTGATTGAGCTTTTGCCAGGCACAGGGCCAATATCTAAGAGACCCTACATGATGCCCGCAAAAGATTGGGAGGAAATTAAGAAGCAGATCAAGGAGTTACTGGATAAAGGCTATATTCGCCCAAGTTCTTCACCTTGGGGATCGCCAGTGGTTCTAGTGGAGAAGAAGGATGGATCATTGAGGATGGTTGTTGATTATCAAGGATTGAATGAGGTGACAATCAAAAATAAGTACCCACTACCGATGATAAATGACTTGTTTGACCGATTACAAGGAGCTAAGGTATTTTCCAAGATCTATCTACGATCAGGATACCACCAGTTGAAAACTCGAGAGCAGGATATACCTAAGACGGCCTTTACCACTAGGTACGGGCTGTATGAGTATACCGTTATGTCGTTTGGTCTGACTAACGCACCTGCCTATTTCATGAACATGATGAACAAAGTGTTTATGGAGTTTCTGGATAAGTTCTTCGTGGTGTTCATTGATGATATATTGGTCTACTCGAAGAATGAAGAGGAGCATAAGGAGCATTTGTGTTTGGTACTTGAGAAGCTCGGAGAACATCCGTTATATGCCAAGTTCAGCAAGTGTGATTTTTTGTTGAAGGAAGTTGGATTCCTCGGACATGTTATATCCGGAGAAGGGATAGTAGTAGACCCCACCAAAGTTGTCGCCGTAACCAATTTGGGAAGCCCCAACAATAGTTGGAGAGATCCGGAGTTTTCTAGGCCTCGCAGGATACTACCGAAGGTTCATTGAGAATTTCTCGAAGATTGCGAAGCCCATGACAGAGTTGTTGAAGAAAGACACCAAGTTCAAATGGACTGAGGAATGTGAGGCCAGTTTCCAGGAGTTGAAGAAACATTTGGTTACGTCACCAGTATTGATTCTGCCCGATCAATGCAAGGATTACGAAGTGTATTGCGACGCTTCACGTCAAGGCTATGTAGCAGCACTGGAGATTCAATCTACTTTGATGGATAAAATCAGAGAAGCCCAGAAGACTGACAAGGAGATTGCCAAGATAAAGGAGAAAATGAGCAAGGGAAAAGCTAAGGGATTTCGTGAGGATGAGCACGATACCCTATGGTTTGAAGACTGTGTTTATGTGCCTAATGACCCGGAGATCAGAAAGTTGATTTTACAGGAGACCCATGATTCGCCG
The DNA here is from genome assembly GCF_002162155.2 of Triticum dicoccoides. Taxonomy (NCBI): domain Eukaryota; kingdom Viridiplantae; phylum Streptophyta; class Magnoliopsida; order Poales; family Poaceae; genus Triticum; species Triticum dicoccoides. The sequence continues at coordinate 576,714,532 of NC_041387.1, read as the reverse complement.
TATTTGATTCACCCAGGAAATACCAAGATGTATTTGGATTTGAAGGAAACTTTCTGGTGGACCGGAATGAAGAAGGATATTGCGGAATATGTAGCAGTATGTGATGTATGTCAGAGAGTGAAGGCAGAGCATCAGAAGCCAGCAGGATTGCTACAGCCATTGTCGATACCCGAATGGAAGTGGGATAAGTTAGGCATGGATTTTATCACGGGATTGCCCAGGACTGATTCAGGCTACGACTCGATTTGGGTTGTAGTTGATCGTTTGACGAAGGTAGCTCATTTCATCCCAGTGAAGACCACTTACACCAGTGCTAAGTTGGCAAAGATATACATGACCCAGATCGTATGTCTGCATGGGGTTCCGAGGAGCATTGTATCAGACAGAGGAACCCAGTTTACCTCAAAGTTCTGGAATCAGTTGCACGAAACTTCGGGTACTAGGCTAGAGTTCAGTACAGCCTTTCATCCGCAGACAGATTGTAGCGACCAGACCTCAAACAGTCTGATCTATGTGCTTCAGTGTCATCCCTGGATCGGTAATGCTGACACACACAGTACTTGAAAGATTTATAACAGAGTAGCAATCACACACTTATTACATCGAATGTCACAAAATAGAACTTATTACAAATAATATGGCTTAAGGCCATCTAATAACGATAACAGCGGAAGGCTTGGAAGATAAGCGAGTCCATCAACTCAAACGGCATCACTTAGTATAGAACCACGACCTAAAAACTCATTACTCATCGTCTGAAAAGTCTGCAACATGAACGTTGTAGCCCGAAACGGGTCAGCACATGGAATATGCTGGCAATGTAACACATAGAGAGTAATGAAAGAATAATGCTAAACTACATGCATGTATGGCTGGTGGAAAGCTCTATGGTTATAGTTTTTGCATAAAGCCAATTTTTCCCTACTGCAAAGGAATAAAATTTTATTTAACTATCATGGTGGTTGTTAAACATTAAGAATGGTTGACAGCATTCTCAATCCCAATTAAGCATCATCATTAAAACCCAACAATATTAATTAAGTAACATGATGAGATTCACATGATAATCCAAGTACTAGATACTCAAAACGTCCATAACCGGGGACACGGCTAACCATGATTAGTTTATACACTCTGTAGACGTTTGCGCACTTTCCCTCGCAAGACTCGATCTCCTCCGCTTGATTTCTCGGACTACATGGTGTTTGAGAAACGGATGACCAAGACACAGTCTTTCAGAAGCATTAACTCTCTACTCCGGGTAGACCATACCAACCTACATCCTCTACATCTGCTAGTCTACCTCTTCAAGAGCTCACGCAACTTAATCAACTATGCTAGAGCCCATAGTAGCTCGCGGCTACACACGGAAGTTTCTAGCATGAATAATCTCATGATCCCTGTGAGCCTGGGTGGCGGTCCATAGGAGAATCACACGGTACCCCGGGACTTCCAAAAAAATACAGGCAACACTGGGTTCCTAGGTGCCTCAATCCACCCAAATGTGAATTTAAGTTGCCACCTTAAGTAAACCATTAAATTTAAACAATCTCACATCTGTCATGGAAACACTCACCCAATCCACGTGTACTAGCATAGCATGGCAATATAGGCAAACATAGAGGTAACTCCCAAAGGTTTGATAATAAACAGGTAATAGGTTCTACCTCATCTACTTCCTAGACCCACATATTAATCAGATCCTAATCATGCAATTGTTTGAGGATTGATCTAATGCAATAAAATTAGGTAGTAAAGAGGTATGATCAAAGTGTTACTTGCCTTGCTGATGATCCGTGAAACCTAGAGATTCGAAGTAGCAAGCGGCGCACTCCGGGTACTCTATCGCAAATAAACAAGCATACAATAAGCACTCATCTAATGCACAGGTAAAACTCGAATAAGAGATCTAACCAGAAAGTTCAACTTAAGAACTCTGGTTTGCAAAAAGAATCAAACCAAACGAAGCAACAAAAGTCAAACGGCGAAAGAAACAAGCTTCATTTACTAATCTGGACCTAAGTCAAATTTTACAGTAGCAAAAACTTGTTTGAGTTGGTTAAATAGAAAGAGCGTTTCGAGACAAAACACTAGGCGCTTGAATCGCCTGATTCCGATAAACGAGCGAAAAGTTATACTAAAACGAAAATTGGATCAGAAATTCGTGATCATAAATAATCGTGGAAAATCCGAGAAAAAGAAAACGGGCGAACAGGCTAACGAACGAACATTCGCTGTCTGCAAAAAAAACGAAAACCGTTCGTTAAAATGAACGTACGGACGGGCGTTCGCTAAATAACTAAAGCGGAAAAAAATAAAACCAATCTATATAAAAAAATAAACCGCGGGTTCTAAAAAAACGACGGTTATCCGGCAAACACCGGTGGCGGATCCGGCGGCTACCTCGGTGGCGCGACCGGCGGCGGCTCCGGCGATGACGGCGGCGGCTGGCGACGGCGGCTCCGGC
>NC_041387.1:576703313-576711657 GCF_002162155.2 Triticum dicoccoides | reverse complement strand
CTGGCGGCGGCTGGCGGCGGTGCGGGCGGCGGCTGGCGGCGGCGGCGGGATCGGGGCGGGGCTAGGGTTTCGGGGGGGCTCGGCGGCTCGGGCCTCCCGGCTTATAAGGCCGGCCGGGCCAGGAGTCCGGGACGGACACGGCCCGGTAGGTCGGTTCGTTTTTTTTAAACATTACGCCCAGAAAAACAAATAAAAGAAATACTAAACGGACTCCAAAAATCATGAAATAAATTTTCCCCGACTTCTAAAATCAAGTCGGACAAGATGAACATTTATTTGGGGGCTAAATGCAATTTTGAAAAACGCACATTTTTCCTAAATTCAAATAAAATAGCAATAAACTCCAAAATAAAATCTTATTTGATTTTATTATCAAATCCTCATTATTTCTCTATTTTGGGAAAGTCATTTTATTCCCTCTCTCATATTTTTATAATTGAAGATAAAAATAAATAAAATCAAATGATCCTATTTTCAAAATTTGAGAAAACTCAAACATGAAAATAACAAAATCCCCAACTCTCTCCGTGGGTCCTTGAGTTGCATAGAATTTCTAGGATCGAGCCAAAATGCAATAAAATATGATATGCAAAGATGATCTATGTATAACATTACAACAACAACAACAACAACAACAACAACAACAAAGCCTTTAGTCCCAAACAAGTTGGGGTAGGCTAGAGGTGAAACCCATAAGATCTCGCAACCAACTCATGGCTCTGGCACATGGATAGCAAGCTTCCACGCACCCATGTCCATAGCTAGCATCTATGTATAACATTCCAAATTGAAAATTTGGGATGTTACAAACCTACCCCCCTTAAGATGAATCTCTCCCTCGAGATTCGGGTTGGCTAGAAAATAGGTGAGGGTGGTCCTTCAGTAGATCTTCCTCTCGCTCCCAGGTGGCTTCATCCTCGATGTGGCGGCTCCATTGAACTTTCCAAAACTTGATAACCTTGCTGCGGGTGACTCGGCTGGCATACTCAAGAATCTTGACTGGTTTCTCCTCATAGGTCAAATCACTATCCAGCTGAATTGCTTCCAGTGGTAGTGTATCTCTCAGTGGTATATCAGCCATCTCTGCGTGGCACTTCTTCAACTAGGAAACGAGGAACACGTCACGAACTCCTGACAATCCTTCGGGAAATTCCAACTTGTAAGAAACTTCTCCCATACGCTCCAAAACTTTGTATGGCCCCACAAAACGTGGCGTTAACTTTCCCTTAACTCCAAAGTGCTTAACTCCTCAAAGTGGAGATACATGGAGATAAACTCTGTCTCCGACTTCGTAAACTGTCTCCTTGCGTTTAGAATCTGCATAGCTCTTCTGCCTGGACTGGGCTACCTTGATCCTATCGCGAATCAACTTCACCTTCTGTTCAGACTCCTTAATCAAATCCGGTCCAAACAAGTGGCGGTCTCCAACTTCATCCCACGATAACGGAGTCCTGCACCTCCTTCCGTAGAAGGCTTCAAAAGGGGCCATCTTCAAACTGGATTGATAACAGTTGTTGTAACAGAACTCTGCATCGGGCAAATTGTCGTCCCAACTAGATCCATAATCTAGCGCACAAGCTCTCAACATATCCTCCAAAATCTGATTGACTCTCTCGGTCTGTCCATCTGTCTGCGGATGAAAGGCTATACTGAACTCTAGCCTAGTACCCAAAGTTTCGTGCAACTGATTCCAGAACTTTGAGGTAAACTGGGTTCCTCTGTCTGATACATTGCTCCTCAGAACCCCATGCAAACATATGATCCGGGTCATGTATATCTTTGCCAACTTAGCACTGGTGTAAGTGGTCTTCACTGGGATGAAATGAGCTACCTTCGTCTAACGATCAACTACAACCCAAATCGAGTCATAGCCTGAACAAGTCCTGGGCAGTCCCGTGATAAAATCCATGCCTAACTTATCCCACTTCCATTCGGGTATCGGCAATGGCTGTAGCAATCCTGTTGGCTTTTCTGATGCTCTGCCTTCACTCTCTGACATACATCACATACTGCTACATATTCCGCAATATCCTTCTTCATTCCGGTCCACCAGAAAGTGTCCTTCAAATCCAAACACATCTTGGTATTTCCTAGGTGAATCGAATACGGCGAATCATGGGCCTCCTGTAAAATCAACTTCCTGATCTCCGGGTCATTAGGCACATAAACACGGTTTTCAAACCATAGGGTATCATGCTCATCCTCACGAAATCCCTTAGTTTTCCCCTTGCTCATTTTCTGCTTTATCTCGGCAATCTCCTTGTCAGTCTTCAGGGCTTCTCTGATTTTATCCATCAAAGTGAATTGAATCTCCAGCGCTGGTACATAGCCTCTCGGAACTATTTCCAAACATAGCTCACGAAGGTCCTCGGCTAACTCCTTCGGTAAATCCTCGGTCATTAGTGTGTTGACATGGTTCTTGCGGCTCAACACATCGGCTACTAAGTTAGCCTTTCCGGGATGATAATGCAATCTCATATCATAATCCTTGATGAGCTCCAACCATCTCCCTTGCCTGAGATTCAGCTCCTTCTGCGTGAAAATATACTTCAAACTCTTGTGATCCGTGTACACTTCACAATGGTTTCCGATGAGAAAATGTCTCCACATCTTCAATGAATGCAGTACGGTTGCTAACTCCAAATCATGGGTGGCATAATTCATCTCATGAGGTTTCAGCTGTCGTGAAGCATATGAAACAACTCTTCCCTCCTGCATAAGCACTGCTCCAAGTCCTCGACGTGAAGCGTCGCAATACATTTCGTAATCCTTGCACTGATCGGGCAGAATCAATACTGGTGACGTAACCAAACGTTTCTTCAACTCCTGGAAACTAGCCTCACATTCCTCAGTCCATCTGAACTTGGTGTCTTTCTTCAACAACTCTATCATGGGATTCGCAATCTTCGAGAAATTCTCAATGAACCTCCGGTAGTATCCTGCGAGTCCTAGAAAACTCCGGATCTCTCCAACTGTTGTTGGGGCTTCCCAATTTGTTACGGTGACTACTTTGGTGGGGTCTACTGCTATCCCTTCTCCGGATATAACATGTCTGAGGAATCCAACTTCCTTCAACCAAAATTCACACTTGCTGAACTTGGCATATAACTGATGTTCTCTGAGCTTCTCAAGTACCAAACGCAAATGCTCCTTATGCTCCTCTTCATTCTTCGAGTAGACCAATATATCATCAATGAACACCACGACGAACTTATCCAGAAACTCCATAAACACTTTGTTCATCATGTTCATGAAATAGGCAGGTGCATTAGTCAGAGCAAATGACATAACGGTATACTCATACAGCCCATACCTGGTGGTAAAGGCCGTCTTAGGTATATCCTGCTCTCGAATCTTCAACTGGTGGTATCCTGATCATAGATCGATCTTGGAAAATACCTTAGCTCCTTGTAATCGGTCAAACAAGTCATTGATCATCGGTAGTGGGTACTTATTTTTGATTGTCACCTCATTCAATCCTCGATAATCAACAACCATCCTCAATGATCCATCCTTCTTCTCCACTAGAAGCACTGGCGATCCCCAAGGTGAGGAACTTGGGCGAATATAGCCTTTATCCAGTAACTCCTTGATCTGCTTCTTAATTTCTTCCAAATCTTTTGCGGGCATCCTGTACGGTCTCTTAGATATCGGTCATGTGCCTGGCAAAAGCTCAATCAAAAAGTCAATGTCTCTATCCGGTGGCATTCCTGGCAACTCTTCTGTAAATACGTCAGGAAAATTCTTCATGACTGGTACTTCCTCCTGTACAACTCCTGATAAGGAATTTACTTGAGTCCTCTTCGGCACATGACGGGATACATACTTGATCCTTCTTCCTTCTGGCGTGGTAAGCAAAATCGACTTACTGGCACATTCAATGTTCCCTCCATACTTCGATAACCAATCCATGCCTAATATCACATCTAGTCCTTGCGATTCCAGTACTATTAGGTCTGAGGGGAACACGTAGTTACCAATCCTTAATGCTAACCGATCACACCATAGACTATCCATATACTCTGCTCCTGGCGAGGTTACTAATATGGGTGACCTAAGGGCTTGGGTTGGCAGGTTATACTTATCCACAAATCCCCTTGATATGTATGAATGCGATGCACCAGTATCAAAAGAGCGATTGCAGTAAATGACTTAACCAAAAACTTACCTATTACTGCATCTAGCTGGGCATCAACCTCCTCCACGCTAACGTGGTTCACCTGTCCTTTGTTAAAAGGGTTGGGCTTCTTCCCAGAACTTCCATTGCCATTTCCATTCTTCGCTTCAGGACATTCAGTGGCATAATGTCTGGTCTTCTGGCATTTGTAACAGGTAATGTGGCTCAGATCCCTCTTGGCTGGTGTTGATGGGTTGGTGCGGTTCTGTCCGTTGCTTCCTCCATTCCCATTACCATTCTTGGGGCCACTATGGCTGTGCGAACTACCTCCTCCATGGGTATGCTGAAAATGTCCTCCCGAGTTCGGGGTAAAACAAGGCTTCTGCTGAGCTCTTGAATTGTACTTCCCTTGTCCATACTTCCTCTTGCGGCTGTCAATCTGCTGCTGCTTCCCTTCAATCATAAGAGCTCTATCTACCAACTCCTGGTAGTTGTTGAAGGTTGCTACCATCAACTGCATACTCAGCTCATCATTTAGTCCTTCTAGAAACTTCTCCTGCTTAGCTGCATCCGTAGCAACGTCATTTGGGGCATAACGTGCTAGCTTACTAAAGTCATCCACATACTGGCCAACAGTACGTCCTCCCTGGCATAAGTTGCGAAACTCACGCTTCTTCCTGGCCATTGCTCCGGCTGAAACATGGGCAGTACGGAAAGCCTGCTGAAACTGATCCCATGTGACAGTGTCGATAGGATAAGTGGTTGTGAAATTCTCCCACCATGATGCTGCGGGTCCATCAAGCTGATGTGCGGCAAAATGCACCTTCTCTGCATCTGTGCATCCTGCAGTGGTCAACTCCCTTCCCATCTTGCGGAGCCAATCATCTGCAACTATCGGCTCGGTGCTATTGGAGAACACCGGCGGATTCAACCTCAAGAAACGGGCTAAGTGGTCAACAGGTGGTGGTGGTGGTGGGTTGTTGTTGTTGTTGTTGTTGTTCCCCTGATTCTAATTCTGGACTAGTATCTGCATCAATGCATTCTGCTGCTGGATCAACTGGGTGAGCTCCGGTGGGAAAGCAAATCCATTGTCACGTCTCGGAGGCATCTGAGGGTTTAGAAAAGATGAGAATATAGGATAGAATGAGGTCTAGAGAGAAAACACTACCCATATGCACATGAGACAAAAGCAAACAATATCACTTCAATCAATTCAAACAAGGGCATACATCGGTCTAACTATGGTTACAAAAGTGCTCGGACTATACTATATACATGGGGGAATACTACTACTATTTTGGTGGTCGACTAGAAAAACTGCTCCGATGAAGACTCCATGATATCTGCTCCAGCTTCATCAACATAGTCATCATCACTATCATCTGGGTCTGAGTCGGTGTCATCGATGATGATGTAATTCTTCTGGCAAGTGCAATCGTCGTCTTCTCCTCCAGTCGTGGGAAATCCCATGAGTACTTTTAGCTTCTTCTTCAAATCATCATTCTTCTCTACGAGTGTCGTCATTTCCTCCTCATATCCATCACGCGTAGACTTGAGTTCTTCCTCCAGCTCCATGATCTTGGTCAATGCCTTCTTCAGATCCATTATGCCTGCGCACATCTGGTTCTCCTGGCGTATTATGTGCTGGTTTAACTCCTGGATGAAAGTTGCAATTGATCTATCCTTCCTGGTGCTGATCATCTCCCATTGCACATCTCGGCGCCCACAAATCTCGTAGATAGTATCTTTGAGATCCTTGTGGTAAACTTCTCCAATGCGTCCCATGGTGATGTGAGCTGCCATGCTCTTTCCTAGACTCCAGGTTGGTGGATCAAAGGAAAACTCTATGGGCTCAGTGACTGGCATGAACGTTCTTCCTGGAACTTGAACTTGAATCATCTAGCGCTCTTCTTCAGGTAAAGTGGCGATGTAGGTCCCGGTGAAGCTTGGTACTCCGATGTTCAGGTATCTAGTGACTTCCTTCAAGTGGCGTCCAAAGGGTGTATCTTCATCTGGTGGCATGAACTTGTTCCTTGCATCCGCCATCGTAAAAGAGTAGAAAAGATGAGGAGTCAGAAGTGAGAAGAGAGAGTAGTGATCTAGGGCTTTATCTTATAGTGGTCGTGTCCTACAGTCAGCGTGTGCTCTGATACCATCTTGTAGTGACCAGACCTCAAACAGTCTGATCTCTGTGCTTCAGTGTCATCCCTGGATCGGTAATGCTGACATGCACAGTACTTGAAGGATTTATAACAGAGTAGCAATCACACACTTATTACATCAAATGTCTCAAAAGAGAACCTATTACAAATAATATGGCTTAAGGCCATCTAATAACAATAACAGTGGAAGGCTTGGAAGATAAGCGAGTCCATCAACTCCAACGGCATCACTGAGTATAGAACCAAGACCTAAAAACTCCTTACTCGTCGTCTGAAAAGTCTGCAACATGAATGTTGCAGCCCAAAACGGGTCAGCACATGGAATATGCTGGCAATGTAACACATAGAGAGTAATGAAAGAATAATGCTAAACTACATGCATGTATGGCTGGTGGAAAGCTCTATGGTTACAGTTTCTGCATAAAGCCAATTTTTCCCTACTGCAAAGGAATAAAATTTTATTTAACTATCATGGTGGTTGTTAAACATTGAGAATGGTTGACAGCATTCTCAATCCCAATTAAGCATCATCATTAAAACCCAACAATATTAATTAAGTAACATGATGAGATTCACATGATAATCCAAGTACTAGATACTCAAAACGTCCATAACCGGGGACACGGCTAACCATGATTAGTTTATACACTCTATAGAGGTTTGTGCACTTTTCCCCGCAAGACTCGATCTCCTCCGCTTGATTTCTTGCACTACAAGGTGTTTGAGAAATGGATGACTGAGACACAGTCTTTCAGAAGCATTAACTCTCTACTCCGGGTAGACCGTACCAACCTACATCCCCTACATCTGCTAGTCTACCTCTTCAAGAGCTCACGCAACTTAATCAACTATGCTAGAGCCCATAGTAGCTTGCAGCTGCACACGGAAGTTTCTAGCATGGATAATCTCATGATCCCTTTGAGCCTGGGTGGCGGTCCATAGGAGAATCACACGGTACCCCGGGATTTCAAAAAAAAATACAGGCAACACTGGGTTCCCCAGGTGCCTCAATCCACCCAGATGTGAATTTAAGTTGCCACCTTAAGTAAACCATTAAATTTAAACAATCTCACATCTGTCATGGAAACACTCACCCAATCCACGTCTACTAGCATAGCATGGCAATATAGGCAAACGTAGAAGTAACTCCCAAAGGTTTGATAATAAACAGGTAATAGGTTCTACCTCATCAACATCCCAGACCCACATATTAATCAGATCCTAATCATGCAATTGTTTGAGCATTGATCTAATGCAAAAAAAACTAGGTAGTAAAGAGGTATGATCAAAGTGTTACTTGCCTTGCTGATGATCCGTGAAACCTACAGATTCGAAATAGCAAGCGGCGCACTCCGGGTACTCTATCGCGAACAAACAAGCATACAATAAGCACTCATCAAATGCACAGGTAAAACTCGAATAAGAGATCTAACCAGAAAGTTCAACTTAAGAACTCCGGTTTGCAAAAAGAATCAAACCAAACGAAGCAACGAAAGTCAAACGGCGAAAGAAACAAGCTTCGTTTACTAATCTGGACCTAAGTCAAATTTTACAGTAGCAAAAACTTGTTTGAGTTGGTTAAACGAAAAGAGGGTTTCGAGACGAAACTCTAGGCGCTCGAATCGCCTGATTCCGATAAACGAGCGAAAAGTTGTACTAAAACGAAAATCGGATCAAAAATTCACGATCGGAAATAATCGCGGAAAATCCGAGAAAAAGAAAACAGACGAACAGGCTAACGAACGAACGTTCGTTGTCTGCGAAAAAAAAGAAAACCGTTCGTTAAAACGAACGTACGGATGGGCGTTCACTAAATAACTAAACCGGGAAAAAAATAAAACCGATCTATATAAAAAAATAAACCGCGGTCTAAAAAAACCGAGGATTAACCGGCAAAAACCGATGGCGAATCCGGCGGCTACCTCGGCGACGGGACCGGCGGCGGCGGGACGGCGGCGGCTCCGGTGATGACGGCAGCGGCTCCGACGATGACGGCGGTGGCTCTGGCGGCGGCGGGCGGCTTGGGTGGTGGCGGGGCTCGGCGGCGCGGGGCTCCGGCGGCGAT
>NC_041387.1:576686528-576703035 GCF_002162155.2 Triticum dicoccoides | reverse complement strand
GGCGATGGTGGGACTCGGCGGCGCGGGTGGCTGGCGGCAGCGCGGGCGGCGGCTAGCGGTGGCAGCGGGATCGGGGCGGGGCTAGGGTTTCGGGAGGGCTCGGCGGCTCGGGCCTCCCAGCTTATAAGGCCGGCAGGGCCAGGAGTCCGGGACGGACACGGCCCGGTAGGTCGGTTCGTTTTTTAAATATTACGCGCAGAAAAACAAATAAAAGAAATACTAAACGGACTCCAAAAATCCCGAAATAAATTTTCCCCGTCTTCTAAAATTAAGCCGGACAAGATGAACATTTATTTGGGGCCTAAATGCAATTTTAAAAAATGCGCATTTTTCCTAAATTCAAATAAAATAGCAATAAACTCCAAAATAAAATCTTATTTGATTTTATTATCAAATCCTCATTATTTCTTTATTTTTGGAAAGTCATTTTATTCCCTCTCTCATATTTTTATAATAGAAATAATTGAAGATAAAATAAATAAAATCAAATGATCTTATTTTCAAAATTTGAGAAAACTCAAACATGAAAATAACGAAATCCCCAACTCTCTCCGTGGGTCCTTGAGTTGCGTAGAATTTCTAGGATCGAGCCAAAATTCAATAAAATATGATATGCAAAGATGATATATGTATAACATTCCAAATTGAAAATTTGGGATGTTACGCAGATGGACAGACCGAGAGAGTCAATCAGATTTTGGAGGATATGTTGAGAGCTTGTGCGCTAGATTATGGATCTAGTTGGACAACAATTTGCCCTATGCAGAGTTCTCTTACAACAACAGTTATCAATCCAGTTTGAAGATGGCCCCTTTCGAAGCCTTGTACGAAAGGAGGTGCAGGACCCCGTTATCGTGGGATGAAGTTGGAGACCTCCACTTGTTTGGACCGAATTTGATTAAGGAGTCTGAACAGAAGGTGAAGTTGATTCGCGACAGGCTCAAGGTAGCCCAGTCTAGGCAAAAGAGCTATGCAGATTCTAAACGCAAGGAGACAGTTTACGAAGTTGGAGGCAGAGTTTATCTCTGTGTATCTCCACTTCGAGGATTTAAGCGCTTTGGAGTTAAGGGAAAGTTAGCGCCACGTTTTGTGGGACCATGCAAAGTTTTGGACCGTATGGGAGAAGTTGCTTACAAGTTGGAATTGCCCGAAGGATTGTCAGGAGTTCATGACATGTTCCTCGTTTCCCAATTGAAGAAGTGCCACATAGAGATGGCTGATATACCACTGAGAGATACAATGCCACTTGAAGCGATTCAGCTGGATAGTGATTTGACCTATGAGGAGAAACCAGTCAAGATTCTTGAGTATGCCAGCCGAGTCACCCGCAGCAAGGTTATCAAGTTTTGCAAAGTTCAGTGGAGCCACCACACCGAGGATGAAGCCACCTGGGAGCGAGAGGAAGATCTGCTGAAGGACCACCCTCACCTATTTTCTAGCCAACCCGAATCTCGAGGGCGAGATTCATCTTAAGGGGGGTAGGTTTGTATCATCCCAAATTTTCAATTTGGAATGTTATACATAGATCATCATTGCATATCATATTTTATTGCATTTTGGCTTGATCCTAGAAATTCTACGCAACTCAAGGACCCACGGAGAGAGTTGGGGATTTTATTATTTTCATATTTGAGTTTTCTCAAATTTTGAAAATAGGATCATTTGATTTTATTTATTTTATCTTCAATTATTTCTATTATGAAAATATGAGTGAGGGAATAAAATGACTTTCACAAAATAAAGAAATAATGAGGATTTGATAATGAAATCAAATAAGATTTTATTTTGGAGTTTATTGCTATTTTATTTGAATTTAGGAAAAATGTGTGTTTTTCAAAATTGCATTTAGGCCCCAAATAAATGTTCATCTTGTTCGACTTGACTTTAGAAGTCGGGGAAAATTTATTTCGGGATTTTTGGAGTCCGTTTAGTATTTCTTTTATATGTTTTTCTGCGTGTAATGTTTAAAAAAACGAATCGACCTACCGGGTCGTGTCCGTCCCGGACTCCTGGCCCGGCCGGCCTTATAAGCCAGGAGGCATGAGCCGCCGAGCCCCCCAAAACCATAGCCCCGCCCCGATCCCGCCGCCGCCGCCAGCCGCCCGCGCCGCCGAGTCCCGCCGCCGCCGCCGGAGCCCCGCGCCGTCGAGCCCCGCCACCACCCGAGCCGCCCGCCGCCGCCAGCCGCCGCCGTCATTGCCGGAGCTGCTGCCGTCCCGCCGCCGCCGGTCCCACTGCCGAGGTAGCCGCCGGATCCGCCATCGGTTTTTGCCGGTTCACCGTCGGTTGTTTTTAGAACCCGCGGTTTCTTTTTTATATAGATCGGTTTTATTTTTTTCCCGGTTTAGTTATTTGGCGAACGTCCGTCCGTACGTTCGTTTTAACGAGCGGTTTTTGTTTTTTCACAGACAGCGAACGTTCGTTCGTTAGCCTGTTTGTCCATTTTCTTTTTCTCGGATTTTCCGCGATTATTTCTGATCGCGATTTCTGATCCGATTTTCATTTTAGTATAACTTTTCGCTCGTTTATCGGAATCAGGCGATTCAAGCGCCTAGAGTTTTGTCTCGAAACCCTCTTTCCGTTTAACCAACTCAAACAAGTTTTTGCTACTATAAAATTTGACTTAGGTCCATATAAGTAAACTAAGCTTGTTTCTTTCGCCGTTTGACTTTCGTTGCTTCGTTTGGTTTGATTCTTTTTGCAAACCGGAGTTCTTAAGTTGAACTTTCTAGTTAGATCTCTTATTTGAGTTTTACCTGTGCATTAGATGAGTGCTTATTGTATGCTTGTTTGTTTGCAATAGAGTACCCAGAGTGCACCACTTGCTACTTTGAATCTCTAGGTTTCATGGATCATCAGCAAGGCAAGTAACACTTTGATCATACCTCTTTACTACCTAGTTTTATTGCATTAAATCAATCCTCAAACAATTGCATGATTAGGATCTGATTAATATGTGGGTCTGGAAGTAGATGAGGTAGAACCTATTACCTGTTTATTATCAAACCTTTGGGAATTACTTCTACGTTTCCCTATATTGCCATGCTATGCTAGTAGACGTGGATTGGGTGAGTGTTTCCATGACAGATGTGAGATTGTTTAAATTTAATGGTTTACTTAAGGTGGCAACTTAAATTCACATTTGGGTGGATTGAGGCACCTGGGGAACCCAGTGTTGCCTGGGTTTTTTTTCAAAATCCTGGGGTACCGTGTGATTCTCCTATGGACCGCCACCCAGGGTCAAAGGGATCATGAGATTATTCATGCTAGAAACTTCCGTGTGCATCCACAAGCTACTATGGGCTCTAGCATAGTTGATTAAGTTGCGTGAGCTCTTGAAGAGGTAGACTAGCAGATGTAGGGGATGTAGGTTGGTACTGTCTACCCGGAGTAGAGAGTTAATGCTTCTAAAAGACTGTGTCTCGGTCATCCGTTTCTCAAACACCATGTAGTGCAAGAAATCAAGCGGAGGAGATCGAGTCTTGTGAGGAAAAGTGCGCAAACCTCTGCAGAGTGTATAAACTAATCATGGTTAGCCGTGTCCCCGGTTATGGACGTTTTGAGTATCTAGTACTTGGATTATCATGTGAATCTCATCATGTTACTTAATTAATATTGTTGGGTTTTAATAATGATTCTTAATTGCGATTGAGAATGCTGTCAACCATTCTCAATGTTTAACAACCACCATGATAGTTAAATAAAATTTTATTCCTTTGCAGTAGGGAAAAATTGGCTTTATGCAAAAACTGTAACCATAGAGCTTTCCAACAGCCATACATGCATGTAGTATAGCATTATTCTTTCATTACTCTCTATGTGTTACATTGCCAGCATATTCCAAGTGCTGACCCGTTTCCGGCTGCAACATTCATGTTGCAGACTTTTCAGACGACGAGTAAGGAGTTTTTAGGCCGTGGTTCTATACTCAGTGATGCCATTGGAGTTGATGGACTCGCTTATCTTCCAAGCCTTCCGCTGTTATCGTTATTAGATGGCCTTAAGCCATATTATTTGTAATAAGTTCTCTTTTGAGACATTCGATGTAATGAGTGTGTGATTGCTACTCTATTATAAATCCTTCAAGTACTATGCGTATCAGCATTACCGATCCAGGGATGACACTGAAGCACAGAGATCAGACTATTTGAGGTCTGGTCGCTACAATATCAAAGAAACTTGGAGATCCGAGAGTACCAACTATACCATGCTCCATTAAAAGAAACTATGTTAAAACTGCTTTATGTGATCTTGGAGCCGGTGTTAGTGTTATGCCTCTCTCTTTATATCGTAGACTTGAATTGAATAAGTTGACACCTACTGAAATATCTTTGCAAATGGCTGATAAATCAACTGCTATACATGTCGGTATTTGTGAGGATGTGCCTGTTGTGGTTGCAAATGTCAGTATCTTAACGGACTTTGTTATTCTTGATATTCCTGGGGACGATAGTATGTCGATTATCCTTGGTAGACCCTTCTTGAATACTGCAAGGGCTGTTATTGATTGCAACGAAGGCAATGTCACTTTTCATGTTAATGGTAATGAGCATATGGTACACTTTCCGAGGAAACAACCTCAAGTTCATAGCATCAATTCTATTGGAAAAATTCCAACTATCATTATTGGAGGTTTTGAATTTCCTCTTCCTACTGTCCAGAAAAAAATATGATATTCTTATTATAGGATATGTTCATATCCCCGTTGAGGTAACCTAGTGTTATTTGAAATTTTTCCGGTTCCATGTTGTTCAGAGTGAGTTTGTTAACAAGACTTGATCAACCTTGTTAGTAGATTCCTTTTGATGATCATGAGATGGATGAAACTATAAGGCACAACCTTCTGTACGCTCTTTTTACTTTCTGTTATTTAGAATAAATAAAGCAAACATAGTATTATCTGTCTGTTTTCTGAATTATCCATGCAATAGAAAATATCCCGAAAATAGAAGTTCTCCAAACACTGCAGGGGGGGCAAGCACCTACCACGAGGTTCTAGGGTGTGCCCACTCTTACAGGGCACGCGCCCCTGCCTCGTGGGACCATGGTGTCCCCCCTCCACTTATTCCTGCACCCACACACTCCATCTTCCTCCCAAAAAAATCCCCATCCAGCTCAAGCACGAGTTCTAGCTCATTTTGCTGCGATTTTTGATCTCCTTGCTCAAACTCCATTCCCAAAACTGCTTTGGGATATTGTTGCTTGGTATGTGACTCCTCCAATGGTCCAATTAGTTTTTTTCTAGTGCTTTATTCATTGCAAATTTTTGCTGCCTAGGTGACCCTGGTCTTGAGCTTGCATGTTAAATTTATGAGGTCCCTAGTAATTATAATGCATGATATAGGCTCTAGGCACTTGTCGGGGTAGTTGTTATCAGTTTTATTGAGTTTGATTCACTTTTATTTTGAAGTTACTAAAAAATTCAGAAAATTTTCAGAGGAAGAAATATGTCTAGGAAAATGTACCAAGGTGGTTCTTCGACAAAGAGAGGACCCAGGCATGCTATGCGTGAGCAAGACGATGAACCACCAAGGGAAGCTGAGGTGCGGCCTTGTGAATGGACGTCAGAAGAGTTTATGGTCAATGCAGGCATCAAGGATAAATTTGACGCATATGTGTGTAATGCTGATCTTGAGGACTTCATGCAAAGTGTCCTCAGTACTACCAATTGACTGATTCATTCGTGAGAAGATTTAAATTTACATCTTCGCATAATTCTCAGAATGTCCTGTTTGATATTTATGATCAATCTTATACCATGGACCTAGAAGATTTCACAACTGCTTGCAAACTCCCACAGTGGGGCAATGTTAATGAACCCCGCAAATCTGAATATAAAGACTTTCTTGCTAGTATCACTGTGGGAGAATCTAGAGATATAGCACAAGCTACCGTAGGGAGCATTCATTTCCCTCCTATACATTATTTTGCTCTCTTCATTGGTAGATGCATTACGGTAAAGATGAAGCATGTCACATGTGTGTCCCTGATCTTTGTGTCCTTAGAGTGTTGTATTAGGTAATAAAGATTACAACATGGGGGCGATTGTTGCATGTAGGTTGCATAGTAATGGTTTAGTTGGAGATTTATGTGGAGGGATTTATGCGACCCGTGTTGCTAGTTATCTTGGTATACCTCCACGTGAGGGTGATATGGAGTTGCCTTCCGCTTATTTAGATTATGACGCCATGGTCAGGCATTGTTTTCTTGTGAGGAATGAACAATTCCTCCAGTATCGACTAATATTTGACAGACGTCGCGTTGTCCATGTTACTCTCCCTGCTCCTACCCTTTTGGATTAACAGGCAAAACGAAGATATGTTGTCACCAGGGAGGAGGCAACCAAACACGGGAGGAGAGCGGAGGCAGCTCGCCAACATGCGTAGCTCAGGAGGCATTGGCTGCTGCATCTCAGTACGACCCCACTTCCGATATCAGCCAGGCTATCCTTGGCATTAGACCAACTTAGGCCAAAAGCCTAAGCTTGGGGGAGTATGTATTTCTCACTAACATTACATTCATGTTCACACACTCATTCTAGTTGTCGGTGCTCATACTTTTTCATTGTACTATCCATGCTAGTTTATTTTCTTTTTCTAGTCTTCTTCTTGTGTGTTTGAATAACCTTAAGAAAAACCAAAAAAATTAGTTAGTTTACTTTCCATGTCTGTAGTAGTAGTAATTAAAAGAAAACCCAAAAAGTTTTCTCGTTCTTCTTTTGCCTATTGGGAGCTTTCTTGTGTAGATAGTTTTATTTCTTTTCTTTCCTTTGGGGGTCGAGAGGAGAAGACCATAATGAAAATGCTTAGTGGCTCTTATATGCATGATTGTTGATTTAACCAAGAGCCCATATTACTTTGTCTTCTCCCTTGAATTGAATGCTTGCAGATTCCAGCTTAGTCCAATGCACGTGCACTATTATTATTATACACACCGTTCGGTCATGCAAGTGAAAGGCAATAATGATGATATGTGATGGACTGATTGAGATGAGAGAAGCTGGTATGAACTCGACCTCTCTTGTTTTCGTAAATATGATGAGTTCATCGTTCCTGATTCAACCTATTATGAATAAATATGTTTGCAATGACAATTAAAGATTATAGTTGCTTATGCCATGCTTAATTAGCTATGAGCTTATAATGGTTTACCTTGCATGCCAACATGCTATTAAAATGGTGGTAATGTGGTATGATAGGATGGTATCCTCCTTTGAATGATTCGAGTGACTTGACTTGGCACATGTTCATGCATGTAGTTCAAACGAATCAACATAGCCTTCACGATATTTATGTTCATGGTTATATCCTACTCATGCTTGCACTCGGTGTTGATTAATTTTAATGCATGTTCATGACTGTTGTCGCTCTCTTAGTTGGTTGCTTCCCAGTCTTTTGCTAGCCTTCACATATACTAAGCGGGAATACTACTTGTGCATCCAAACTCCATAAACCCCAAAGTTATTCCATATGAGTCCACCATACCTTCCTATATGAGGTATTTACCTGCCGTTCCAAGTAAATGTGTATGTGCCAAACTCCAAATCTTCAAATGAAATTATGTTTTGTATGCTCGAGCAGCTCATGTTTCAACTAGGGTTGTCTGTATCTTCCATGCTAGGTGGGTTATTCTCAAGGGGAGTGGACTCCGCTCCTCATTCATGAGAAATGGCTGGTAACCGGGATGCCCAGCCCCATGATCAAAAAGATCAAAGCAAATCAAAATAATTAAACAAAACTCCCCCAGGGCTGTTGCTAGTTGGAGGCACTCGTTGTTTCAAGCAAGCCATGGATTGATGCTTGTTGGTGGTGGGGGAGTATAAACTTTACCATTCTGTTTGGGAACCGCCTATAATGTATGTAGCATGGAAGATATCGAGGTCTCATAGTTGTTGCGTTGACAGTGAAAGTATACCGCTCAAAATGTTATTCATCTCTATTTTAAAATCGAGCTCTGGCAAGTCTACAAATCCATGCTTCCCTCTGTGAAGGGCCTATCTATTTACATTTATGTTGAGTCATCACCTTATTATTAAAAAGCACCCGCTGGAGAGAACACTGTCATTTGCATGCATTACCATTAGTTTATATTGGGTATGACTTGACTGGATCTCTTTTACCATGAATTACAATGTTTAGTCAGTCCTTGATCTTTAAAGGTGCTCTGCATTTATGTTTTGCGGTCTCAGAAAGGGCTAACGAGATACCATCTTGTTATATCATATTATGATTGTTTTGAGAAAGTGTTGTCATTCGAGCCTTATTATTATTGCTCGCACTACAAAAAAAGACACATCCGTGACATTTTGGGCCGAACGAAATTTTTTCTGTCATACTTATGACACTTCTATGACGATAATTGTGACAAAACCCGATATCATCATAGATGTGGTGGGCTCCTACTTCTATGACAAAAAATCATGACAGAAAATGGGATTTTCATCCTGGGCGGGCCAGAGACGCAGCTGCATGACATTCTTTGGGCCGTCCATGACGGGAAAAACCGTGGTAGAAGCAAGGGAGAGGAAAATTTCGGGGAGTTCCCGGTTACGGTGGGTGGTCGGGGGCCGAGCGATGTGCGTTTCTGTCGTACATGTACGCGCGTGTGTGCGAGGCGTCGGCTCTAACTGAACCCGAGCGAGGCGTTGGGCTCTAACTGAACCCGGGCGATTGCACTGTAGGCTACGCGTTACTGAACCCGAGCGATCGATCGATGGCTGTTAACTGAACCTGATCAAGCGATTCCTTCGCTACTGCTGCTAACTGAAGCCGATCGATGCTGCCTCTCTGGATGAATAGTGAGCGTTGCCGGGGGGTTGGATGAACAGTGAGCGGTGGGGGTGGATGAACAGGACCCCGAGGCGTTGCCTCGATCGAGCCGGTTGGGGTTGGATGAACAGGACCCCGTGGAGGGCTGGATGAATAGGACGACCCCGTGGAGGGCTGGATGAACAATAGACGGTGGAGGGGTGCCCATGGAGGGGTGGTTGAACAGTAGCCGGTGGAGTAGCGCACGGTGGAGGCTGGATGAACAAGAGCCCATGGAGGCTGGAGGAGGTCGACGCTGGAGATGAACAGTACCCCGTGGAGTCCCGTTTTGCGGTACGCCACACCCCTCCTGATGAACAGGACCCCCATTTCGACCGTACCGCTCCAACACAAGTCTGTTTCGTCTGTTTTGCGGTACGCCACACCCCTCCCGATTAACAGGACCCCCGTTTCGACCATAGGAGGTCCGTTTCCTCCGTTTTGCGGTACGCCAGACCCCTCTCGATGAACAGGATCCCATTTCGAACATGGCCGGTCGAACACAAGGCCGTTTCCTCCGTTCTGCGGTACGTCAGGCCTCGTTTCCATCGCCTGTTCCGTCCAAGCCCTCCCGATGAACACGATGACGCATTTCGTTCCGACCCAGCCGGTTGGCTCCCCATGAACACGACGACAACGATGTTTCTCCGTTTTGACCGAGCCATGTACACGAGCCCTAGCCGTACGTATGCGCGAGTAGGCGTTCGAGACCCTGCCCGTATGTATACATACGTGGCCGTATTTTCTTTCTTGCACACTGGCCGCTGTATGTACGTGTACATGCTACGTGCGCACCTCTACTACGACACGTACGCGCCTCTACTACAACACGTGTGCGCCTCTACTATGACACGTGTGTGCCTCTACTACGACACGTGCGCACCTCTACATCAAACAATACATATGTACATACACATTCGCGACCAGAATGACAACACTATGTACGCTTCGACCAGGTGGGTCCCGACTGTCAGGCACTTCCTTGCGTGCGAAGATGTAGCTGGTGGGTCCCAGCAGTCAGGGGGCGAATTGTTTTTTTTTTGCCCGGACGCACTTCCTTGCATGCAAAGATGTAGCTGGTGGGTCCCAGCAGTCGGGGGTGAATTGTTTTTTTTTCCGGACGCACTTCCTTGCGTGCGAAGGTGTAGCTGGTGGGTCCCAGTAGTCAGGGGGAAATGTTTTTTTCACAAAATACGGTGGCCTGTCCAATGGGTCCCAGTAGTCAGGTGCAGGATTCATTATTTTCCGCGTAATAAGGAGGCACTTCCTTGCTGCGGTCGTGGACCCAGCTGTCAGCCTCTCCACATACAGTCCACGGCCGATGGAAGTCGTTCCTTGACCATGTTGACCACGCCACGCCGACAGCACCAGGGTGGTGGATGATGGCGAGGGCTAGGAGGGGGACAACGGGGATCCGGGGAAGACACGGCAGCGGAAGCCCGCGCGGAGAGGAGGACGAGGGTTCACTGGTTCGGCTACGGTGTGAGGCTGTCATCGCCGCAGGGCCTGGCCAGCGGTGGGAATAGTAGGGGGCGGTGAGGCCTCCGCGGCAGCACAGCCGGCCACGGGAGGCAGGAGCATGCGGCACGACCGGCACTGCTTTGGGCGGCTGGAGCAAGAAGACCAGAGGTTGAAGAAGCACTACGTCGTTGGATGGACATCGTACAGTCACTGGAGCTAGAATCGTTCATATTGACTAAGTTGACAAAGCCCTCCATCCCCGTCAACTTAGTAGGCCCACAAGTCAGCCTCCCACCAAGGTGGGTCTCAGCTAGCGGGGGAGTATTCATTTTTTGTGTGCGTAATACGGAGGCACTTCCGGTGGGTCCGAGCTGACAGCGGGGGGGGACGCTTTTTTCGTGAAATACGGTGGCCCGTCCGGTGGGTCCCAGAAGTCAGGGGCAAACGTTTTTTTCGCGAAATACTAGTGGCCCGTCCGGTGGGTCCCTGCTGTCAGGTGGAGGAATAATTATTTTCTGCGTAATAAGGAGGCACTTCCTTGCGGCTGCCATGGACCCAGCTGTCAGCCTCTCCACATACAGTACTCTTCTGATGGAAGTCGGTCGTTGACCACATTGACCATGCCGCGTCTAGAGCACCATGGCGGTGGACGACGGAGAGGCCTAGGAAGGGGATGACGTGGAGCCGGGAAGATGCGGCAGTGGATGCCCAAGTGGAGAGGAGTACGAGGGTTCACTAGTTCGGCTGCGGTGTGAGGCTGCCATGGCCATAGAATAACAGGGGGTGTGGGTGAGTGGAGGGATGGCCTGGCCAGTGGTGGGAGTAGTATGGGGCGGTGAGGCCTCCGCGGTAGCCCAGCCGGCCACGAGAGGCAGGAGCAGGCGGCACGACCGGCGCTGCTTTGGGCGGCAGGAGCAAGAAGACTAGAGGTTGAAGAAGCACTATGGTCGTTGGATGGACATCATACGGTCACTTGAGTATTGACTAAGTTGACAAAGCCCTCCGTCCCCGTCAACTTAGTAGGCCCACAAGTCAACCCAACAATATGGTGGGTCCCAGCTAGCAGGGGTATTCATTTTTTTGGGCGTAATAAGGAGGCACCTCCTTGCGTGCGAAGATATAGCTGGTGGGTCCGACCTATCAGCGGGGGGAATGTTTTTTTTGCGAAATACAGAGGCCCTTCCTGTGGGTCCTAGCTGTCAGGTGGAGGAATCATTATTTTGCGCATAATAAGGAGGCATTTCCTTGTGTGCGGCTGTGGACCTAGCTGTCAGCCTCTCCACGTACAGTACCACATTGACCAGGCCACGCCGAGAGCACCAGGGCGGTAGACGACGGCGAGGCCTAGGAAGGGAACGACACAGAGCCAGGAAATACTCGGCAGTTGTTTCCCACACGGAGGAGTACGAGGGTTTACTGGTTCGCCTACCGTCCCGGGAGAATAATAGCAGGTGTGGGTGAGTAGAGGGATGGCTAGGCCAGCGATGGGAGTACGATGGGGCCGTGAGGCCTGCGCGGCAGCATAGCCGCCCATGGGAGGAGGGAGCAGGCAGTCCCGTCGGCGCTTGTTTGAGCGACTGGAGCATGAAGAGCAGAGATTGAAGAAGCACGACAATCGTTGGATGGACATCCAACAGTCACTTCTCTCGTGTGTTGACTAAGTTGACAGG
Organism: Triticum dicoccoides; assembly: GCF_002162155.2. Lineage (NCBI taxonomy): Eukaryota > Viridiplantae > Streptophyta > Magnoliopsida > Poales > Poaceae > Triticum > Triticum dicoccoides. The sequence goes on along the minus strand of NC_041387.1, from coordinate 576,691,097 downwards.
GCGTTACGTGTGTGTCAACCTTTTTTTTATGAAAGCATACGCGTCAACCTGTAGTAGGCACACAAGTCAGCCTCAAATCTGTGGAAAACAGCATATAACCCATCTGCCATTATTTCTAATAATGTACAACCCATTTGCTAATTCTTAAGAATTTTTTTGGAGCCCATCTTCTTTTTGTTAGCATTACACCCCATATTGTGGCCACGGTCAAAAAGTATACGAAATTTTGCATATTTCGGTGCGGTCAACTATTTTTAATCCAGAAATATCAATTCACATTCAAACTATTTTGAAAAATAATTTATATAAATATAAAATCCAAATAATTATCCACGCATAAAAATCAATGGAATTTAAAATCTTGTAATGAAAAATAATTGAAACTAATTCCCGGTTTGATGTGTTTTAAAAATCTACAACCCATTTCTAGGCAAACTGAATGAAACTCTCCTCGTCTTGAAAGATTTGCAGCCCAGCAGGGCTGATAAAGCAAGTAGGCCTTGTTTGGGTATTTCTTTAAAAAAATAGAACTGGGCTAGCCATTTTCAGCAAGAAAAAAACACAACTAGGCTCATGATGTGGTAAACATAAAGAAAACCCTGGCTAGACGGGCCACAGCCCCCGCACAGCCCCGTTGTTACCCTGATCCATCGCTAAAACTAGTATATAAATAACAACTGTTTGTTCCTCAAAAAAACTGTGTGACCTGCTGGTTCCCTAGTGTCAGCCGCTCGTTGTGTAATTCTCTCGTTTATTGACTATGTTGAAAATGGCGTGAGTCCCAGATGTCCAACCATTAGGACGAACCATATTTTTGGGCTTGTAATATAGAGGCACTTGCTTGCATACTGCCATGACGCTGGTGGGTCCCTACTGTCGTCCTCTCCACGTACAGTCATCTCCTTGTTCCTCTCGGTTGTTGACGACATTGACAATGCAAGAGGGCGTCGCACCGCGCACGGCAAGCGAACCAAGGCCGCAAGGCGGAGGATGACAATGAGGCCTCAGACGGAACAAACAGGAGCCGTGGAAGATGCACCGGTCCAGTCGCGGGCGGAGGGGAGTACGAGGGTTGACTGTTTCGGGTACGGGTGCGTGTTGGGGCTGACATCGCCGGAGAATAACAGGATGTGTGGGGGAATAGAGGGAGGGACTAGCCAACGTTGGAGGGTACCTACGGTAGGACGGCGGAGGTGCAGCCAGCCATGGGAGGCGGGAGCAGGTGGAGCCGACGAGGTGGTTTGGTTTGGGCGGCTGGAGGAAGAAGAAGACAAGAGATAGAAGATACACGATAGATGTTGGATGTCAATCCAACGGCTGGTAGGCAGAATCATTTGTTGACTGGCTAGTAAGTCGACACCACCTTAGATAGGCTATTTCCTCGCGGGACCCAAATGTCAGAATGCAAATCTGTCACAGTCATGCAGCCTTTCCTATGAAAATTTACAGCCCATTTGGTGTGCTAGTTCGAAATAAGTTTGTGGGTGCTGGTGGGGGCTAATCACTTGGCTTCTGTAATGCACAGTGAGATCAAGCAGCCGGTGAGAGTGATGTTATTTCCCTTGGTTGGGATTTGTTACAATATTTCACTCTAAATTAAACGAATGGCAAGCCATTTGCCTTGTTTCAAAGAAAATATGGCAGTCACAGCCGAGTTGAAAAGGGCAGGAACATCTAACTCCAGCTTACAAACTGTACAAAAGCACGAGGGTTAATTGTTCATCAGGTTTACAAAAAAACCCAGGCTAAAAAGGGCAACAACATCTAACTCCAGCACTGTTTTTGGCAGTCACAGTCAAATGGATCGGTCAGGTCCATAGAATGAACATCCTGGGTTGTAAAATTTACTGGATTATGACCACAATATGTTGTAAATAGAAGCCCAGCACGTTCAGAAGCTCTTTTGCCCACCTGAAACTCCTTTTTTGCTCTTCGACATACCCATCCATCAAAACCATGCTGCTGATAAACTTAAGCCTGATGGACAATAGTAACCTCACATTCAGCAGGAAGAATGTGATAAATCTAGTGTTTGCACGATTGGCTACATATCGTTCTAGCGTTATTGTCTTCAATCGAATCTCATGAGAAGTGAGAAAATCCCAATGCTTACAAATCCACCGATTGGTTATAACTTTCTTACCCCGTCCTGTTGCCTAAATAGACATGAAGATTGAAAACAGTTAAGGTCTAAAAGAAGAGTGTCGAAAGAGCAACAGCTGAACGGTTAATTCTAGTACACTATATGTGGGCTTCCAATGTGCGTGAAATTATCACCTTTATATACAACTTCTCCAGACATGGAAAGCGTTGCAGCAAGCCAATAATCTTGTTCAGATCAAAACTATTCATTTGGATATATAAGATCTTGACAAAATCTAGCACCATTGATAGGCCATCCATGGAGAAACTCTTCATTGAGCATAGAACATAATATTAGTACAAAATGTGTACTCCAAGATGATATATAACTTATGTGCAGAAATTTAAAATGCAGCTTATGGTTACAAGTATAGATGATAATATAAAGTACCTGAAGAACTGTGGAGCCAAACACCATATTGGAATGAGCACAGAGATCATGTATTACACCCAAGGTCTCCAGTTTAGGCGCAGAGAGGACGGTTATTTGCAACGGTGAATAACTAGAATCAAGGATCAACCTTTGAAGTGAAGGGGCATCTTGGATGATGAGCTGTCTTCCATCAATAGAAATTCCAATTCTTACAAGGTTAGGCAACTTTATTTGGAGACAACCAATTCTAACTGTGAAAACAAGCACCAAGCACTCCAGGGCAGGGCAACTGGAGTGGATGATGTTGTGCAATGAGGCCTCCGATATATGAACCCGCACAAGTGAAAGTTTCCTGAGAAATGGGAGTCGAAGGTTTAGTACCAGATTGTCTGGTAGGTAGCACAGCGCAAAGGTGGTGGTGTGGAGAGAGGAGGAAAACCGCGAGATGGACATCGGTGCTGAGGGCACAAGTTCCTGGCGTTCGGTATGTGTTATGTGATTTCTAGGGGAATAGTAGAATTCAAGCAGCTGTAGTTCTGTGAATTCAGGGGATTTCAGCCAGGCGTCCACCATGGATGGTATGGTATGCTTGCTCAAGTAGCATGACAGGATGCAGAGGCTTTGAACGGAGCCCTGGTGGGAGAAGATGATGGCTCTGGGGATTTCAAAATCACTGAAGAGAGATAGCTGACGATAGTCGAGATTAAGGGGTATGGTGCGCCATAGAGGGCGCCACCGAATTGAGAGGACTTGGGTGCGGCAGCAATCCTTGGTGGGGAGAAGCGAGATGATCTCCCCAAGGACAGCGTCCTGGAGATTGCTGATGCGATCCACCCGAGATTCTACGGGTTCCTGGGATCCGGTGGGGGCGGGGTCGCCGCTTCTCCCCGCGCTGCCGGGTGCGGGATCTACAACAGGCGTCACCGCTGGCGAGAGCCTCATCTTCTTGGCGCTGGGATCAGCCGACTCCATTTTCCTCAAGGGCGTCGCATCGTGCTCATGGATTTGAGCAGAGTAACGAATGACGAGCCTAGTTTTAGTGCGAGTGAAGAAGAAGGGGAGCTATGGGTTTTCTGTAGGAGTAGGGAAGAAGGGGAGCTGGGGTTTTCTGTAGGAGTGGGGTGAGGAATATGGGGGTACGAGTGGAGCGAGCTGACGTGAGGTGGGTGGGAGCGAGGAGGAAGAAGAGCACCCATGTTTTTCTGGGGGGCGGTGTGTTGGGTGTGGGTAGCGCCTCAGTAAATATATGGGCTTTTGAATTGATTTTACTATTTACTAGTGTGGATGGGCTGTTTTGTCTTGGGCCCAGAGAAACAATTACTACTAGTAAAGTGGAGACACTCTACAGCTACACAGAAAAATAATTACTACTAGTACAGTGGAGACACTCTACCGCTTCTGGCTCCTCCTAGGTCATTGAAACGTCTCCCTCTACTGAATGTCGTTATACTTTTGTTCACCGACATGCAGGCCATGCAGCGCGCGGGCCCAAATGCCATCCACCAAATTAGAAGGAAGTATGCAGGCGGAGAGTCACCCCGGTCGTAGCGCGGCAGTAAAGAGCCGTCGTATCACAAAACCCCACCTCCCCGTAGTCTAAGTTTGACAGACGAAGCAACCATAATTTCACTCTTCGCTGAATCCCCTTCTCCCTCACCGTCTTCAAGAAAGGCAACACTCGCATCTGCCACTGTTCTTCTCTCCCAATGAAGGGAAGGTAAGCGGATCCGTGATGTTGGTATATTTTCATTCAGAGGGAAAAAGAACTTTTGCAGAGTAGTAACCGATCCTCACTCTCTTTTTTTTCATTGTCCTTGCAATTGTGTTTTCCTTTCAGTGGTCTCCTAGTATTCGTCAGTTTCATGATGGACCAAGGAGAACCAGGCAAAGATCTACCGATATTGGAGCAGACGCGGGAGGCTGATCCCGACGAGACAGAGAGCTCCAAGAAGATGGAGGCAGCCACCGAGCCGACCCCAGATACGCTCACGGCCACTATTGAGATGGTCAACGCCCCGTTTGAGGTTACAGCCCTCGTGGCACTGTAGGAGCAG
>NC_041387.1:576609019-576686281 GCF_002162155.2 Triticum dicoccoides | reverse complement strand
GATCTCGATTGTGGTTTTTCATCCAAGTATGTGGTGATTAATAATGCAAAATTTTATTAGCTTAGATGCCATGCTATACATAGTGGTTTAAATAACTTGTGTTTCTTATACTGAAAAGTAATTCAGAATTTGTTTCTATTTCAATTAGAGCCCTGATGCAGACAAGGATTGTGTGGTTGTACATGTCACTCGCTATGAGGCGGATGACCTGAATATATACACTGGGAAAACAGAGTTCTTAGGTTGTTGGATCCTGGAAGCCATTTGCGATTATACCAATGAAGAGTTGTATTCCAGCCTCACTGCTGTCAGGCGTGTTGTCCAGGGTGTACTGAAGCACAAGAAGTTCAAAGCTACTCCTTCATTTGTGAGGCATACTGTTCTTGTCAAGCTTACGCGGGAAGATGGCATGGCATGCCTCCACAAACAAGTTTATCAGTGGCAAGGCCACAAGGTTGTCTTCATGAAGGTTCACAGGATTGAGCTGCTGCGGGACGTCCTCGATGATGTTCATGGCAAGGTCCGTCTTGTGTCCAGCCCAAATTAGATCGAGGCATGAAATAGTTGCCCCAGCTGGTGTTTAATAGTAGTTTGGATTGTGTCTAATTATCCGAACCTTGCATGTTATCGACCCCTCTGGGGCTAGTACTCTGTTTGAATCCATCTATGGGAACTGCTGCTACTTTTGTGTGCACGTGAATCATGTGAGAACCATCGTAACTGTTGCCGAAACAGATGCGTCCTCGCTAGTTTTTTCATGAATATGGCATGGTAAGACATAAGTTGTCACGGTTTATCATACGAGCAGTGTGTGCTTTTATGAAATAGAGCACTTGTTCAAGAACTGTGCGCCGACGTATACATAAGTACTTGTAAACATTGTTGGTGCTACCCCACTTGTAAGCAGTTGTGCAAAACACGGCACATTGGCTCAGCTCACTTCAACACTAGGCTATCGACCAGCTAACAATCAACAATCTGTTGTTTGACATATAAGCAACTATGTATCTTGTTACAGTGGTTCATGCAGTTAACTGAGGCCACAATGTAATAAATTCCAAACGTTCACACGCTAGTCCAGCGCTCATGTGGAACACTCACATTGAACTCGTCTTCATAAAAAACTTGAAAAGCATAAGTCGAGCAATTTTATACATCTCAATGATTCATAGAACATAACAAACATATACTAGTTCACAGCAAAAGACAAAATTGTGAGAAGGTTTACAAATCAGGAAAAAACAAGCAAGGCTTCTCTGAGCAAAGGGCCTCCCGGCAGGCTTAAATTTCCTGGATTTCACTCTGGTTTTTTCTTCTTGCCACCATCCAGGATTAGGTTCTCTCATTCCAGAATAACCAATTATAATTGTGGTCTCAGCTGGAATGCTGAACTGAACCATGCAGTGTACTGACTAGGTGAAATTCTTGTGGATTCCACTAAATTTAAGCACCGCTATTTGCAGAAATAAGCAGACCACAATGCCTCTTGTCCGTGCACCTGTCAAAAAACGCCGTGCAGCCATGCCAGCTAGTCCTTGGTCCATGGATGAACTAGTAGAAAGTGTGTTTTGGACTAGGATGCAGTTGTTTTCGCTCGTCCCTGCACTGCAATCAGGAAGTAAAACGTACGAATCAGCTTCTTTTAGATTGCGTTGGTCATTATACCTTAGTTACTACCAATGTAGGAATACCTTGAAGACGGGAGGTTAGACGACGACAACGAGGGATAGCCATCTCATTTTGCGCAGTTGTACTAAAACTGAGGTGTGTGCTTTTGATTGCGCGGATAGAAATGATACGGAGACAGGCATCCCGAAACGATATGGAGACAGACATCCCTGTTTGCGCAAATACGAAATGCGATTATTTAAACAGTGACAGATATTTGCAGTGGCGTATGATTAACAGTAGCATCTATTGTGTTATAATTGGCACTAGATTGACAGTATGAAGAGTCCTTAAGTAAGTAGCATAACATCACATCAACAATGCCACTAGATTAACATGCAGAACAATAGCATTAGTAGTACTGTCATGAGAGTAGCACATGGTCAGTAAATGTGCAATCAAATTTGTGCAGTTCCACTGGGATGAAGCAATGTTAGTGGTGTGAGATTGAAGTGTAATTGCAAAAACACAATTCATGGGAAATAAAGCAAGACGGAAGCACTTCATAAAATGGTGGTGGCATTGCTTCAATTTATCAACGGCACTAGACCATTACTTATAGTGACATTAGGTGGCATTGCTTAATGCTTCATGGGATTTTACATTAACGGTAGCGATATGGGCATAGGGACAGCAGGGGCATAAAGTGGTGAGGCAGATGTGGCTGTCGAGAGCGGAAAACACTCAGGCAGCATGTCTGCATTTGTCCCATTTTTTATCTCCTCGGTGACATTTTCCTATGTGAGCACAGGAAATCTAGACCTGCTCATTCTCATTTGCGTTGTCCCCCAACACCCGTCACTTTCTTTCCTTTTTTAACCAAGAGATAGGTCCACTTCCCCCCCACCCTTCGCCATCCACCATGCTTTCTTCGTCTTTTCAACCAAGAGACCGGTTGGGTAGCCAGTATCTACTACTTTCCCCCGTTTCCTCTTAGAACCAAGTCCTAGATTCATGCTACAGCTTTCCCACTTTCTTCCCTGTTTGAACCAACGTTTAGATTCGAATGTATGAACTAGCTTTACTGCTAATAATAGTAAAAGTCTAGGTGGCTTTGGAACAACGGACGGAAATAGAAAAACATCCACACGAAGGGAGGTGGGGCAGTAGAGCAAGGCAGGTTTTGAAGGAATATATACCTGAGGGTCGTTGGCATGTGGCAAAGACGGCGTCGGGAGGCCGCATCTTGGACACAATACCGCAGGGAGGAAGAAGGGGTCGGAGGACCTCCCGAGCCGGCGCTCTCTCGGAGAGAACGGCACGGCCGCCGATTGAGACGCGCGGGCAGCCATTGGTCTCCTCCCTCGCTGCCAACGATAGTGTGAACGATGCACCTACACCCCCTGCCCCGGTCGAGGTTGTCCGGCCGGATTTGTGACCAGCCGTGAGCTGAGAGAGAGTGTGTGGCCACCTATGTCTTGCTTAGATCTGGAGAGCATGAGAGAGTGAACGAGAGGAACCCTACTAAAGCAAGCGCTAAGGCTCCTGCTTTTATATATAGTGGAGTGATTTTGTTGTACCAGCTTCAAAAAAATGCACTCCTACGTGTACCCGCGAGTGGGTGTGAGAGAACTAGTGCGTGCGTGCACCGCTTCTCTTAGTGAGAGTACAATATACTATGCCCAAAGAACGTTCGCTGCAAGAGTAATAGTATAAGTGTGTGACGTGTGAGCTAAAATAAAATGTGCGCGACGTCTTTTCTTTTTTAGAAGTTCTGAGGGTAGAGTGTGAAGAGCACATGTGTGTGTGACGTCTACCTGCAGATAGACGGTGGGTGCAACGTGCGAGTCTGCGAGAGGACTCGGGAGAGTCGTGACTCGTGAGGGTGCGTGTGTGTGAGAGAGAGGGGGGCATGTATCAATGCAATGCATGTGTCCATAAATCATTATCCGACAAACGTTCGCCACAAGCCTTTTCCTGACGAACGCCGTAAGAACCGTTAGATCGGCATCTGATAGTGTCAGTTTTGCCATGTCATTTAACAGAACAGTCACTCCTCCTACACACAAATCTTCCACGTGAGTGTTAGCAACTGTCGTATGCTCCCTCCGTTCCGAAATGCAGTGCATATAGCTTTATTGAAAATTCGAACCTTGCAAACTTTTACCAAATTTTCGTGTACCAAATTGCACACGTAGAATACCCTGTATATATCATTTAATTCATCTTCAAGAGGTAACTATAAAGATGGGTGAGGAGTCTACAAAGAAAGACCATCGTATCACCCGCAGCAATTTCAACCATCCTTTAGTGTCGAGGAATATCATAGGAACTCTATATGATATGATTTTTATAGGATTTTTTTCCTTTAGAGCCAATTGGTTCATAGGAATAGATTCATATACTCTACATTTAAAAGGAAATAAACATGATATCATTTCTATAGCTTTAGAGCCACTTGGTTCATATGAATGGATTCCTATACTCCCTTAATTTCAAAGGAAAATAAACATTAGTGTATATTCAATAGAAAAGTTCCTATGATATGAACCAAATTACATCTCTTTACTAATCCCTCCTCATAGGAATTGAGATACATGTCATATCTAGATTCAATAGAAAAGTTCCTATGATGTGAACCAAATGACATCTCTTTTCCAATCCCTACTCATAGGAATTGAGATGATCCATGTCATCTCTTTCCCTACAACTTCCACGTATGCATCTTCTATTCCTAAATAGATAGTACAACCCACTAGTAGCTTTTTTCCAAAACATGCAACTATGGCACAAGAATTATATAGTGTGCCAGTAACTTTGAAAGATGGTCGCTGGATGAAGCTAACCCGAAAGTGCAGAGATGGGCAAATCCGAGCACTACTGGCCGTTGGATATCATCAACATTCCACCAGATCTGCCACATGTACAATTTAGAAGACTCCATGGTTGAACTTAAGCATAATGCACAAACCTCAAAACACAAGCACTTCTCCTTTGTTCTAGAATCTTCTGTATCATAATTGATTATTATTTTTCTAAATGAATTGCCATTATTTGTTTTTTACTTTATGATTTACAATGCACAACCCCATGAATCTTAACATTTTTATAAAACTAATTGATTTTGAATGAGATGAACTATAAGAACTAAACGAACATCTACATCATGCATATATGACTCAGAGATTTACATGCTATAGTGTGTATTTATTCATAATTTGGTTTCGAAATCTCATGCGTTCAATACATGTGTACCTTACTAGTTTTGAGTAGAGTAGCAAATTTCACGCGGCCCCGGGTATATCAAAATGCAGGGCCCATGCATCATTGCCTTTCGGTCGAACCTACGTCCACAATTTTTTGTACGTGCTATATCTCCACTGGTCCCCGAACCCAAAATGTTGCCTCGTTCCCGTAAAACCAAGCAAGGCATCGACTCGAACCCGTTTACTACGACATGGCCCCGCACGCCATAGTACTCCTACAAACCCTACCGCCGCACTCATCATCGGTTTTCTTCAAGAGGACGAGGGAGAAGCCGATTTGTAGTGGAGGCACTTTCAAAAAAAGGATCTGTAGTGGAGACCCCTACCCTAGGCTGCCCTAGGTAGCTGCCGCACGCATCATTGTTTTCTCTTTTCTTTATGCTCTTGCGTGCTAGAGTGAAATGATGGTTGCTTCGTCCGTCTAACTTAATGCGGGAAAGGTGGGGCTTTGTGATTTGACCCCTCATCGCTCATTTTCTACTACTGCAGCGTTACGACCGGGGTGCCTCCAATTCCAACCGCTGCTCCGAACTGTAATTTGGTGCATCGCACGAGGAATAAGATGGTGGATGAGCCACATGTCGACCAAAGGGGTCCTGTTAAGTGTGTCGCCATTTTGTGTGCGGACTGACCCTGCTTGAGTTGCTACGCCAACACGACAGGAGCAGCCTACCACTTGGTTTTGCTCCTTGGTGAATCCCGACTATATTGATCTAAAAAGATACGTGCTGAACTACCCTCTCCGTCTCGGGCTTTTATTTTTAGGCATCTCGGTTTATACGGCATGCACGTAGTTCTAGGTCATCCATTTGACTAATTAAATATGAGTTACTATGTCACAAAAAGTATATCATTGGATTCTTAAGCGGATGTAGTTGTATTTAAAAGTCAAGGGCGGGGCTTTTCCTACGCGGTAGGTGGGGCAGTTCCGCCTAGTCGGTTTGACAGAGACGCGAGAAGACGAGGGAGTAGGCTGCTGCAAACGTAGGGTCATGTGATTTGACAGTGAGTTACTGCTGGACAGGTGGGGCCCTGTGATTTGACTTGCCATTATCATTTTAACTGCGGCACTACGACCGGCATGAGTCTCCTGATTCCTGACCACGTCCATACAGGTGCCTCTCTCAATGCTCCACCATGTAGTAGAGGCTGGCTCTTGCATGAGAGCCCACTTCTCCACTTTTTCCTTGCCTCTCTTTCCTCCACATATGCAAAAATGCCATGTAAAGCGCACTATTATACTTACTTGCTCCTACAGGTGCTAAGCTTGCCACATAGGCATAAAGTCTAATGTGCCAAGTTAATCAAGAAGAGAGAGACTAGTTTGGTGACCCAAGGAAGAAACGGTGCTAGGCGCATGTACCTAGGTGAAAAGACAATTTTGAGTCTATAGATAATTAAATGAAGCAAACTTAGCAACAAAAAACTAATAAGCACACCATTTCGGGAGAGGTCACTCCTTGGAAAAATGCAATAAATACTAGTACTCCCTGTGTCCCATAATATAAGAACGTTTTTGGCACTACACTAGTGTAAAAAACGTTCTTATATTATGGGACAAAGGGAGTACGAAGAAAGAGATAGAGAGAAGTAAAAATAAATAAATACACTTATAGCCAACCTTATAGCTAACCTTGTTGTAGTATGAGTGACTAAGTGATGACTATGCATGACATGCCAACATCAGATAGCCTAACGCACTGTGTTAAATCTCCAAGGGCGCGACCGCGCGTGCGACAAGACGGTCGTGGTAGGCGCGACCATGATACGGGTTGCTGGCAGCCCTTGGATCTGAGATCAAACAGTCGCATGCTAAGTTGCTGAAAATTTGCAGAATAACCCTCCAGGATAGGATATTCACCCATAGGTCTAGAATCACGCCATGCAACCATTCGATCTCAGATCCAAGGGCTCTCGGAAGCCCGTATCATGGGAGAATGGAAAGCCACTACCCTGCCGTTCGCACATTGGCAGTTCGCTCCTACTCGTCCCCGCACGTCCTTTAATACTATGGTGGTTCACTCCTAGTCGTCCCGTCCTTTTCACATTACGGCCGTTCCACTAATCCTAACCCTCCTCCCAAATCCATGGCGTCCAAAATCTCCATGATCGGTGGTGAGTACAAGGTTAGAACCATCACCGGCGATGAGTTCGATGTCATCTACACCCGTTCTTCCACGACGGTGAAAGGATGTCTTTCTCACTTCAGACGCATGTTCGAAAACTCAGATGATGAGTGGGTCGCTGGGCTAGATGTTGAGTACACCACAGTCCTGGGACGAGAGAAGGATCTAAAGGACAAAGATAGAAAGAAGCCCGCCGTGATCCAGGTTTGTGTGCATGACTTATGCTTGGTCTACCACATATGCCATGCCGATGTTGAATGCCTGGATTGTAAGAACTTCCTCGAGAGCAACCTAGTCAGATTCGTTACTGTAGACTTTAGGAACGACAAAGAAGTCCCAGGTCCGATAGGCCTCGTTGTAGGCAACCCCTTCGACCTCCAGAAGAATCGGCTGGTGTCCTCTCATCACCCTTCAATGTTGACCCTAGCAGGAGCCATGGTTCATCCTTCGTACCGTAAACTGGAGAAACCTCATTACATGTTTCATCGTCATGCATGGCAGCGGAATGTACTAGATATAGACCACATCCACTACGCTGCAATGGATGGCTACCTTTGTTTCAATATCTACAAGGGTTGGATGAAGAGCAAGAGCCAAGTGTGCGGTTCAAGCAAAGAAGTATCGTCCAAGAGGAAGAGGGACAAGGACGAAGTCGAGGACATGGACGAGAACTCCGAGTGAGTAAGGTGTCAGTATCGTTGCTCATGGTGGTTCTAATGCAGTGTCTACCAGATTAGTTGCATAGTTTAATTTCAGGTGTGCTTAGTTTAATTTGAGGGGTGTGTTGTGCTGAGCCCCTAGCAGAACTATGTTATGTTTCTTCTCGTTACTTTAAGTCTTCAGTATGTACATACTACTAGTATTTCTTTAATAGAATTTAGCACCCCAATTAAGCACGTACTAGCTTTTTTTAATAGTACTATATGCATAATTTGGCGACGAGCGCTCTCTATATGTACCACCTTTTTTTAATTTCAATTTTTGCTCCATGGCGCAATCCATCGATACTACTACTGTATGAAAGTATATATTTTTTTAAAAGGCTAGAGTACTGTTCATCACATATATAGCTAGTTAAATTCTCAACCTAGAATGACGTGCATGCCATGTAGTAAACCGGTACGGAGGAAGTATAGTAAAAATGAGGTGATTTTACCGAGCGATCGGCGGGGGAGCATGGCCTATCATGCGGTCCCACGTGTCATGATGTACCAAGGTGATGCGCATGTCCCTCTTGAGGCAGAAGCAATACTACATGGTTTGAGATGATGGTGAACTGAAGTGTGAAATAATGGTTGCTTCATCCGTCTGGGAAGGTGCGGCATTGTGATTTGACGTCTCATTGCTCATTAGTACTACTGGCCTGGTACGAGTGGGGTGTGTCCCCCTGCTGTTCTGCACTGTTATTTGGTGCTTGACACGTGGACCCGGTTGCTATATGTACCACATGTCGGCTACAGGAAGTACAGAATTCATGAAAGGGAGCGACTTAGTTTTGGAAAAATCTGTTTTTACGGAGTACGTACCCACTAGGGTTTATAGGGCTCATCTAAAAAACATTCGTTTTTCCGTTTGATAAGTCTCAATTCTACTACTAGTAGTAGTACCATTACATGTTGGATTTCGAGGTGCGTTAGATCACCCGATGCAAGCAATGTCAAGAGGAAACTCACCAATGCATGTAGAAGTTCATGGAAATTTAATGGTCATTCATGCATTCGTTCTAGTTAATGCCTCGGTAAACATAACTTCTTGAAAAAAAACAATCGTACTAATTACTTGTGCAAACTACGAAAGTAATTCGACCACTCACCGTCTACCTTGGTTGGAGAGATTTTGAAATTGAGCCATAAACTAGAAAGGAGGGAGTAGTAACTTTTGTCTCGATTACTATTTGTGGCCTTGTATAGATGCAAAATGTATTTTTTTATAGTGGCCTTGTATAAGTAAATGGAGGGAGTACTAAAGACATATATATTCCAAACAATATGATAATCTCTCTAACCAAGGTACGTAGTAGGGACGAGGACTAAATGGAGGGAGTAGTAAAATTTTCTCCTCGTGCTGCGAGCCACCGCGCGCGTGGGCGAGGGAGCGGGCGTAAGGCGTACAGTAGTACTACTACTACTACTCGTAAGAAAGCTTCACCTCATCCTGCGAGCCACCGCGCCCGTGGGCGGGGGAGACGGTGTACTAAGCAAGCTTCTCCTCGTTCTGCGAGTTAACAGGACACATCAAAAGTACTCCAGTGTATAGAGCCTTGCCTTTAAGGTAGGCCCCACATGGCTTGCCTCTTTTTTAACATAACACGTCAAGTCGCAATTTGTTTGTTCACCCGTGGTAGACGATCCTCCCTCCACCAAGTGGATAACCAGTACATGTGTCAAATTACCATGTGGGCTGCCTTTTCGTACAGAAATGAGCTCCACCGTGTACTCGCGCGGGCGTGGTTGGGAAAGAGACGAGAGTACGTGCGCCGTGCGTGCACCTCTTCTCTTCGTGCACGTCCCCCACCTACGTGGGTGTGTGAGAGAGAGATACAAACCTAGACATAATGCGCCGTCCATCCTCATGCCTCCGCCCAGTCCGACCACCAGTCACCACCATGCCCCACTCCTCCTCACCTTATCTCTCATCTTTCTCCCTCCATTTTTATATACAAGGGGCCACTATCAAAATTACAATTTATAGATATACAAGGGCACTAACACTAATCGATGCAATATTAATGGTGTTTGCCTCGTGGTACTAGCAAAGGAGGACATTAATTATCCCTTGCATGCATGCGGGAGTTTGTAAAAAATGCATCTTGATGTTCCGTGCAATGCATGGGCATCTTGCTAGTCCATAAAAACAACACATGGAAAAATTCCATGGCAAACGAGGGATTTGAATCTGTTGGGAGGGGCTGTTCGGATCTTGCCCGGGATAGCCAAAATATTGGCAACCCTTTTGTCCATCGGTGCCTCTGCCACCGATGAACGAGGAATGGCTCGGGTGCTCATTCATCCTCCAGCGCGCAGGTTGGAGACGAGCTCGCACGAGCTGTGTTTTTTTGTCCCACAACACCGCCCGAGCCGCCCGCAAACCGACCGGCGACCCGCAAATTACGCCATCCAACCGTATCCGCACACATTATGACAGCAACTCAACCAACCGGACGAAATTCATGCAAACACGTAGACAAACTGATATTTCATATAACAACAACGGAAATCATATAAAATACCCTATTTTCATACAAACATGACGGATTTCATTACATTCAAATGAACTATGAGGTTCTAGTTCTGGACAGCACAGGTATATAATACCTGGCCAAAATGGTCGTCGTCGATCGATTTGTGTTCCTCATGTTCGGCAGCACGATCACCGGACTGCCGGGAGCCCGGGAGGTATATGCTTCAGCGAAAAGGACGGCTCGCTTCCCCACTACCCAACTGATATCATTGGCTAATGCCGAAGATGATGGTGGCCAGCACCAGTTCGAGTTCATCAGTGGCCACTACTTTGCCATGGCCGGCACCAGCTCGAGTTCATCCTAACATTCCCCTCTTCCATGGAGCCCATGCGGGGTGGATGAAGGTCCTCGCAACAAAAGGATCCGGCAAGACACCTGCTGTGTACGCCGGCGTCGCCTCCGTGATGGCCTTCATGGGACCCAAGCGGTGGCGGCCTCCCGTGTTCTACTTCTCCTCGATGATGGCGGCGGACGCGGAGGCGCTGGCCACCGACTCATCGCTCTCCATGCACCCAGCTTCTGTCGCTGCTTGCATGGCACGGCCACCGGCATGGGAGTCTCGGCCATAGAAACGGGAGACGCGGTATGAGGCGGCGGCGTGGACGGCAGCAACGATGCCCGCGCGCCACTCCTCGTCGAGCTGGCCTGGAGCGGCGAGTTGCTGAACCGCGCGCCGGCTTGGGGCGGCAACTGGCTCTGTCGGGCAAGGGGAGGGAGGTGGATCAGCGAGCTGCATAGCTCGTATCCGGTGGGCTACCCAGCCGGCTTGGATGCGGAATAACTACTCTTCTTAAGCCATTGTAAGAGTGGACAAAATGGTGAAGGAGATAGGGGAGCGGCGGAGGTGTGTGATTCTTGGCCGGCGTTTGGCCTCGTTTAAATAGGAGATTAAATAGACGGCAGACGAGAGGAGCTCGGCCGGCGTTGTGTTTAATGTTGGCCCGGTCATGAATAGACGTGTGTCCAGAGTGGGTTTCTCGGCTTCCACACGGGCGGGTTTCATGGAGGCGTTTGAATGCGGGAAGGAGGCATGTTCAGCCGGGCGTGCAGCGAGTGGCGCCCTTGACTCTGACCTAGGACACCGTGCCATTCTTCCACTGACGTGTGGGCTCTTTGGGTACATGGACTGCATGTCAGTGACCCAACGCAGGCAGCGCACAACAGACGAACCTTTGATGGGCTAGTGTGGTCAGAAGCGGGCATTTCATAAACCGATGATTGTTCATTGAGTGTGATGTCATCTTTTTCATGTAGATAAGCCTACTATGTTGATAGCCCGTTCGATACGTTGTGATTCATAAAGACCGCTGCAAACATCAATGTTCTGCTTATCACAGATAAGATAGATTAATACCCGTAACAATCCATGTCCTTAACAAAGGGTGCATGCACATATAGGTTGAGCGTGTGTCTTGCGTTGTGTGTTGTGTGCATGCAGGCATGCGAGTGTTACGTGTGTGCAAGGTTTCAGTGCTGCATGCATGGGTGCGTAAGTGCGTGTGTTCGTGAGTGCATGTGTACGTGTCAGTGTTGCATGGCAGCATGCGTGCGTGTGTACGTTATGTGTATGTGTCAGTGTTGCACGCCTGCATGGGTGCGTGTCTTGCGTGCGTGCATGTGTATGTGCGGGGTGAGGCTACACGTCAGTCGACTGACTTTTTAATCTCTGGTCATTAGATTTTCCAGCCGTTGGATACGAAATCAAGGGCCTCTAGTTTATCATCAAACTCCACCCCCTAAGCCTCCAGCCACCACCGGCGAACCGCCGGCCCCCGCCGCCCACGGCCGGCCCGTGCCGCTACGCCGCCCCGCCCTCCCCAAAACCACTCCCCACCACCAGTCCGCTGCCGCACCGGCCATCCCTCTAGGCCCCCCGCGCCGACCTTTTTCTCCAGCGATCCCCACCCCACCGCCCAATCAACACCCCCCCAACCAGAGGTCTCATGACTTCGAATACCCACCGGCCACTAATTTATTACCATTTCTATCCTTCATATACGCGTTGACGGGTCGGTCCTATGGTAATGTGCGCTGTTGAATGTGGACCGTTTGACTGGTCAATTGATCGTGTTATCAACAAATTACGAAGCTGTATGGTGAGGCAGTGACCGTATGATCACCCTAAAATGTACTCCTATTTTATTAACACAGTACAGACTCAAACTACCATTTTTTCTTTCATATACGGGCTGACAGGTGGGCCCCACGGTTACGCACCCCGATGGTGCAACACTAGTTGCGCCGCGTGGAACGTTTGACTGGTCAATTGATTGTGTCGTCGACAAAATACGGAGTTGTACGGGTGAGACAGTGACCATATAATCATGACATGTATTTGTTTAACACGGTACAGATGCAAGGGTTCATATATACGCGCAAGCACTCACCGCTATAAGCACACACACGCGGACCCTACCCCTATGAGCACCTTCGAGAGAGTGGGCCAGCATATATGATCTTGAGATTTTACGAAGTCACCATAGGTGCCTCGTAGTCGAGTGGAACGTCTCCTCCCACTGAACGCACATCGCCGGAAAATACTGAAATTAACACAAGATAAATGCGAGCACCGGGACTTTAACCTTAGTGGGCTCGAGAAACCATTGTCCTCCTAACCATCCAACCACATGTTAGTTAGCACGACAAAATGTATGTGGTGACCGTGATGAGCTTATTCTGAAATCCAGTGACCATATCATGCTTTCGCTTCAAATACAATGACCATAAGTGTGCCAACAAAATACGGAGCACGCATCAAATGCAAAGTCCATCAGTGTCATCAATAAAATATGGAGACGTATCGTGAGCTAGATACTGTTGTACTATTGTATATGCTTATTTTCTTAGTGGCGGATTGCGTGTGTGGTGTGTTGGGCACATCATTTCTAGTTGTGGTGGGTCAACATGAAGACTCATGGGTCGGTTCCATCCTGCGCCACATATAGGTTGGACCGAGACGCGTTATACAAAGACCCATGTGAAAGACTCGGCATTGAGAAATAGTATAATGAGGCGAGCTAGGAGCCTCCACAGCGATTTAGAGCTCTCCGCCGTCGGATGTACGTACGTACGCGCAGGATTGCAAGTCATGCACCCTCTCGAAGTCGTTTCATGAGCCGTTGCTCCGCAGAATGAGCCCTGATTTCTCTTTGTAACTGGGCCGCCGAAATGGAAGGCCCAGTCATAACCTGCTCATCCTTTTCTTTTCTCATCCAGCCGTATCGTAGACCTACGGACTTGTTCGTCGGCGCGGCGCCGCCACCGTCCCACGTCCCGTCCATCCCAGTGGCTCCTCCCCTTCTTCCTCGGAAAATAGCACCTCCATAGCCATTGCTCTTCACCAGGTTGCCCATCCATCTTCAACCTTGCTGCAGATCTAGGACATCCACACTCTCGTTTGGCCCCTCCACTTCCCTCTCTTCTCCCGCGAGCGCTGGGGTAAAATCCGGTGATGACCGAGTGAGAGAGGTAGCTCATCTGTCAAACAACCGATGCTGCACCGATTCGGATCAGCAATGAAATCATCCTCGCGCGTGTGGCATGGGCCCGTTGCTCCCCTAGGTTTGCTCCTTCTCTTCACTGGGAAAGGGGTTCTTCTCTGCCTGATGTGCTCTGATCTTTTCAGTAGTTAAGCGTATGATTGTTCTAGCAATAACAAATTAAGTATTGCACATATGCAGCAGCAAACACACAAGAAATAAAGGAGAGGTCCACTTATATCTGCTGAGAGATGTAGAAGTACAAGAAATATATAGTACTAATTTGTTGAATTATTTTTCCAGAGGAACCTCAAATTCCGTGATGCATCCGTTAACAGTATTCTTTGTAGTAGTTCTATTGCAATTGATCGATCGGAGAACTCCCTTTTCTTGATAGGGAAGCTGCTATAGTATGGTTTGGCTCAAATACGGACATTCTTAAAGGTGGCAGATGGTAGTTCTGCATTTTAGGTAACATTAGTTTCTCAGTGTCTTCTAAAAGAAATTCCTAAAAATTTTAATAGCACAAACGAATTTCGTATAAAATTAGCGCTTTTCTATGATCCTTATCGAGAACCTCCAATAGCAGACTTAGATATAATCAAAACTCTGAGTGGCTGAATCAGGCATTTTCTGTAACTAGCATACTCCAAATAAGAAAAATTGTCAACTAAAGTTTCAATGTTCTTTCAAAGACCTTCTCAAGGAATTTGACACGTGCTTCTGTTGGTTGACCTGTTGACTGACATTGTGATATTTGTGACTACTTACATGCATGTGTACTAATTTATATTCTGCACACATCACTTTGTTCAATCCAAAAATGCAGATGGTATATATATATTATATACTGATAACCTATCCATTTTTCACGCCTTACAAATTTCACTTCTTGTTTGTCTCGATGTTATTCTACAACCAGCATATCTGCATGATATACTTATGTCTAGATTTGTTAAGGTCATGTTTCTCGGCTCCTTCAAGAGTAGTATTGTTCATTTTATATCATGTTCGCGAATTTTCATTTACAGCAAATTTACTTACTAAATATATTGCTTGATGCTTTGTTGGTTTCTGAGAATATCTTGTGTGAGATTGGGTACGATGGAAATGTGGGTGATTATGGTTTTTGTTGGGTTCGTGAGAGTCTGTTGTGACATTAGGGCTGATAGTATTCTGAGTTATTACATTTTCGCAACCTGAGTTGGTTGTCCGATTCATGATGCAATCAAATGAAGAATAATGGAAATTGATATAGTGGTGAGCTCCCATATTTTGTTGTAGGTGAAGCAAGTCTTATTGGTTGATTGCCTGGTATAATCAAATCTGCATCTATCGATTAGAATGAATGACGTTTACTTGAGTCTATAACATGTGCAAAATATTTGAAGTTGTCACCAAAGCTAAATCCAACTTGTTTCTGCAGATGCATGAGGATATACGATGGAAAAAACGAAGTCAACAATATCAGGGAAAATTACAGTGTGATCTGATCAAGCTAATATGAAGAAAGCATGTATAGATAGAAATATGAAGAAATCAGGTACAAATAGAAAAGCATGGGAGTATCCAAATAACCTCTCAAGAGAGGGTGCATTGCATGAGAAATCTTCCCTGTCTGAATCATTAAAATTGTCATCAAAGATGTCTTCTAACAGTCTATCTTAAAAAGCATTTGTCTAGTTGGATGTGTTTTCATGTGTCAGATTCATCACTCCAGTTGATTCGTCCATGCATGATATTGTTTTTGCAGGAGAAATTTTGATTCAGCTAAGCAGATTTATTTAGTAATCGTTATGAACATGTTTCAGTTTTCTCTCATTTCCACACAAGTGTACATATATTATGATGTTGAATAACATTTTAGCTGATATAATCTAAGCCCATAATTGTCATCCTTGTGGCACCTCTGGTTTTCTTTTGTAAGCAACATTGTGGACGTATTTTTTTGCTTGCACTTGCCTTGATGTGTGAAACTCTCAGATGTTCCTTAATTTATTTCAGATTTCATACTTAAAATACTCTAATTTATTTTTTGTTTCATATACTGATCCATATTGAATGTCCCATGTAAATGGAACCAAACATGGGGTGCAAAACCTTCATTTTTCACCATATTATTTTTCCATTATTTTTGATTATATTGGTTAGTTATGCTTCAAAATTTAGTCAAAATTTACAGAACTTCTATTATTCTGTTGAAAAAATAGAGGGGTGCGGCAATGCGCACCATCATGATCTAGTACAACATGAAGCTACCAGAGTCGCGGAGGACTCTATCCCCACTGGTAATAAGCCGACTATATATGATTTGTAACCCTAGGCCCCCAGTATGTTACAGAAGCTTGGGGGCTAGGTTGTCGATAGTATACACACACGCACAGTGCCTGGTATTCACGTGTACTTTGTACACACCCCTATCACTAATATACAGTACCAGGAGTAGGCTCCTTCTTCAACTGCAAGGGTCCGAACTAGGGTAAAACTTTGCCTCGTATTACCATCCAGCCTAACAGCCATGGATATCCTACCGAATGATATGATGAAATCATATCTGCCAACTACTAAGAGAGAGCTGTGTCTGGGGGGGCAATGTGTGCGAGAGGCCTAAAGATAATGTGCGTGCGAGAGACACGTAGGCACATATATGTGCATATGGAGGGCTAGTAGAGACCATGTGTGTGTATATATGCATGTGAGAGAAATAGTGTTTTCCAACTGAGATTAGTGAAAAGAGTGGTACATAGTAGTCAGAAAGAGAGAGAGAGAAATAGAGAGAGCATGTGCGTGAGACACCCGACACCCTGAGAGAGATTGTGAGCATGTGTGAAAGAGAAATGCCGATGCATATAAAGTGTGTGCACTTATGCGTTAGATAGAGAGATATATAATGTGTTTGTGAGAACGGGCCGAGGCATAGTGCATCTATGTGTAAAAGGCGGTTCTACGCATTAAATTAAAATATAAATGGCATTATTATTTTTGGATGAGATCATGAATTTTGCAAATTGCGTATGGACGAAAATTGGTCTATCAGACACCCATACTTTATTGAATTCTAGCATGTGCATGTGTTTATTTCATATTATCGATCCACAGAATGAGAGCGGTTTGAAATACAGGCAATGGATGCTTTTGCAATTCATATATAAACATTAATTAGTGCACTCCATGTTGTTAGTGTGAAGCGCTTTATACATTTGTCACTTGCATGGATACATTCCAAATTGCTAGCTACGAAATAGAATACATGTCGAATTCAACATAAAGGGGGTTTCAAAGATTCGAATTCATAGGAAGTGCATTCATCTATTTGAACCCGAGATAATGGCATTTGTAAATCAGATGTAAAAGGGGGCATCAATCTTTGTTGTGAGTTTGAACATGCTATATATATTCATATGCATATCTAACTTTTTTTTTGCAACCAAGGAGATTATATCTGGAACCATGCATGAACTGAGGTAAGTTGCATATTTTTTAATATATACTCGTGTACAATGTATATTCAAATGTACCCCCTCCATTCCAAAATAATCGTAGCTTTAGGATTTTCAAGAGTAAAGATTTGTGAAGTTTGACAAATCCTGAAAGTTCAATTCAAGAGAACCAAAAATGTTAATGATTCTGCTCCCAAATATTGAATGAAGCGCCAAATAGGCTTGTGGTCACCTGAAACCGCACGAGACTAGTGTTTGGTGGTAGGAAATTACTATCCTGACTCTGGCCCATGTTGCCTATCGGCCCGATGTCCAAAGGTCTAAACCGGGGTAGGTTTGTAACTTCACCAAGACGCCAGTCTCAACTGCCTCCGAGAAGCATTCATACGCCGTGGGCGCCTTAACACCCATGCGCTCGGCCGAAATCTATCCCGCCCACATTTGGGACACCTGATATTACTGTCCTACCCCCAACCCGCAATATGTCCGAAATTTTAGATGGGGGCAAAGTTTGTAACTTTCCCCAAATTTCAAACAAGCGCGTCTCAAACCGAAACATTGTTCCCCCTTAGTTCCCCGCTTCCCTTCGTTTCCCCATTCATACTCCATGGGCGCCAAAATGCCCTCTCCACCAGCCACGAAACCCCAGCCTCCTCCATCCTCCACCCAATAGCGGCCAATCCACCGCCGCCCTCCTCCATCACGCTGGAGCCGGTACCCCGACGTTGTCGTCCAATGCAATCGCAACTGCAACGCCCTCAAGAGACTTAGCAGCTGAAGCCGAGGCAGAGCTGCCTCCACGATGCCGACGCTGACGTGCGCCGTACCAGAACCACTCCAACCACGTCGTCCTGCGCCTCACTGCTGCCGCTCCACTGTCGCAACCGTCCACCGCACCGGAGTTGTTCCCGCTACACCGTCGTTCGTCGCCTCAGATCTGGTTCCCCGCCGCTGACAGACGGCCACTGCACCACACTGAACAACTTGGACATGGCTTCATCCAAGGCTCCACCGTCCTCCACAACTTCTTGTTTCCAGCAAACCACAAGAAGATCGTTGGAAAAACAGAAGGAGGACATAGCACTGCCAGCAGAAAGAGGTACTCCTCTTCCCTTATTCGTGAAAATCTTACATCTCCGCTCACACCGTATTCATCCCACGAAAGAAACTAGTTGAGCGCTTCTTACTACATCTTCTTCGTGATACTAAATGCACAAGGTTTCCTCCCTTTACTATTTCACCTTTGCTAGAGGTTAGTAGCCCGCCTGGATTTCAATTCAGGATCAGTCGAACCGCAATTAAAAGAAGCAGCACCCACTTAGGCGCTTGGAGCACCTAGTCCGCCTATTCCCTGGGGAAGCGGTGCATCGGTGTCTATCATAGGGGTGTGGGGCGCAGGAGCTGCATGCGCCCGATCTGGAGGTCGGCAGGGCTTGAATGGATGGCCGGGGGCGGTGCCAAGCACGGCGATGCGGTGAGGTCGAGGGGAGGGCGCTGGCAGGGGAGGAATACTGGGCCGGTTGTCGTTGGCGTTTCGAGGAAGATCGTCAACACTGACTGGCTGGAGGTAGATGAAGGCGATCTGCCCGTTCTTTGTACATCGGACGGTGCAGAAAAAATGGACTGACCTATTTGCTTTTAGTTGACTATTATTTTCATAGAATCCTGTAGTAATTTAGTGTGCTATGCATGTTGTAGAGCTATCATATGTCTCCCGTCATTTATTTCTCACTGACCTGCTATCTGCTACCTTTACACTATACTAATTGTGCACACACTTCACCCATACTCACACGATTGTTTTTTATGCATGGGTATTTCAGACTCTGACGCAGTGTTGATGAATGCAGAAAAGAAAAGACAGAAGTCGCTCAAGTGTAATTCAAAGATAAGCACTAAGCGTTTCAATGCTCTAATGAGTGCAGTGTCAGCAGTTGGAGACAGTAAACGTAGCTCTGCAGTTGATGATCTCAATTGCCACACACAACCATCCCAGGTGCTTGCTTTAACTTCATGCTGTCAAATGTGGTTACATGTTGCATATGGTGTCTAGCTTGTATTGCTTCCAATTTGGTTAAATAGCATCTGCTTACTTTACACATTATACCTTTGATAATGACATGTCTTCCTGTTTTTGATACATACTACATATGTCTATTAACCATGTTCGTACATCAAACTAATGTTCTTTTGTATCCCTCATCAATCACTTATGATGACTCACCCGAGTGGGTTACTGTGAAACGCCCTACTCGTTTAAAGAGTGCAGTGTCATCCTCCCCACATGATTCTCAAGAAACAGCAAGGCTAAATGAAGATAGTCAACATAGCTCTCTAGTTGATCACCGCAATTCCCCCACACCACCATTGCAGGTGCTTGCTCTTACTTGGCAGTGTGATATGTGGTTGCATGTTGCATATGGTGTCTACCTTGTAATGCTTCTAATTAGGGTAAATTGCATCTGCTTAGTTAACACATTATACCTGCGAATATGACATGCCTTCCTATTTTTTGTACATACTACGTCTTTCTATTAATCATGTTCTTACATCAAACTACTTTTCTTGTGTATCCCTCATCAATCACTTCTGACGATACACCTTCAAGTTGACAGTGTAACATTGGTTGCATCTTGCATATCATTTCAAACATGTATTGCCTCTAATTTGTTGAAGTGCCACTTATAATGAGATACATCTAACTTGGTAGAGTGATTTTGGTTGGATCTTTCATATGGTGTCTAGATTGCATTGCTTCCAATTTGTTGAAATGCCTTCTGCTTAGCGTTTTTGATACATATTCCATCCTCCTACAATGTGGTTGTCATACATAAAAGTTGTGTTCGTCAGTATCATGCATCAACGAATTTGGAAGTGTGATATCTGGTTGCATGTTGCATATGGTGCCTAGCTTGTATTGCTCCTCTTAACACCGGATTTTGGCAAGGTACAAAAGGCAAGCAAGATGGCCTCGAGTGAAAAAAAATTCAGCATGCAAAGTTTCAGGTCACCGAGTGGAATAACTTTGATGTTTAATTCATCGACATCCGACCTCATCTTAGGGGCCGAAACTGTACTCCGAGTGGCATAATTTAGTGCTCTGAGTGATTTTCAGCCGATTACGCCTTCAAGACGACCTCAGATGAAGTAACACACTAAAGGAATTATCTTCGTCTCATCGAGGCAATCAATTTTGATATATAGATCATCTCAATCCGAGTTCGTATGCAAAAATTAGAGGCAATACACTGCAGACCGAATCTAAACGGAAATATGGCGAGAGGTACCAGACACCCTGTCTGATGGGTCGCGCGAGCAATTCAGCCCTCAAGAAGTCTTGAATCGAAAAACCTTCAACACAAGAAAGTTTCGTCTCGTCAAGCCGATCGATTTTCATATATAATTCTTCTCGATCCGAGGTAGTATGTTTTCGGTCGAGTGAAAAGCTTACGGGTTGAGTGAAAACTTACCTGTCGAGTGAAAGATTGCCGTCCGAGTGAAACTTGCCAATCGAGTAAGAGATTGCCTTCCGAGTGAAAATATAATCATCCGAGTGAAAAGATTACCGCCGGAATGAAAACTTGCCGATCGAGTAAAAGATTGACTTCCAAGTGAAAGTATAGTCATCCGAATGAAAGATTGTCTTCCGAGTGAAAGATTCTAACATCCGAGTGAAAAAGTCCAGTCGGACGATCCGAGTGAAAGACTCTAATATCCGAATTGATGAGCTCGAATCCGAGTGAAACTGAACATGTGCCCGAAAGTTTATCAAGATGACCTCGGATAGAGAAGTGTTCAATACGGAAGTTGTGCGTATCATCAAAACGGTAAACTTTGGTTTTGGAGTCATCATCATTAGAGATATTATATGGCCTGCAGATTCACTACAAGACTCGGATAATCCAGTCTGCTGCAAGACCGAGTCCGACTAGAAGGTAAAGATGACCTCAAAAGGTATTCAAGATGGCCTTATTTGAAAAAGTGATCAACATGAGAGTTGTTCGTCTCACCGAGGCGCACAAGTTTGATATTTGGGCTGTCTTGATAGGAGATCATATGCAATCTCGAAGGCCCGCGCAAGGAGGAAGACAGAAGTTGGGCCAGATTCAGACTTAACCCGAGTTGGAATAGAACTAGGACTCTAGGACGTGAATTGATGTAATTTTCTTGTAAGGAAATCCTAGATGAATCCTTTACTTGTACGGGAAGTCCAGCCGCCTCTTATATATATTGGGTTGATGGCCGATTGAACAACACCAATCGAACCAATCAATCTATTACACTTTTGTGTTCATCTATCTTTATCCCCTACCCTTGTATCTTTCTTTCTCGTTCTTCGTTCGTTCTTCGCGTTGGAGGGCAGCGATCCACGAGGCTCTAGGGGCGAGCAAATCGACCTAAGGCGGCCCATAGCCGCCGCACTCCCTGACGGGGTCCCTCCCGGGTGTGTGGGGTTTCGGGTCTTCAAAAGCGCCCGTCGACTGTCTTGCGTATCGCGCTGTCGGTCGGGTCTCCTTCGATGTGAGCTGCGGTGCATCACCCCCGGCGTCGAGGGTACACGTGACGTGTTCGTGTGTCAACACACTTTTTGGCGACTCCGCTGGGGACGAAGCTTTGAACAGTTTCCAGCATGTTCTTGCTACGAGGAGAGCGTCATCAAGCGGCTGCAATCTACAACGATAACATGTATCATCAATCTCCTTATGTAGATGCAAATAGCCATTATGTTGATGTTGCTAGATCTTTCAATGGACATGTCATGTCGGCTAGCCCTAACGAGAAAAGGCCGACTAGTTATTCCGTTGGAGAAACTTGGAATTTACAGAATCGCGACATGCAACCTACGAATCTGAACTTTCGTGCATCGGCAACATCTTTCAATATGCCGGTGAACAACACGATTTGTTCAAGTGATCAATATATGACACCTCAATTACAGGAGGGTGTCTCACTGTTTTATCCATCGGCAGCCGACTCGCAATATGTGAGTTCATCCCCAAACATGCCGATGGATGGGGGAATCGGCCATGCTTCCATTAGCTATTTAGTCGGTTATCCTCAAACATCATATACTACACCTCGTGAGATTAATTGTTCGATGGCATATAAACTAAAAATATTCATGACTCGGATCACCTTTGTGGTTATGGGCGAGTGAATGGAGATTCTGCAGGAGCAGATGTGGCTAATATTGCAGGAGATGAGGTGGCTCTAGCTGGATTAAAAAGTTTAGCCCAAAATAAGAAAATTAGTGCTATTTGCCTTGACCAATACGAAAAGGGATTGGTTCCTGATTATGAGGCAATAAGAGCTAGGATTTTGAAATAAGACGAAGTGTTACCAAGTGATCAAATTAGTGAGAGAAAATATTCAACAACAGTGCATACATCTTCACCTATCATTGCAGCATGTTATACACCCCCTGTACAATTGCAAAATTTTGGCAACATCAGTTCATTGCTGAAAGATCCTAAGAGCATTGGGGGGCAAGCCGATCCAAGCAGGGCTGAGTTTAAAGAAAAATATGTGGCCCAAGTGGACAAGATCAAGCTAGAGCTCACAGGGAATAGTGTTAATGAATTTACTACACCGACCCTTGAGGAATTACCAACAGAATATCGACAAGCTTATGAAGCACTCAAGAAGAAGCGTGGAGAAGAAGATTTGCAAGAGTACAACAAGTATCTTCCTCTGTGTAGCAACCATGTTGGATCTTCTACACTTTTAAGGCAAGATAAAAAACAAGCTTTGCAAGCCAATCAGCAAGAAAGGGTTCACTTGGCCAATATGGTTGATTCGGTTGAAACTGAGTCAAATATGACTAAGTCATCTACAGCTGAGTCGAACGATTCATTTAAAGCAAAGACGATGGTGAATTCAGTTGAAACCAGATTGAGCATAGAGACGGTTACAGCCGAGTGCATAGAGTCCATACTGAGTACATCATGCCAACCGAGTGCATCGTTCCAGACGAGTGCATTACCGGCTAAAGTCGAGTGCATCAAGCCAATTATTGCTGCGTGTACCAAAACAGAAGATGCAAGTTTTGCTGAGCAAAGGAATGGTAAACGCAACAAATTGGCCATGTTAGATTTTTCTGGATGTAAGGGAGCGTTTCGTGCTAAAGATATTGATGAGCATCAAGCACAAAGTAATATGGTTGAACACAGTTCAGTTAACGATGAACATCAAGACCAAGAAAATGCGGCCGAGCAAAGTTCAACTGACGAAGAGCGTCCGAGTAAAATCCACTCAGGCAATCCGACTGAAATTTACTCGAGCAATTCGAGTGATGAGGCACGAGATCCAAAAAAAGAGGAAGAGGCATTGGAGAATTATTCAGAAGTGGAGCAATGTATTGTTCCAGTGGTGCAACCATCTTCTCCTTCCAACGTCTTCACAAAGGTACACCTAGCAGATAGTTTACTCAATTTTCGATTCGGTCAAAATCATATTGTTGATGCACCTGTTAGTAAGATTCTAATTAATTTTGAAAGACCAATTTAAATGAGTAATCTATTTGTTAGGAATGATCTTGTCACTAAGCATGCTGATCAACACATGGCATTATTCAAAGAGGCTAGTAGTGACAACTTATCGCAACCAAAGTTGTTCCCATCATGCCGACTGAACTTTATATTCATATGGACAACTTTGTTTGTTTCATGCTTGGCTAACATTTGGTCTCAGATGAGACATACATTCTGTAATTCTTTTGGTTGCAGGAATATAAAGCCAGGTTCAAAGTTCTCTAGGATAGTTGATTCAAGAATATCGGGAAAGGAGGGCAAAAATCAATGCATAGCCGAGTCAGATGTTAAACTGATACCACTCGGTTGTTTTGTATCAAAACTGGTATCACAATATCGGTTAATGGACCATGAGTGTACGTCCAGTATAGCCATAGTTGATCACATCGTTGGTGCATTGTTGACTGATCCAATTATAATTGATCATGATGTCGAGCCATCAGGACAAGAACAAATGCAATGCTTGTTTGAAGAGAATATCAAAGACAACAATGTGATTCATCAAGCCGCACAATCGGACAACATAGGACGATTGGAGTTTTTTGAGGCACGAGCATATGGCCAGTCGTATCAAATTGGTCTTGATGGTGATCAAATGTTGACTTGGCTATCTCAAGCTGATTCATCTAAAGGTCAACAGGTACACACCGACGATGACGGGGTCAAGTCTTCGAGCAAGAATATGGTTAAAAGGTGCATCAACAAAAATCTTGAAGATGGGAATTCCATCAAAGCTACAGTGGTGACATCTAGCACTAGGGGGCAACGAGAAAATTCAAAGACCGATACATGCACAATTAAAGAAAGCAAAGGCAATGGTAAGCACAAAGGTAAAAAAGCCAAAAGTCACTTTTGCGCAGTTATTAGAAAAATATCAGAAGATAAGTGAGGCAAAGAGTGCTTATCGGCCGAGTGAAATAAAAGCATCGAAGTCACCCCCAAGGCATAAATCTGAACACCAGGATTGGCGAAGGAAGAAGTTGAGCAGGCAGACTCCATATCCCCCTTTTAGGTCATCAATACCAATGCCATGGATTCCTCCCCATGCTAACTATTATTCATATCAATCATGGAACAAGTATAAATCAAGGGCACACTGTCCATCATATTCTAAACCACCTCAGCAAAATTATGTAGCTCCGAGAGGATCGTTGTTTGTTCAACAACAACATGTTATAGACCGACTCAACCAAAAAGAATCGGTCCGGAGCTCAACAAAGAAGATGGATGCGGTCAAGCAAGTATACCGAGTGAAAAAGGATGGCCGCAAATGTGCTATTTCAGATCCGACTCCAAATGACAAAAAGCCAGCCGAGTCTATGTTGGCTACTAAGGACAAGAGAGTGAAGCAATTAACTTTCAAAGATCTAATCGCCGAGTTTGGTCAGGCCAAGCCGGAGATGCCCAAAGCCAGGAAGAATTTGCTAGTGCATAAAACAAAATCACAGCCGGGATGCTCACTCGGCTTATCACATTGGCAAGAAAGAAAACTAAAGAGGCTCAGGGTCAAGGAGCTGGAGAAGAGGAATATGGCTTGGGTTTCCAAGAGAAATCCTCGAGTCAAGAGCGGAATCACATCTCCTGTTGCGAAGCTGGTAGGAGTAAAGGAGGACAAGTGTGAAGCCGGTAGGTGGAGTCAACAGTTTTCATCTCACTATAGGGGACTCCAAATGGCACATCGTCCATGTTCTTCGACCATTCCATCAAAACTAGCATCCCAGAGCTTAACCCCAGCTGAAACATCTGAATTATTTCGGCTATTCACACTTTGGTGGACGGGCTCACCATGTCCTTCGAGATAAGGACACATGGCCGATCTTTGCATATCGCCCCAAGAGTATATTGTGTTGACAAAGTTGGCATCTGAATAATTGTGCTCATTGTGGTGTATCTCATATTCCCAAAGCCAATTCTTAGTTTTGCCAACACTGGAAGGCCAACTAATTATTCAGCCACTAATCGAGAGTCTAGTGCAAGAAAGTTGTCGACTCATATTGTCGGTTTATCACAGGATCCAGAAAAAGTGTGTCACCGAGTTGAATGAAGCTCTGTTCACTGGGGGAACAAGGAAATGTTGACTCAGGAGACCGAAGGAAGGGGGCGTGACATCACATTTCTCAGTTGGGCTCACTGGACGCCAAGTCAAAATGTCATGGAGATTATTTTCATGATTCAGTTTAGCAGCACCCAGAGTCGGCGTTATTCACATATTTCTTCACGGTCTTGATTTGAAGACTTCATGACGACTAGAGCTTACATGCTAATAATCAAGCCGAATATGTTGTGCTATTCAGGCTAGAGGACTTTTTGGCTAAGGGGTGGCGTGCATCAAGGTTCACAATGATTCGTTGCCAACCGTCCAACAAATGTTATCTTTATATGCATCGACAAATCACTCAAACATTGACCTCATGAGTTGCGGCTGACTCCACGGTGGAGTCGGCCACTGATGGATCTAGTGCAAGTCATATAGTTGGCTGGAGAAAGTTTCTCTTATCTACAGGATCCAAGTTAGGGGACAGACATTATTCGGCGGAGACTTGATGGAGCATTTTTATCAACAATGGGGGGAGTCACCGAATAGATGATGGTTCCTTTAAGGTGCATGGACATAATCTTTTGGTATCCAGTATCGCCGAATGGTTCTAATATCCCTATGGGGTACTTGGATAAAGGTCAAGTCAAGGATTGACATGAGAGACTTACATGAAGGCATTCATGGCATCCAATGGTTGTTCTCAGACGATTATTACTTGAAAATGCTCTACCCAAGCAGCAACAAGCCTAAGCATATGGCCGATAACAATTATCGTCTTCAGCATGCACAGCCGATACAGTGTTGACATCGTGCTTAAAAGAAGTATTTTCTGGCACGCAAGCTCTGCCAGAAAACAGGGGGGGCATGTGTTGACACCAGATTTTGGCAAGGTACAAAAGGCAAGCAAGATGGCCTCGAGTGAAAAAAAAATTAGCATGCAAAGTTTCAGGCCGCCGAGTGGAATAACTTTGATGTTTAATTCATCGACATCCGACCTCATCTTAGGGGCCGAAACTGTACTCCGAGTGGCATAATTTAGTGCTCCGAGTGATTTTCAGCCGATTATGCCTTCAAGACGACCTCGGATGAAGTAACACACTAAAGGAATTATCTTCGTCTCGTCGAGGCAATCAATTTTGATATATAGATCATCTCAATCCGAGTTCGTATGCAAAAGTTAGAGGCAATACACTGCAAACCGAATCTAAACGGAAATATGGCGTGAGGTACCACACACCCTGTCTGATGGGTCGCGCGAGCAATTCATCCCTCAAGAAGGTCTTGAATCGAAAAACCTTCAACACAAGAAAGTTTCGTCTCGTCAAGCCGATCGATTTTCATACATAATTCTTCTCAATCCGAGGTAGTATGAGACCTGGGGAGACAAATCAAGATCAGGCTATGTTTTCGGTCGAGTGAAAAGCTTACCGGTCGAGTGAAAACTTACCTGTCGAGTGAAAGATTGCCGTCTGAGTGAAACTTGCCGATCGAGTAAGAGATTGCCTTCCGAGTGAAAATATAATCATCCGAGTGAAAAGATTACCGCCGGAATGAAAACTTGCCGATCGAGTAAAAGATTGCCTTCCGAGTGAAAGTATAGTCATCCGAGTGAAAGATTGTCTTCCGAGTGAAAGATTCTAACATCCGAGTGAAAAAGTCCAGTCGGGCGATCCGAGTGAAAAAGTCCAGTCGGACGATCCGAGTGAAAGACTCTAATATCCGAATGGATGAGCTCGAATCCGAGTGAAACTGAACATGTGCCCGAAAGTTTATCAAGATGACCTCGGATAGAGAAGTGTTCAATACGGAAGTTGTGCGTATCATCAAAACAGTAAACTTTGGTTTTGGAGTCATCATCATCAAAGATATTATATGGCCTACAGATTCACTACGAGACTCGGATAATCCAGTCTGCTGCAAGACCGAGTCCGACTAGAAGGTAAAGATGACCTCAAAAGGTATTCAAGATGGCCTTATTTGAAAAAGTGATCAACATGAGAGTTGTTCGTCTCATCGAGGCGCACAAGTTTGATATTTGGGCCGTCTTGATCATAGATCATATGCAAGCTCGAAGGCCTGTGCAAGGAGGAAGACAGAAGTTGGGCCAGATTTAGACTGAATCCGAGTTGGAATAGAACTAGGACTCTAGGACGTGAATTGATATAATTATCTTGTAAGGAAATCCTAGATGAATCCTTTACTTGTACGGGAAGTCCAGCCACCTCTTATATATGTTGGGGGTGACGGCCGATTGAACAACACCAATCGAACCAATCAATCTATTACACTTTTGTGTTCATCTATCTTTATCCCCTACCCTTGTATCTTTCTTTCTCGTTCTTCGTTCGTTCCTCGCGTTGGAGGGCAGCGAGCCACGAGGCTCTAGGAGCGAGCAAATCGACCTAGGGCAGCCCGTAGCCGCCGCACTCCCTGATGGGGTCCCTTTCGGGCGTGTGGGGTTTCGGGTCTTCAAAAGCGCCCGTCAACTGTCTTGCGTATCGCGCTACCGGTCGGGTCTCCTTCGACGTGAGCTGCGGTGCATCACCCCCGGCGTCGAGGGTACACGTGACGTGTTCATGTGTCAATAGCTCCTAATTTGTTAAATTGCATCTCCTTAGCTTACACATTATACATGTGAATATGACACGCCTTCCTGTTTTTGGTACATACTACATCTGCCTATCACACCATGTTCTTACATCAAACTGTTGTTCTTGTGTATCCTGCATCTATCGCTTATGATGAGACAGTCAGGCGCGTGGGTTAATATGAGACGCAATACTCTTATAAAGAAAGCAATTTCATCCTCTCCACATGATTCTCAAGAAACAGAGAGCCTAAATGAAGATATTGAACGTAGCTCTGTACTTGAAGACCGCACTTCCCCTACACCACCATCACAGGTTGCTCTAACTTTGTAGTGTGATATGTGGTTGCATGTTGCATACAGTGTCTAGCTTGTAATGCTTCTAATTAGGGTAAATTGCATCTGCTTAATTTACACACTATACCTGTGAATATGACATGCCTTCCTATTTTTGGTACACACTACATCTATGTGTTAACCTTGTTATTACATGAAACTACCTCTCTTCTGTATCCTACATCAATCACTTATGATGATTCACCTTTATTCGTTGCATATTGCATATTATTTCTAGCCTGTTGTCATATATTTCTTCTAATTTGGTCAAATACATTTGTTAGGGCACCCTTTTAATTTGGCAGAGTGATATTGGTTTCATCTTTCATATGGTTTCTAGCTTGCATTGATTCTAACAAGTTCAAGCACCTTGTGCTTAGTTTACACTTTATACATCATACATGTCAATATGTCACGCCGTCCTGTTTTTCATACATATTCCATCCTCTTATCATGCGGCTGCCTTACATGAAAGTAGTGTTCGTCAGTATCATGCATCAATGAGTTTTGAAGAGAAAATTTTATTCCTTTTTCTTGTTGGTTTGACTTGACAAGGCAAAATCAAGAAATAGGAAGGAAAAGAGTAAGCAAGGCGATGGTGGTGGTCCTCTGTAGCAACGTAAACGGAGCATCTGTACCGATTCTCCTTATACTGATAGTGCATTACAAGGTCCAAGTCTCCGCTCCCCTACTCCACCATCCAAGGTGCTTGCTCTAACTTGGCAGTGTGATATTTGGTTGCATGTTGCATATGGTGTCTAGCTCATATTGCTCCTAATTAGTGTAAACTGCATCTGCTTAGCTTACACATGATACATGTGAATATGATACGCTTTCCTGTTTTTGGTACATACTAAATCTGTCTATTACACCATGTTCTTACATGAAACTACTCTTCTTGTGTATCCTGCGTCATTCACTTATGATGGGACACCTTTAAGTTGGCAGTGTGATATTGGTTTGCATCTTGAATATAATTTCTAGCATGTATTGCTTCTAGTTTGATGAACACCACCTATGACGAGACAGTTTTAACTTGGCAGAGTGATACTAATTGCACCTTCCATATGGTGTCTTGCAGTGTTTCTAATTTGTTGAAGTGCCTTCTGCTTAGTTACCATATCATAGGTGTGAATATGTCAAGCCGTCCATTTTTCGTACATATTCCATCCTCGTATCATGACTTTGCCTTTCATCAGAGTAGTGTTCGTCAGTATCATGCATGAATGAGTTCTGAAGAGCGAATTATATTCATTTTTCTTGTCGGTATGAACTCACAATGCAAAATCAATGAAGCTGAAGGAAATTGGCAAGGCATTGGATGATGGTGGTCCTTCCGAGCAACTGAAACGGAGGTTCTCTACAGATTCTACTCCACCATCCTCCCAACAAGATTCGCAAGACAACGGAAGGCTAGACAGTCAACTTAGTTGTGTAGATGATGAGCACATCTCCCCTACTCCACCATCACCGGTGCTTGCTCTAACTTGGCACTATTATATGTGGTTGCATGTTGCGTATGATGTCTAGCTTGTATTGCTTCTAACTTTGTTGAATTGCATCTGCTTACTTTACACGTAATGCCTGTGAATATGACATGTGTTCCTATTTCTACATCAGACTACTGTTCTTGCATATCCCGCATCAGTCACTTATGACAAGGCACCTTTAAGTTGCCACTGTGATATTGGTTGTGTCTTGCATATGATTTCTAGCATGTACTGCTTCTAATTTGTTGAAACGCCATACAGTTTGAACTTGGCAGAGTGATATTGGTTGCATCTTTCATATGGTGTCTATCTTGCAGTGCTTCTAATTTGTTGAAATGCCTTCTGCTTAGTTACCACATCATAGGTGTGAATATGTCACGCCATCCTGTTTTTTATAGATATTCCATCCTCGCATCATGTGTTTGCCTTTCATCCGAGTAGTGTTTGTCAGTATCATGCATGAATGAGTTCTGAGGAGCGAATTTTATTCCTTTTTCTTATCGGTTTGACTTCACAGTGCAAAATCATTACAACTGAAGGAAATTAGTCCGGCAGTGGATGATGGTGGTCCTTCGGAGCAACTCAAATAGGGGGTCTCTACAGATTCTACTCCGCCATCCTCCCAACAAGATTCGCAAGACAACACAAGGCTGGACAGTCAACGTAGCTGTGTAGATGATGAGCACATCTCCCCTACTCCACCATCACAGGTGCTTGCTCTAACTTGGCACTATTATATGTGGTTGCATGTTGCGTATGATGTCTAGCGTGTATTGCTTCTAACTTGAATTGCATCTGCTTACTTTACACATAATGCCTGTGAATATGACACGTGTTCCTGTTTCTAGAACATACGTGTACATGATGAGCACATCTCCCCTACTCCACCATCACAGGTGCTTGCTCTTACTTGGAACTGTTATATGTGGTTGCGTTTTTCGTATGATGTCTAGTTTGTATTGCTTCTGATTATGTTGAATTGCATCTGCGTAGCTTACAACTTATACCTGCAACGATCACTTACCCATAAGACACATTTAACTTGGGACTGTGATGTAGGTTGCATCTTGCATTGTCTTCTAGCTTGTACTGCTTCTAATTTCTTGAAGTGGCACTTACGACGAGACACTTTTTACCTGATAGAGTGATATTGGTTGCATGTTCATATGGTGCCTAGCTTTCATTTCTTCTAATTTTGTTGAAATGCCTTCCGCTTACTATTTTTTCATACATATTCCATCCTCCTGTCGTACGTGTGAATATGAAACGCTGTCTTTTTTGTATATATTCCATCCTCCTATCCTGCGCTTGCCTTACATCAAAGTAGTGTTCGTTTGTATCATGCATCAACCAGTTATGTAGAGCTAATTTTATTCATCTTCTTGTGGTTTTGACTTCATAAGGCAATATCAGAAAATAGGAAGGAAAAGAGTAAGTTAGGGGATGTTGGTGGTCCTCCGCACCGACGCAAACAGAGACTCTCTAGATTTGCCACTGCTACTGCTAATGAAGTTTAAGTCCCAAGTCTACATGATGAGTTCATCTCCCGTACTCCACCATTGCAGGTGCTTGCTCTAAGTTGACAATGTGATAATTGGTTTCATATTGCATACGTTGTCTAGCCTGTATTTCTTCTATTTTGATTAAATTGCACCTGCTGAGTTTATACGTTATACATGTGCATATGACATGGCTTTCTGTGTCTAGAATACACTGCATCTATCTATCATACCATGTTCTTACATCAAAGTACTACTGTTGTGTATCCCGCATCAGTCACTCATGATTGGACGCTTTTAACATGGTAGTTTGATAGTGGTTGCATCTTGCATTGATTTCTACATTGTATTGGTTCTAATTTTTCGAATTGCCACTTATGACAAGACACTTTTAACTTGGCAGAGGAATATTGGTTGCATCTTTCATATGGTGTCTAGCTTGCATTACTTCTATTTTCTTGAAAATCCTTCTGCTTAGTTTGCACATCGTAGCTGTGAATATGTCATGACGTCCTGTTTTTCTTACATATTCCATCCTCATACGGTTGTCTTACATCAAAGTATTGCTTGTCTGTATCATGCATCAATGAGTTCTGAAGAGTGATTTTATTCTTTTGTGTTGTGGGTACAACTTGACATGGCAAAGTCCAAAAAGAGCAAGGAAATAATATAGTAGGGAGTGTTGTTACTCATCGGGTGAAACAGAAAAGGATCTGCCGTCGAGATTCTGCTGGTACTTATAGTGCAGTAGAAGGTCCAAGTCCACCGGGTAAATCTACAAACACAATATCACCTGCTCCACCAGCTGCAACATCTGCTTCAACTGTACCAGCATCTCAACGAGTTACTCGTTCGTTTGCTCCGGAACAGGCCAGTTCCCAAGCTGCCTTCACACCTAACACTACTTCCAAAGCACTACTGACACAACAGGACTTGGCAAGATCAGACGAACCTCATGAGCATCAATACCAAGATGGTACCTGACCGAGTCAAGTTGCAGCTGCATGCTCCTTTATATCTACTCTCACAGTTTGATGTACACTAACACTTTCCATATTCGTTGTTGAACTAGCACCACGGCGCAAGTAGAAACAGACATCAGGGATAATGCTTGACAGATTAACAAAATCTAAAGGAGGAAGAATGGAGATCCATTTTGAGGCAGGTTTAAAAAGGCCACATGATGCTACAGAGTCAGCCAAGTTAGTATCAGAGGCAGCCATTGCCGTTAGGTGTCATGCATGTATCCTCCCAACATGGATCCAGTACAGGAATGAGAAAGACAATACCCAGTTTAACACCTTCCTTGACCATTTATCCGTAAGTAATGTTATTCATCGCAATTAGTAATATTGTCTTGCTCTGTCCCATATTTTCTAGCTTCCTCCTAATAAGACTCACATTCTTGTTTCAACAGATGAGGTTCAAGTTGGATCCGAAAGATGATGCAACTAAACAAGCATGCACTCATGTTTTTCAGTGTGCTCTGCGATGGTATCGGTACCACCTTAGAAAATCTCACTTTGAAGGCAAGGCTAACAATGAAATCGCCCAAACATCTCCAGTGGAATATATTACAGATGAAGACTAGACAACCCTTGTTAAACACTGGTCTGATCCAAAGTATCAGGTAGGCTATATGTATTTGATCAGACCACATATTGAACTTGTATTTATGTATGTGCCTTATAAGTGTATCTTCTTCTAGGCTAACTGTTTGAAGAACAAAACCAACCGTTCTAAAGTGAAATTTCAACAGACAACAGGATCTCGTAGCTATATTACACACTGCAAGGCTCTTGTAAATAGTTGCTACTTCCTTCTTTTTTTGTGCCATATTATCGTATCTATATTGGCTTGTTCCAAATACATAGGAAAGCCCGTGCGGACCAAAAAGAACCTGAACCAAATGTAGTGCAAATCTTCAAGGATTGCCACACCAGCAAGATGAAGGGCATGAGCACACCAGTTCAAGCCGCTGTTGTAAGTCCTTACTCCTCCTACCTTGAACTGATTGGTACTGTGATGTGTTCATTTAACTACTTGGTTTGCAGCCAATGTCAGTTACTTTGTTCACTTTTATACACAGTTGTCTTAACGTATTATTTCACCTTACATGGTTTAAAAGAGATGAAGGATATTTTTTTGGTCTTGATCTGTAATCTAGTTGTTATGTTCACGTGCGCACACAATGATAAAATAGCCTGTTTGTTTTATATCTGTTTGCCCATGATATGAATGATGTCATACTATGTTCATCCTACTTTAAACCATGTCTCTTTATCCTTAGATGTCAATGAATGTGAGGAAATATACAATACAGTAGGCATGCTACATGGACATATGTTCCGAAAGTGATTTTATTATGTAGTTGGCACTACAATACATGCTAATGTATTACAGTAGTTCACCAAAATAAGTTATGTATAAACGTTTAACCTACTTTGTTTGTTTTTATCTCATTACTAACTTATCCGGTACACTAATCTACAAGTTCAAACTTTCAGGAAGCTATGGAACAAATGATTGAACAACCACAACCACCTGAAGGTGACGAGGCTACCATGGGCACAATGTCACCTCTTGCTGCAGTGCGTCAGTTTCTCTCCACTAACAATGCAAAAAGCACCTTCCTGCGTAATTCTGGGTTGGTTGTCAAGGTAACCTCATCCAAATCGCCTACTGAACAAAATCTTCCTCCTAGACAGAGTGATATATCTGTGCTCCAGACACAAGTCCAATCCCTAATGAATGTCATTTCGGAAACAAGAATAGTGGTTGACAAATGTCGTCAAGATATGAATGGTTTTGAAACCAGACTATCAGACATTTGCTTCGTTGTTCAAGAGCAATGGCGGAAAAAGGTGGAGATCGTGCTGCTCCATCAGATTCTACAGCCTGAAATATTAGCACTCGGGTCAAATGATCTGTGCTTTCTATACTTCTGATGGTGCTTTTATCTGGAAGGACTGTAAACTTTATGCCAATAGACCTTTTGTTGTATGGTTGGAATTTATTTTGTTGTGATACAACATTTATGATGATGCCACATGCTGCGGTAATTACAATGCTATTTTTGTATAGTGTAGGCTTATCTTAGTAATGTATTCGGCCGAAAGCTTCCTAGGAGCCCAACATGCCAACATTCGTCGGGCCCATTCCAATTGGGCTAAAAATGATTACAGGCCAAAATTGGCATGTAGCCCACTAAAAATATCTGGGCCTAAATCAGCATAAGCTTTCATATTTTTCTGGTAGGCCTGTGCCTATAGTGGGCCTTTAACAGGCCTAAACATAATTTGGGCTCTTAGTAAAAATAGGCCGTTTACAGGTGTAAATATCTCGAGCCCATAAAAAACATGGGCCTTTAATAGACTGAAAGTGAGATTGGGCCCTGATTGTGCCAAATAACCCACTAGTCTTAGCAGGTCGAAATGGTGGCCCATTTATGATGAAGATCTTTGACAGGCCGAAATTCGGACGGGCCGTAAATGCGCCGACCTAATACACGGGCCTTTAACAGGCCGAAACTTCGGTCGGGCTAGATTATCGTCATTTTTATATGGGCCGTTAATGGGCCCGATATGACGTTGGGCCACATATGGCCCATGGTTTTCGTCCGGCGTTAACAGGCCAAAAATGACAACATGCCATCTAACAGGCCGAATGTCAGACATGGCCGAATATGACCCAAATCCTTCATGGTCGTTTATGGGCCGAAAGTTTTGATGGCCTGTAAATGGGCCCAAATGAAACAGGATCTTTAACAGGCCGGAAATACACCGGGCCGTAATTCGGCCCAATTACTTAGCGGACTGTTAACAGGCCAGAAGTGACCATGGGCCGCGTTGATGACAAGTTTAGGACAGGCCGTTGACAGGCCGATTTGACAGAGAATGTTGGGCCTTTAGCTGGGTCGGCCCATTATGGTTGCAGAATCTTGTGGGCGTTTAGCCGGGCCGACCCATTGTGGTCCCCAAAATCTTGTGGGCCTTTAGCTGGGCCGGCCCATTATGGTCTGCAAAATCGTGTGGGCCTTTAGCTGGGCCGGCCCATTATGGTCTGCTAAATTTTGTGGGCCTTTAGCTGGGCCGGCCCATTATGGTCTGCAAAATCTTGTGGGCCTTTAGCTGGTCCGGCCCATTATGGTCCGCTAAATCTTATGGGCCTTCGGTTGGGCTGGCCCATTTAAAATTTATGGGCCACTTTTGGGCCGGTCCACGTGTCAACATATCATAGGCCCATCTCGACCGTTGGATGAGTGACCCCTGTGCCAACGCAGAGCTAATGCGTGGATCCGTTAGCCAATGAGAATTTTACACGTGGAAAATCGGCATTGGTCGTGGCTGTTAGCGGGTTATCGGATGCAAAAAACGTACCCGATAGGTTAATGGCGGTTAACGGCATCCCGTTACGATGGATGCCACGTGTCGGTCACCCTTGACGAAAGCACTTCTATGACGCGCGATTTATCATCGTGGAAGTGGACACTTCCGTGATGATAATTTTGGTAATGTCATGGAATGTTGGGGAACGTTGCAGAAAATAACATTTTTCTACGCTTCACCAAAATCAATCTATGGAGTCATCTAGCAACGAGAGAGAGGAATGCATCTACATACCCTTGTAGACCGCGAGCGGAAGCGTTCAAGAGAATGGGGTTGAGGGAGTCATACTCGTCGTGATCCAAATCACCGAAGATCCTAGTGCCGAATGGACGGCACCTCCGCGTTCAACACATGTAGGGTTGGGGAAGACGTCTCCTCCTTCTTGATCCAGCAAGGGGAAGGAGAGGTTGATGGAGATCGAGCAGCACAATGGCGTGGGGGTGGAAGTAGCGGCGATCTCGGCAGGGCTTCGCCTAGCTCTGCGAGAGGGAGAGGTGGTATGAGGGGAGAGGGAGGCGCCAGGGACTAGGTTGCGGCTGCCCTCCCTCCCCCCTCTTTATATAGGGGCCCTGGGGGGGCCAGCCCCCTAGAGATCTAATCTCAAGGGGGGCGGCGGCCAAGGGGGGGGGCGGGACTTGCCCCCCAAGTCAAGTGGGGCGCCCCCACCCCTAGGGTTTCGAACCCTAGGCGCAGGGGAGGCCCAAGGGGGCACACCAGCCCACTAGGGGCTGGTTCCCTTCCCACTTCAGCCCATGTGGCCCTCCGGGATAGGTGGCCCCACCCGATGGACCCCCGGGACCCTTCCGGTGGTCCCGGTACAATACCGGTGACCCCCGAAACTTTCCCGGTGGCCGAAACTGGACTTCCTATATACAAATCTTCACCTTCGGACCATTCCGGAACTCCTCGTGACGTCCGGGATCTCATCCGGGACTCCGAACAACTTTCGGGTTACCGCATACTAATATATCTACAACCCTAGCGTCACCGAACCTTAAGTGTGTAGACCCTACGGGTTCGGGAATCATGCAGACATGACCGAGACAGCTCTTCGGCCAATAACCAACAGCGGGATCTGGATACCCATGTTGGCTCCCACATGTTCCATGATGATCTCATCGAATGAACCACGATGTCGAGGATTCAGGTAATCCCGTATACAATTACCTTTGTCAATCGGTACGTTACTTGCCTGAGATTCGATCGTCGGTATCCCAATACCTCGTTCAATCTCGTTACCGGCAAGTCACTTTACTCATACCGTAATGCATGATCCCATGACCAAACACTTGGTCACATTGAGCTCATTATGATGATGCATTATCGAGTGGGCCCAGAGATACCTCTCCGTCATATAGAGTGACAAATCCCAGTCTCGATCCGTGTCAACCCAACAGATACTTTCGGGGATACCTGTAGTATACCTTTATAGTCACCCAGTTACGTTGTGACTTTTGGTACACCCAAAGCACTCCTACGGCATCCGAGAGTTACACGATCTCATGGTCTAAGGAAATGATACTTGACATTGGAAAAGCTCTAGCAAACGAACTACACGATCTTGTGCTATGCTT
The DNA here is from genome assembly GCF_002162155.2 of Triticum dicoccoides. Lineage (NCBI taxonomy): Eukaryota > Viridiplantae > Streptophyta > Magnoliopsida > Poales > Poaceae > Triticum > Triticum dicoccoides. The sequence continues at coordinate 576,648,679 of NC_041387.1, read as the reverse complement.
AGGATTGGGTCTTGTCCATCACATCATTCTCCTAATGATGTGATCCCGTTATCAATAACATACAATGTCCATAGTCAGGAAACCATGACTATCTGTTGATCAACGAGCTAGTCAACTATAGGCTCACTAGGGACATGTTGTGGTCTATGTATTCACACTTGTATTACGATTTTCGGATAACACAATTATAGCATGAATAATAGACAATTATCATGAACAAGGAAATATAATAATAATCATTTTATTATTTCCTATAGGGCATATTTCCAACAGTCTCCCACTTGCACTAGAGTCAATAATCTAGTTACATTGTGATGAATCGAACACCCATAGAGTTCTGGTGTTGATCATGTTTTGCTTGTGGAAGAGGTTTAGTCAACGGATCAGCGACATTCAGATCCGTATGCACTTTGCAAATATCTATGTCTCCATCTTGAACATTTTCACGAATGGAGTTAAAGCGACGCTTGATGTGCCTGGTCTTCTTGTGAAACCTGGGCTCCTTGGCAAGGGTAATAGCTCCAGTGTTGTCACAAAAGAGAGTGATCGGCCCCGACGCATTTGGTATGACTCCTAGGTCGGTGATTAACTCCTTCATCCAGATTGCTTCATGCGCTACCTCCGAGGCTGCCATGTACTCCGCTTAACATGTAGATCCCGCCACGACGCTTTGCTTGCAACTGCACCAGCTTACTGCCCCTCCATTCAAAATATACACGGATCCGGTTTGTGACTTAGAGTCATCCAGATCTATGTCGAAGCTAGCGTCGACGTAACCCTTTACGACGAGCTCTTCGTCACCTCCATAAACGAGAAACATATCCTTAGTCCTTTTCAGGTACTTCAGGATATTCTTGACCGTTGTCCGGTGTTCCATGCCGGGATTACTTTGGTACCTTCCTACCAAACTTACGGCAAGGTTTACATTAGGTCTAGTACATAGCATGGCATACATAATAGACCCTATAGCCGAGGCATAGGGGATGACACTCATCTTTTGTCTATCTTCTGCCGTGGTCGGGCATTGAGCCGAGCTCAATTTCACACCTTGCAACACAGGCAAGAACCCCTTCTTGGACTGATCCATATTGAACTTCTTCAATATCTTATCAAGGTATGTGCTTTCTGAAAGACCTATGAGGCGTCTCGATCTATCCCTATAGATCTTGATGCCTAATATGTAAGCAGCTTCTCCAAGGTCCTTCATTGAAAAACACTTATTCAAGTAGGCCTTAATGTTGTCCAAAAGTTCTATATCATTTCCCATCAAAAGTATGTCATCTACATATAATATGAGAAATGCTACAGAGCTCCCACTCACTTTCTTGTAAACGCAGGCTTCTCCATAAGTCTGCATAAACCCAAACGCTTTGATCATCTCATCAAAGCGAATGTTCCAACTCCGAGATGCTTGCACCAGCCCATAAATGGATCGCTGGAGTTTGCATACCTTGTTAGCATTCTCAGGATCGACAAAACCTTCTGGCTGCATCATATACAGTTCTTCCTTAAGATAGTCGTTAAGGAATGCCGTTTTGACGTCCATTTGCCATATCTACTAATCATAGTATGCGGCAAATGCTAACATGATTCGGACGGACTTTAGCTTCTCTACGGGAGAGAAAGTCTCATCGTAGTCAACCCCTTGAACTTGTCGATAACCCTTAGCGACAAGTCGAGCTTTATAGATGGTAACATTACCATCCGCGTTCATCTTCTTCTTAAAGATCCATTTGTTTTCTATCGCTCGCCGATCATCGAGCAAGTCTGTCAAAGTCCACACTTTGTTTTCATACATGGATCCTATCTCGGATTGCATGGCTTCAAGCCATTTGTTGGAATCTGGGCCCGCCATTGCTTCTTCATAGTTCGAAGGTTCACCGTTGTCTAATAACATGATTTCCAGGACAGGGTTGCCATACCACTCTGGTGTGGAACGTGTCCTCGTGGACCTACGAAGTTCAGTAGTAACTTGATCCGAAGTACCTTGATCATCATCATTAGTTTCCTCTCTAGTCGGTGCAGGCACCACAGGAACATCTTCCTGAGCTGCGCTACTTACCGGTTCAAGAGGTAGTACTTCATCAAGTTCCACTTTCCTCCCACTTACTTCTTTCGAGAGAAACTCTTTCTCCAGAAAGGACCCGTTCTTGGCAACAAAGATCTTGCCTTCGGATCTGAGGTAGAAGGTATACCCAATGGTTTCCTTAGGGTATCCTATGAAGACACATTTTTCCGACTTGGGTTCGAGCTTTTCAGGTTGAAGTTTCTTGACATAAGCATCGCATCCCCAAACTTTTAGAAACGATAGCTTAGGTTTCTTCCCAAACCATAATTCATACGGTGTCATCTCAACGGATTTAGATGGTGCCCTAATTAAAGTGAATGTAGCTGTCTCTAGAGCGTATCCCCAAAATGATAGCAGTAAATCGGTGAGTGACATCATAGATCGCACCATATCCAATAGAGTGCGATTACGACGCTCGGACACACCGTTACGCTAAGGTGTTCCAGGCGGCATGAGTTGTGAAACAATTCCACATTTCCTTAAGTGCGTACCAAATTCGTGACTTAAATATTCTCCTCCACGATCTGATTGTAAGAACTTTATTTTTCATTCACGTTGATTCTCTACCTCATTCTGAAATTCCTTGAACTTTTCAAAGGTCTCAGACTTGTGTTTCATTAAGTAGACATACCCATATCTACTTAAGTCATCAGTGAGAGTGAGAACATTATGATAGCCACCGCGAGCATCAACGCTCATTGGACCGCACACATCAGTATGTATAATTTCCAATAAGTTGGTTGCTCGCTCCATTGTTTCGGAGAACGGAGTCTTGGTCATTTTACCCATGAGGCATGGTTCGCATGTGTCAAATGATTCAAAATCAAGAGACTCCAAAAGTCCATCTGTATGGAGCTTCTTCATGCGTTTGACACCAATGTGACCAAGGCGGCAGTGCCACAGATATGTGGGACTATCATTATCAATCTTACATCTTTTTGTATTCACATATGAATATGTGTAACATCACGTTCGAGATTCATTAAGAATAAACCATTGACCAGCGGGGCATGACCATAAAACATATCTCTCATATAAATAGAACAACCATTATTCTCAGATTTAAATGAGTAGCCATCTCGTATTAAACGAGATCCAGATACAATGTTCATGCTCAAAGCTGGCACTAAATAACAATTATTGAGGTTTAAAACTAATCCCGTAGGTAAATGTAGAGGTAGCGTGCCGGCGATCACATCGACCTTGGAACCATTCCCGACGCGCATCGTCACCTCGTCCTTCGCCAGTCTCTGCTTATTCCGCAGCTCCTGTTTTGAGTTACAAATATGAGCAACCGCACCGGTATCAAATACCCAGGAGCTACTACGAGTACTGGTAAGGTACACATCAATTACATGTATATCACATATACCTTTAGTGTTGCTGGCCTTCTTGTTCGCTAAGTATTTGGGGCAGTGTCCGCTTCCAGTGTCCGCTTCCCTTGCAATAAAAGCACTCAGTCTTAGGTTTGGGTCCATTCTTTGGCTTCTTCTCGGCAACTGGCTTACCGGGCGCGGCAACTCCCTTGCCGTCCTTCTTGAATTTCTTCTTACCCTTGCCTTTCTTGAAACTAGTGGTTTTATTGACCATCAACACTTGATGTTCCTTTTTGATTTCCACCTTCGCTGATTTCAGCATTGAAAATACTTCAGGAATAGTTTTCACCATCCCCTGCATATTATAGTTCATCACAAAGCTCTTGTAGCTAGGTGGGAGCGACTGAAGGATTCTGCCAATGACCGCCTCGTCCGGGAGGTTAATGTCCAGCTAGGACAAGCGGTTGTGCAACCCAGACATTTTGAGTATGTGCTCACTGACAGAACTATTTTCCTCCATCTTACAACTGTAGAACTTGTCAGAGACTTCATATCTCTCGACCCGGGCATAAGCTTGGAAAACCATTTTCAGCTCTTCGAACATCTCATATGCTCCGTGTTGCTCAAAACGCTTTTGGAGCCCCGGTTCTAAGCTGTAAAGCATGCCGCACTGAACGACGGAGTAATCATCAGCACGTGACTACCAAGCATTCATAACGTCTTGGTTCTCTAGGATGGGTGCTTCACCTAGCGGTGCTTCTAGGACATATGCTTTCTTGGCAACTATGAGGATGATCCTCAGGTTCCGGACCCAGTCCGTATAGTTGCTGCCATCATCTTTCAGCTTGGTTTTCTCTAGGAACGCGTTGAAGTTGAGGTTGACATGAGCGTGGGCCATTTGATCTACAAGACATTTTGCAAAGGTTTTTAGACTAAGTTCATGATAATTAAGTTCATCTAATCAAATTATTTAATGAACTCTCACTCAGATTAGACATCCCTCTAGTCATCTAAGTGATACATGATCCGACTCAACTAGACCGTGTCCGATCATCACGTGAGACGGACTAGTCATCATCGGTGAACATCTCCATGTTGATTGTATCTTCCATACGACTCATGTTCGACCTTTCGGTCTCTTGTGTTCCGAGGCCATGTCTGTACATGCTAGGCTCGTCAAGTCAACCTAAGTGTTTTGCATGTGTAAATCTGTCTTACACCCGTTGTATGTGGACGTTCGAATCTATCACACCCGATCATCACGTGGTGCTTCGAAACAACGAACTTTCGCAACAGCGCACAGTTAGGGGGAACACTTTCTTGAAATTATTGTGAGGGATCATCTTATTTACTACCGTTGTTCTAAGCAAATAAGATGCGAAAAAACATGATAAACATCACATGCAATCAAATAGTGACATGATTTGGCCAATATCATATTGCTCCTTTGATCTCCATCTTCGGGGCGCCATGATCATCTTCATCACCGGCATGACACCATGATATCCATCATCATGATCTCCATCATCGTGTCTCCATGAAGTTGTTCGCCAACTATTACTTCTACTACTATGGCTAACGGTTTAGAAAAGAAGTAAAGTAATTACATGGCGTTATTCAGTGACACGCAGGTCATACAATAAATAAAGACAACTCCTATGGCTCCTGCCGGTTGTCATACTCATCGACATGCAAGTCGTGATTCCTATTACAAGAACATGATCAATCTCATACATCACATATATTTCATTCATCACATCCTTTTGTCCATATCACATCACAAGGCACATGCTGCAAAAACAAGTTAGACGTCCTCTAATTGTTGTTGCAAGTTTTTATGTGGCTGCTATAGGGTTCTAGCCAGAATGATTCTTACCTATGCCAAAACCACAACGTGATATGCCAATTTCTATTTACCCTTCATAAGGACCCTTTTCATCGAATCCGATTCGACTAAAGTGGGAGAGATAGACACCCGCTAGCCACCTTATGCAACTAGTGCATGTCAGTCGGTGGAACCTGTCTCACGTAAGCGTACGTGTAAGGTCGGTCCGGGCCGCTTCATCCCACGATGCCGCCGAAACAAGATAAGACTAGTAGTGGCAAGTAAATTGACAACATCTACGTCCACAACAAAATTGTGTTCTACTCGTGCATGGAAACTACGCATGGACCTAGCTCATGATGCCACTATTGGGGAACGTTGCAGAAAATAAAAAATTTGACGCTTCACCAAAATCAATCTATGGAGTCATCTAGCAATGAGAGAGAGGAGTGCATCTACATACCCTTGTAGTGTTGGGGAACATAGCAGAAATTCAAAATTTTCCTACGAGTCACCAAGATCTATCTATGGAGAGACTAGCAACTAGGGGAAGGAGAGTGCATCTACATACCCTTGTAGATTGCTAAGCGGAAGCGTTCAAGAGAATGGGGTTGAAGGAGTCGTACTCGTCATGATCCAAATCACCGGAGATCCTAGTGCCGAACGGACGGCACCTCCGCGTTCAACACACGTACAACCCGGTGACGTCTCCCATGCCTTGATCCAGCAAGGAGAGAGGGAGAGGTTGAGGAAGACCCCATCCAGCAGCAGCACAACGGTGTGGTGGTGATGGAGGAGCGTGGCAATCCTGCAGGGCTTCACCAAGCACCGCGGGAGAGGAGGAGAAAGAGAGGTAGGGCTGCGCCAACAGGAGAAGAACTTCGTGTGTTGGGATGCCCCTTTGCCTCCACTATATATAGGGGAGAGGGAGGGCTGCGCCCCCACCTAGGGTTCCATCCCTAGGGACGACGGCATCCCCAATCCCCATCTGGGGTGGCGGCCAAGTGGGGGGAGAGGGAGGCGCACCAGGCATGGGCCTTTAGGGCCCATCTACCCTAGGGTTTGCCCCCTCTTCTCTCTAGGCGCATGGGCCTTGGTGGGGAGGCGCCCCATCCCACCTAGGGGCTGGTCCCTTCTCACACTTGGCCCATGTATGCCTCCGGGGCCCGTGGCCCCTCCCGGTGAACCCCCGGACCCCTCCGGTGGTCCCGGTACACTACCGGTGATGCCCGGAACACTTCCGGTGGCCAAAACCATACTTCCTATATATAAATCTTTACCTCCGGACCATTCCGGAACTCCTCGTGACGTCAGGGATCTCATCCGGGACTCCAAACAACATTTGGTAACCATGTATATCTATTCCCTATAACACTAGCGTCATCGAACCTTAAGTGTGTAGACCCTACGGGTTCGGGAACCATGCAGACATGACCGAGACGTTCTCCGGTCAATAACCAACAATGGGATCTAGATACCCATGTTGGCTCCCACATGTTCCACGATGATCTCATCGGATGAACCACGATGTCAAGGACTCAATCAATCCTGTATTCAATTCCATTTGTCCAGTGGTATTATACTTGCCCGAGATTCGATCGTCGGTATGCCGATACCTTGTTCAATCTCGTTACCGGCAAGTATCTTTACTCGTTCTGTAACACATCATCCCGTGATCAACCCCTTGGTCACATTGTGCACATTATGATGATGTCCTACCGAGTGGGCCCAGAGATACCTCTCCGTTACACGGAGTGGCAAATCCCAGTCTCGATTTGTGCCAACTCAACAGACACTTTCGGGGATACCTGTAGTGCACCTTTATAGCCACCCAGTTACGTTGTGACGTTTGGTACACCCAAAGCATTCCTACAGTATCCGGGAGTTGCACAATCTCATGGTCTAAGGAAATGATACTTGACATTAGAAAATCTCTAGCATACAAACTACACGATCTTTGTGCTAGGCTTAGGATTGGGTCTGGTCCATCACATCATTCTCCTAATGATGTGATCCCATTATCAACAACATCCAATGTCCATGGTCAGGAAACCGTAACCATCTATTGATCAACGAGCTAGTCAATTAGAGGCTTACTAGGGACATGGTGTTGTCTATGTACCCACACATGTATCTGAGTTTCCTATCAATACAATTATAGCATGGATAATAAACGATTATCATGAACAAGGAAATATAATAATAATAACTAATTTATTATTGCCTCTAGGGCATATTTCCAACAGTCTCCCACTTGCACTAGAGTCAATAATCTAGTTCACATCGCCATGTGATTAACACTGACAGGTCACATCGCCATGTGACCAACATCCAAAGAGTTTACTAGTGTCGCTAAACTAGTTCACATCATCATGTGATTATGACTCAATGAGTTCTGGGGTTTGATCATGTTTTGCTTGTGAGAGAGGTTTTAGTCAACGGGTTTGCAACATTCAGATCTGTATGTACTTTGCAAATCTCTAGGTCATATTGTAAATGCTGCTTCCACGCTCCACTTGGAGCTATTCCAAATGGTTGCTCCACTATATGTATCCGGTTTGCTACTCAGAGTCATTCGGATAGGTGTTAAAGCTTGCATTGACGTAACCCTTTACGTCGAACTCTTTATCACCTCCATAATCGAGAAACATATCCTTATTCCTATAAGGATATTTTTGACCGCTATCTGGTGATCCACTCCTTGATCACCTTTGTACCCTCTTGCCAGATATGTAGCAAGGCACACATCAGGTGCGGTACACAGCATATCATACTGTAGAGCCTACGTCTAAAGCATAGGGGACGACCTTCGTCCTTTCTCTCTTTTCTACCGTGGTCGAGCTTTAAGTCTTAACTTCATACCTTACATCTCAGGCAAGAACTCCTTCTTTGACTGATCCATCTTGAACACCTTCAAGATCATGTCAAGGTATATGCTCATTTGAAAGTACCATTAAGCATTTTTGATCTATCCTCATAGATCTTGATGCTCAATGTTCAAGTAGCTTAATCCAGGTTTTCTATTCAAAAACACCTTTCAAATAACCCTATATGCTTTCCAGAAATTCTACATCATTTCTAATCAACAATATGTCAACAACATATACTCATCAGAAATTCTATAGTGCTCCCACTCACTTCTTTGGAAATACAAGTTTCTCATAAACTTTGTATAACCCCAAAATCTTTGATCATCTTATCAAAGTGCATATTCCAACTCCGAGATGCTTACTCCAGTCCATGGAAGGATCGCTGGAGCTAGCATACCTTTTAGCATCCTTAGGATCGATAAAACCTTTCTGATTGTATCACATACAACCTTTCCTTACGAAAACTGGTAAGGAAACTCGTTTTGACATCCATCTGCCAGATTTCATAAATGCAGCTAATGCTAACATGATTCTGACGGACTTAAGCATCGCTACGGATGAGAAAATTTCATCGTAGTCAACTCCTTGAACTTGTGAAAAACTCTTCGCCACAAGTCGAGCTTCATAGACGGTGACATTACCGTCCACGTCCGGCTTCTTCTTAAAGATCCATTTATCTCAATGGCTTGCCGATCATCGTGCAAGTCCACCAAAGTCCATGCTTTGTTCTGATACATGGATCCTATCTCGGATTTCATGGCTTCTAACCATTTGTCGGAATTTGGGCCCACCATCGCTTCTCCATAGCTCGTAGGTTCATTGTTATCTAGCAACATGACCTTCAAGACAGGATTACTGTACCACTCTGAAGTAGTACGCATCCTTGTCACCCTACGAGGTACGATAGTGACTTGATCCAAAACTTCATGATCACTATCATAAGCTTCTACTTCAATTGGTGTAGGCGCCACAGGAACAACTTCTTGTGCCCTACTACACACTTGTTGAAGTGACGGTTCAATAACCTCATCAAGTCTCCACCATCCTCCCACTCAATTCTCGAGACAAACCTTTCCTCGAGAAAGGACCCAATTCAAGAAACAATCCCTATTGCTTTCGGATCTGAATTAGGAGGTATACCCAACTGTTTTGGGTGTCCTATGAAGATGCATTTTATCCGCTTTGGGTTCGAGCTTATCAACCTGAAACTTTTTCACATAAGCGTCGCAGCCCCAAACTTTTAAGAAACGACAACTTAGGTTTGTCCAAACCATAGTTCAAACGGTGTCGTCTCAATGGAATTACGTGGTGCCCTATAAAGTGAGTGCAGTTGTCTCTAATGCCTAACCCATGAACGATAGTGGTAATTCGATAAGAGACATCATGGTACGCACCATATCCAATAGGGTGCAACTATGATGTTCGGACACACCATCACACTATGGTGTTCCAAGCGGTATTAATTGTGAAACAATTTCCACAATGTCTTAATTGCGTGTCAAAGCTCGTAACTCAGATACTCATCTCTATGATCATATCATAGACATTTTATCCTCTTGTCATGATGATCTTCAACTTCACTCTGAAATTACTTGAACCATTCAATAATTCAGACTTGTGTTTCATCAAGTACATATACTCAGTATCTACTCAAATCATCCGTGAAGTAAGAACATAACGATATCCACTGCGTGCCTCAGCACTCATTGGACTGCACACATCAAAATGTATTATTTCCAACAAGTTGCTTTCTTGTTCCATTTTACTGAAAACGAGGCTTTCAGTCATCTTGCCCATGTGGTATGATTTGCATGTCTCAAGTGATTCAAAATCAAGTGAGTCCAAAACGGTCCATTTGCATGGAGTTTCTTCATGCATATACACCAATAGACATGGTTCGCATGTCTCAAACTTTTCAAAAATGAGTGAGTCCAAAGATCCATCAACATGGAGCTTCTTCATGCGTTTTATACCAATATGACTTACATGGCAGTGCCACAAGTAGGTGGTACTATCATTACTATCTTATATCTTTTGGCATGAACATGTGTATCACTACGATCGAGATTCGATAAACCATTCATTTTGGGTGCAAGACCATTAAAGGTATTATTCAAATAAACAGAGTAACCATTATTCTCCTTAAATGAATAACCGTATTGCGATAGAAATAATCCAATCATGTCTATGCTCAACGCAAACACCAAACTCGATGGTAGAGGGAGCGTGCGATGCTTGATCACATCAAGATTGGAAAACACTTCCAACACATATCGTCAGCTCACCTTTAGCTAGTCTCTGTTTATTCCGTAGCCTTCTATTTCGAGTTACTAACACTTAGCAACCGAACCGGTATCTAATACCCTGGTGCTACTAGGAGTACTAGTAAAGTACACATTAACATAATGTATATCCAATATACTTCTATCGACCTTGTCAGCCTTCTCATCTACCAAGTATCTAGGGTGATTCTGCTCCAGTGGCTGTTCCCCTTATTACAGAAGCACTTAGTCTCGGGTTTGGGTTCAACCTTGGGTTTCTTCACTAGAGCAGCAGCTGATTTGCCGTTTCATGAAGTATCCCTTCTTGCCCTTGCCCTTTTTGAAACTAGTGGTTTTACTAACCATCAACAATTGATGCTCCTACTTGACTTCTACTTTCGCAGTGTCAAACATTGCGAATACTTCAAGGATCATCATATCTATCCCTGATATGTTATAGTTCATCAGGAAGCTCTAGCAGCTTGGTGGCAATGACTTTGGAGAAACATCACTATCTCATCTGGAAGATCAACTCCCACTCGATTAAAGTGATTGTTGTACTCAGACAATCTGAGCACAAGCTCAATGATTAAGCTTTTCTCCCTTAGTTTGCAGGCTAAGAAAATCGTCGGAGGTCCCATACCTCTTGACGTGGGCACGAGCCTGAAATCCCAATTTGAGCCCTCGAAACATCTCATATGTTCCGCGACGTTTCGAAAACGTCTTTGGTGCCTCTACTCTAAACCATTTAACTGAACTATCACATAGTTATCAAAACGTGTATGTCAGATGTTCGCAACATCCACAGACTATGTTCGAGGTCCAGCACACCGAGCGGTGCATTAAGGACATAAGCCTTCTACGAAGCAACAAGGACAATCCTCAGTTCACGGACCCAGTCCGCATAATTGCTACTATCAACTTTCAACTAAAATTTCTCTAGGAACATATCTAAAACAGTAGAACTAAAGCGCGAGCTATGACATAATTTGCAAGAATCTTTTGACTATGTTCAGGATAATTAAGTTCATCCTATGAACTCCCACTCAGATAGACATCCCTCTAGTCATCTAAGTGACTACATGATCCGAGTCAACTAGGCCGTGTCCGATCATCACGTGAGACGGACTAGTCATCATCGGTGAACATCTTCATGTTGATCGTATCTACTATACGACTCATGCTCGACCTTTCGGTCTCTTGTGTTCCGAGGCCATGTCTGTACATGCTAGGCTCGTCAAGTCAACCTAAGTGTTTCGCCTATGTAAATCTGGCTTACACCCATTGTATGTGAACGTTAAAATCTATCACACCCGATCATCACGTGGTGCTTCGAAACGACGAACTTTCGCAACGGTGCACAGTTAGGGGGAACACTTTCTTGAAATTTTTAATGAGGGATCATCTTATTTACTACCGTCGTTCTAAGCAAATAAGATGTATAAACATGATAAACATCACATGTAATCAAATAGTGACATGATATGGCCAATATCATATTGCTCCTTTTGATCTCCATCTTCGGGGCTCCATGATCATCATCGTCACCGGCATGACACCATGATCTCCATCATCATGATCTCCATCATCGTGTCTTCATGAAGTTGTCTCGCCAACTATTACTTCTACTACTACGGCTAACGGTTTAGCAATAAAGTAAAGTAATTACATGGTGTTGTTCAATGACACGCAGGTCATATAATAAATTAAGACAACTCCTATGGCTCCTGTCGGTTGTCATATTCATCGACATGCAAGTCGTGATTCCTATTACAAGAACATGATCAATCTCATATATCACATATCATTCATCACATTCCTTTTTGGCCATATCACATCACATAGCATACCCTGCAAAAACAAGTTAGACGTCCTCTAATTGTTGTTTGCATGTTTTACGTGGCTGCTATGGGTTTCTAGCAAGAACGTTTCTTACCTACGCAAAAGCCACAATGTGATATGCCAATTGCTATTTACCCTTCATAAGGACCCTTTTCATTGAATCCGATCCGACTAAAGTGGGAGAGACTGGCACCCGCTAGCCACCTTATGCAACAAGTGCATGTCAGTCAGTGGAACCTGTCTCACGTAAGTGTACGTGTAAGGTCGGTCCGGTCCGCTTCATCCCACAATGCCGCCGAATCAAGATTGGACTAGTAACGGTAAGCATATTGAACAAAATCAATGCCCACAACTACTTTGTGTTCTACTCGTGCATAGAAACTACGCATAGATCTAGCTCATGATGCCACTGTTGGGGAACGTAGCAGAAATTCAAAATTTTCCTACGAGTCACCAAGATCTATCTATGGAGAGACTAGCAACAAGGGGAAGGAGAGTGCATCTACATACCCTTGTAGATCGCTAAGCGGAAGCGTTCAAGAGAACGGGGTTGAAGGAGTCGTACTCGTCGTGATCCAAATCACCGGAGATCCTAGTGCCGAACGGACGGCACCTCCGCGTTCAACACACGTAGAGCCCGGTGACGTCTCCCATGCCTTGATCCAGCAAGGAGAGAGGGAGAGGTTGAGGAAGACCCCATCCAGCAGCAGCACAACGGTGTGGTGGTGATGGAGGAGCGTGGCAATCCTGCAGGGCTTCGCCAAGCACCGCGGGAGAGGAGGAGAAAGAGAGGTAGGGCTGCGCCAACAGGAGAAGAACTTCGTGTGTTGGGCTGCCCCTTTGCCTCCACTATATATAGGGGGAGAGGGAGGGCTGCGCCCCCACCTAGGGTTCCCTCCCTAGGGGCGGCAGCAGCCCCAATCCCCATCTGGGGTGGCGGCCAAGTGGGGGGAGAGGGAGGCGCACCACGCATGGGCCTTTAGGGCCCACCTGCCCTAGGGTTTGCCCCCTCTTCTCTCTAGGCGCATGGGCCTTGGTGGGGAGGCGCCCCATCCCACCTAGGGGCTGGTCCCTTCTCACACTTGGCCCATGTATGCCTCCGGGGCCCGTGGCCCCTCCCGGTGGACCCCCGGACCCCTCCGGTGGTCTCGGTACACTACGGGTGATGCCCGGAACACTTCCCGTGGCCAAAACCATACTTCCTATATATAAATCTTTACCTTCGGACCATTCCGGAACTCCTCGTGATGTCCGGGATCTCATTCGGGACTCCGAACAACATTCGGTAACCATGTATATCTATTCCCTATAACCCTAGCATCATCGAACCTTAAGTGTGTAGACCCTACGGGTTCGGGAACCATGCAGACATGACCGAGACGTTCTCCGATCAATAACCAACAGCGGGATCTGGATACCCATGTTGGCTCCCACATGTTCCACGATGATCTCATCGGATGAACCACGATGTCAAGGACTCAATCAATCCCGTATTCAATTCCCTTTTTCCAGTGGTATTATACTTGCCCGAGATTCGATCGTCGGTATGCCGATACCTTGTTCAATCTCGTTACCGGCAAGTCTCTTTACTCATTCCGTAACACATCATCCCGTGATCAACCCCTTGGTCACATTGTGCACATTATGATGATGCCCTAACGAGTGGCCAAGAGATACCTCTCCGTTACACGGAGTGACAAATCCCAGTCTCGATTCGTGCCAACTCAACAGACACTTTCAGAGATACCTGTAGTGCACCTTTATAGCCACCCAGTTATGTTGTGACGTTTGGTACACCCAAAGCATTCCTACGGCTTCTTCTCTCTCTTTGATTCTCAATACCATGTTCTCCTCGATGTTCTTGGAGATCTATTCGATGTAATACTCTTTTGCGGTGTGTTTGACAAGATCCGATGAATTGTGGATTTATGATCAAGATTATCTATGAATATTATTTGGTTCTTTGAATTCTTATATGCATGATTTGATATCTTTGCAAGTCTCTTCGAATTATCGGTTTAGCTTGGGCTACTAGATTGATCTTTCTTGCAATGGGAGAAGTGCTTAGCTTTGGGTTCAATCTTGCGGTGTCCTTTCCCAGTGATAGTAGGGGCAGCAAGGCACGTATTGTATTGTTGTCATCGAGGATAAAAAGATGGGGTTTTCACCATATTGCTTGAGTTAATTCCTCTACATCATGTCATCTTGCTTAATGCGTTACTCCGTTCTTTATGAACTTAATACTCTAGATGCATGCTGGATAGCGGTCGATGTGTGGAGTAATAGTAGTAGATGCAGGCAGAAGTCAGTCTACTTGACACGGACGTGATGCCTATGTTCATGATCATTGCCTTAGATGTCGTCATAATTGTGTGCTCTTCTATCAATTTCTCGGCAGTAATTTGTTCACCCACCGTAATATTTGCTATCTTGAGAGAAGCCACTAGTGAAACCTATGGCCTCCGGGTCTCTTTTCTATATTACATTGAATCTCGTTTACATCTTGCTAGTTTTTGATCTTACTATTTTGCAATCTTTACTTTCCAATCTATAAACCAAAAATATCAAAAATATTTACTTTACCGTTTATCTATCTCTATCAGATCTCACTTTTGCAAGTGACCTTGAAGGGATTGACAACTCCTTTATCGTGTTGGGTGCAAGTTGCTGATTGTTTGTGCAGGTATTCGGTGACTTGTGCGTTGTCTCCTGCTGAATTGATACCTAGGTTCTCAAAACTGAGGGAAATACTTACACTACTTTGCTGCATCATCCTTTCCTCTTCAAGGGGAAACCAACACAAGCTCAAGAGGTAGCAAGAAGTATTTCTGGCGCCGTTGCCGGGGAGATCTACGTCAAGTCAAGCCATACCAAGTACCCATCATAAACTCTTCTCCCTTGCATTACATTATTCGCCATTCGCCTCTCGTTTTCCTCTCCCCCACTTCTAAAACGATTTTCAAAAACCTTTGCCTTTTCTTCGCCCCTATTCCGTTCGTCTCTTTTCGCTTGCTTCTTGTGTGCTTGTGTGTTGGATTGATTGCTTTGTCACGATGGCTCAGGATAATATTAAATTGTGTGACTTTTCCAATACCAATAACAATGATTTTATTAGCACTCCGATTGCTCCTATTACTAATGTTGAATCTTGTGAAATTAATGCCGCTTTGTTGAATCTTGTTATGAAAGATCAATTTTCTGGCCTTCCTAGTGAAGATGCCGTATCCCATCTAAACAATTTCGTTGATTTGTGTGATATGCAAAAGAAGAAATATGTGGATAATGATATTGTTAAATTGAAGCTATTTCCATTTTCGCTTCGAGATCGTGCTAAAACTTGGTTCTCATCTTTGCCTAAAAATAGTATTGATTCATGGAATAAGTGCAAAGATGCTTTTATCTCGAGCCTGACTCATTGGAAACTGCCGATTCGAGCGTTTCTAGCGGGCCCCGCTGAGGAGTGCTTTAAGGTTCGTGTGGGCCAAGATTCTGATGCGTGCTAGACAACCAAACAACTCGTCTTCTGGCTGGGTCTAATGCGAGCAAACCAAACACGCCCTTAGGCCATCTCCAACGGCAACCCACAAATCCCCCAGCATTCGTCTGCAGACACGATTGCAGAAGGACGCCATCCAACCGTAGCCGCATACATTTTCACAACAATGCGAACCAAGCGGACAAAATTCGTGCAAACACGAACGGATTTCATATAAACATGACGGATTTTCATATAAACATGACGGATTTCATTACATTTACATCAACTAAGCGGTGCTACTCCGGCTCTGGAGGTATAATAATACCTCATCTAAATGGCCTCCCTCGGATCCCTTTGTCTTCCTTATGTCCGGCAGACCGATCATCGAACTGCCGGGAGCCCTAGAGGTATATGCTTCAGCGCAAAGGACGACTCGCTTCCCCACCGCTCATCAGAGTGGAACCCCTGGCTGATGCTTCAGCGGGAGGGGAAGGCGGCGCCTCCGCTTTCCATGGAGCCCATCCGGGATCGACGAAAGTCCTCGCAAGAGAAGAACCGGGTAAGACACCGGCTGTCTACGCCGGCGTTGCCTTGGCAGCGACCTTCATGGGACCCAAGCGGGTGGCCTCCCGTGTTCTACTTCTCGATGATGGCGGTGGACACGGAGGCGCTGGCCACCGACTCGTCGCTCTCCATGCACCCGGGTTCCGTCTCTGCCTACATGGCGCGATCGTAGACGCGGGAGACGCGGTACGACGCGTCGTCGTCGACGGCAGCGACGACGCCCGTACCGCCGTGCTCCCCGCTGTGTCGGCATGGAGCAACTCGCCACTCCTCATCGAGCTGGTCTAGAGCGGCAAGTTGTTGAACCACGCGCCGGCTTGGGGCGGCAACTGGCTTCGTCGGGCTAGGCGGTGGAGGTGGAGCAGCGAGCTACCTCGCTTGTATCCGGCGGTCTCAGCCACCCACCCGGCTTGTAAAGAACTGCTCTTCGGAAGCCATCGAAAGGGTGGTGAAAATGGTGAAGGAGGAGATGGGGGAGCGATGGAGGGGTGTGATTCTTGCCTGGCGTCTGACCTCGTTTAAATAGAGGACGAACGGGAGGAGCTCGGCCGGCGTTGCGTTTAATGTCGGCCCGCTCATGAACAGATGTGTGGCCGGAGTAGGGTTCTCAGCTTCCATGCGGGTTTAATGGAGGTGTATGAATGCGGCGAGAAGGCGTATTCACCGGGGCGTGCAGCGCGGCGTCCTCGGCCGGCGCGCCGTTTCCATGGCGGATGCAATGGGAGGTCAGGTCCGCCTTGAGCCGCCTTCAATGCGGAGCGCTGCGCTCTACAGCGACATGAATGCGAACAACTGACTAGGGGCGAAAAATGTGCGCCAGAGGGGGAGGATTTTTTGATGGGTCAGGGCGGTCAGAAGCGGGCTTGGGATTGGTCCAGACCCCCGCAAACCTCTCACACTTTTGTCTCCGGTTTGCGAAAGAAAACACTTTCGAACTGTCCCGCAGACCAATACAGATCTATGTTGGATGACTTCCACGATCCAGACGGCGTGGTCCGTACGATTGCGGGAGGTTTGAGGGTCCGGGTTGGAGATGCCCTTAATATTTCGAGGCGGTTAGAGATGCCCTTGATATTTCGCTCATACGGATCGTACATTATCTTAGCAATATTCGGAAGTCAGGAAAAAAGAACAAAAAGTGCGAATCTAGAGGTACCTGCGGGCACGAGATCGCCCATCCATCCGTGCGGCCGCCACCCACGGATGCCGTTAAACCCTAACTCCCATCTTCCCTATTTCTAGGGTTTTTCTCACTGCCAGCACGCCACTCCCCCTCCCCACCCCCCTTCAGCAGCGCAACACACCAACGCCGCCGCCGCGCCGCCAGCCCACCGGGAGCACCGCCGGAGAAACCAGCCATGGATCGGTACCAGCGGGTCGAGAAGCCGCGGCCCGAGGCCGCCGCCATCAGCGAGAACGAGATCCGTATCACCACACAGGGCCTCATCCGCAACTACGTCACCTACGCCACCTCCCTCCTCCAGGTACCGCACCAGCCGCCACCCCCGTAGCCACCGGATCGCGCCCCAAGGGGCCAGCCTTGAATAGGCGCCGTATCCTCGGTTAAATCTCGTGGCGGCACGTCTTAAAATGGCAAATTTGGGCGGAGTATACTTCCTGACCCCATACAGCATCGAACGTGTCCGTTGATTATCGGCCTGCCACTGATATATACGGCAATGATATCTAGTTTTGCTTGCATTTCTTTTCTGTGAGATTTCGTGCTGCAGAGTGATATTTTCCACGCCGTCTTAAAAAGGAATGCCATCTGGTTAAGGATATCTGCAATATCTAAGTTAGCGAGTAATGGATTAACGGAATGAGGACATAGCATTATATTGTCCTACCGGGGTGAGTGATCAGGGAGGTAGTTTTTTTGCTTATCGTTGATGGCAGGTGGTAGTTTTGGTGTGTTAATTGGACAGGGCCACATCAAAGCTCTAGCTAATCTGAAGATTAAGGGCCTTCCATGGGCTCTTTGATGTTATTACAGGCTGTATGATATACTCTTGTTATCTGAAATACAATAATTCAGCGTCCGTTTATCAAGTGCAAATTGGCATTGTTGTTGTTTACTCTGAATGCACTGAAATCTTGAGCTCACCTTTTAATAATCTTGAGCTTATCGAATTTAGTTGGTTGGTACATGAGTCATCAGTCTGGATATATAACAGATTCAATCGTGTTGGTAAAGGCTTGTATTCTCTTAGTGTGAGCCCTTCATCGAGGAGCCAATTGCCATTAAAAGGAAATGAGATTGAAGCCAGAACATGAATGATTTTCCTGCCCTGTCTATCGTTTGTTTTGTCAAACTAGTTTCCCTGCTGGTCCTCGCATGTACCTAGCTGATATTGCATTTTCATGGTTGCTACTTGCTATTAATCATCGCCATTTCAGCAAGTTATAGCCCTCTTTTATTGTAGGTGTGATATCACACCACTTCCTGGAGTCTGTTTATTTTGTAACAATTGTGTCAAAGTTGGGGTGTGCCACTCAGTCTAAAGTTCTCAATGTTGATCCATAAAAGGGCCGCACATACATGTAATCCTTCTTTTTATCAAGGAGGATGCATCATGTAACAATGTAGTAATTCCACCGTTCTTCTACAACCATGACATGCTACGCCACTTCTGCTGGGGGTATAGTTTATTACTGTGTTATATGTGGTGCCAGCTTTGCTTAACTAACTATTACACCTCACCCGCATCACATGTACTTGTATGCATACAATGAATCTTATAAGTTGTTCAAATCAGGAAAAACGGGTGAAAGAAATTGTGTTGAAGGCCATGGGACAAGCTATCAGCAAGACAGTGGCTATTACTGAGATCATAAAGGTTGGTCTGTTCTTAGCTCTCTTTTGATACCATCATTTGGACTCCTTAAAATTGACTAGCTCCATCTAATCGCAGAAAAGGATCCCTGGGTTGCATCAAGATACAACAATCAGTTCAGTCAGTATTACTGATGTATGGGAACCCATTGAGGAAGGCCTTGTACCGTTAAGTATTGCAAAACTTTATTGCTTGCTGATTCCTTGGGTCACTCTCTTTGTTAGTGTTTTTATATATGTCATCTTGTTGCAGATTGGAGATGACTCGTCATGTTTCAATGATCTCAATCTCCTTGTCACCTAAGGAGCTCGACACAAGTTCACCCGGGTATTATGTTTGACATGTTTTCCTTCCCATGATTTATTTTGAAGCATCTCGGATGCTCTACCTTGATTTCATGTGTACTGTAATATGCAATTTTATGTGATCTTGTAGATATCAAGCTCCATTGCATGCAGAGCCACTTAAACCAAGGTACCAGCAAGTTCAGCGATATCAACAACAGCACCAGCCAAGACAAAATCAAGGTCAAACAGGTGAACACACAATCACTAGATGTAGTTTGTCTATGTTACTGACCGCTAACTTGTTCCATATGCATTGAAGATTCATATGTACGTGGAAGAGGCAGAGGGAGAGGAAGGGGCTGGGGTGGTAGGGGAGGATATGGTGGAGGTTATGGTGGGTATGATAATAACCAAGGAGGTTATGGTGGATATAGCAACCAGGGAGGATATGGCCACAACCAAGGTGGGTATGGCAATCATGGAGGTTACGGCCACAACCAAGGTGGGTATGGCAACCAGGGAGGTTACGGCAACCAGGGAGGGTACGGCCAAAACCAAGGTGGATATGGAGGGGGTTATGGTTATGACCAAGGTGGATATGGGGGATATGGTAAGTTCTATCATAGCTTTGTTTTTGCTTACTGTTATTCAAGGTTGCCCATCAGCAAAGTATCTATGATAATCTAATCCTTACAGAAGTGGAGTTTAGTGTTGACTGCTTCAGTTGATTTGTTTTTGGATGCCTTTTTGGGTCTTCCCTGAATATCGTATACATTATACATACACAACTATGTGTTCTCACCATTTTATCTCGTCAGATAATGGTGGCTGGAATTACAACCAGAACAGAGGCCGTGGTGGCGGTGGGCGAGGAAGAGGCAACTGGGGATACAGTGGTATGTACAATCGCAGCAGCATACAGTCTATTTAGGCATGAATTGAACTTTCTGTTGGTATCCACCTATCTTGTGCATTTACTCCATCTCGTTACAAATTACTCCCTCCGCCCATAGTGTAAAAAATGATCTTATATTTTGGGACGGAGGGAGTAAGTAACAATAATTTCTGCTGCTGACTGATGCCTCCATTATGGCAGAACTTCAGTGAATAGTATTAGTGACGATAGAACAGGTTTTAATTACCAATAATAAGATTTCAGTGCTAATCTGATTTCCCCTTTTCTTTCCTTGCTCAGTCACATGGGCATTGTGGTATATACACATTCAGAAAATGAGTTATACATATTGGTGAATGAAGAATAATTTCTTCACACTTTACTTATTGCTTTATCTCAAGTTGTATATTTAGACCATGCACATGTGTATTGTAATCATTTCCAAGCCTGAACTTGTATTTGAAACAATGATTGAAACGATAACTCTATGTGCTTTAGAGAAAGGATGCAAGTTTAAATGATCGCTATCCTGGGCATTAATTCAAAAGGTTTGGAGCTTGATTGTAGATTTAATAAGTCTTTAAACAATACAGCACCATGTATCAGGTTCGGTGGTCTTGTTCTTGCATAACAAGTCTGTAAACAATCAATCGTGGAATCTGTCCATCACAGGTCCAGGATACGAGCGCGGTGGACGAGGTGCAGGCGGCCCAGGTGGCCCAGGCGGCAGGGGATACGTGCGGGGCCGTGGTCGGATGGGTCCTGGCCGCGGGCGGGGCAACCAGAACTATTAGGTCACATAGTGCTGTATTGTTGCAAAAAAAGAGAGAAAAAGGTACGCGTTCTGTGAATCGGAACCGAACCTTGCGCTGTTTTATTGTGAACCATCGACTAGGCTTCCCAGTTTTTAGCTATAATTGCCAATGGTATCTGTACCATTGCTTCCATTCTGTGGGATTTTGACAAGCATGTTATATTGTTCCTGGGACACCTTTTAATCTGTTTCCCAGCTTCCCCCTTCCTATCTCCTTCCCAGAGGACGTATCCTGTGCAACGAAAGAACTCGTGCACCAGATGCACCAGCTACACATGAGCCCTCAGATCTATCTAACAGGTTGGCTGCTGGAACGTTTTGCAAAAGAGACCTTCAAGCCTAGCTAAATCAACGAAACGACATCCGAAACCCAGTTCGTGTCTTCCTCTTCCTGTACCACTGAACCAGGCCCCGAGACTGGTGTATAGTTCAAATAAAAATATTTTCTTCTGCTGCTAACATGATAATCTTGCCCAGGCATCTTGAGATGTTGTTACCTGAAACCTAAGATCAGTATGTATTTCATCTTTCCCTAGCTGTTAGTTATGGACCTTTTCCTAGGACATCCACGTCTCACTCAGAAAATAAAATGAGATTGTTGCAGGATGGTACTCCAATGGAAATGTAAAATCTGAGAATACTGTACAACCTTATTTGGAAAAATGCAATGCAGTGCAAACTGAATTTAGGCCTTCAAAGTGCAACAAAAATTCTCACAAACTGAATTGCAGTGTCAAATGATTCTGGCAAAAGATGCATGTGATCTATTCTTCAATCAGTTGTAATGCTTGAAGGTTTATAACTGAATTATGTGATCGCGCTGGACACAATATTTTTTAGCTGTTTCCATGTAAAAACGTAGTATTTTTTCGTGGGAACATCGCAAGAATTTGATACAAAAATAACATAAACTTTACAAAAGTTGTCCATCTGAACTTCAAAAGCCACGTACTACATGATTTATTTCTTCCTAATCTAAGCTATACACTTAGGAGATTGTTGTGACCCCAGCCATGAAAGTCTTCACCCGCCGACGCACAAGAAAACATGGGTTAATCCTCAATTGCATCAAATCTGCACAAAAATGAAGTCAGGAACAATAGCTGGTTGCAAGTACAGGTTCTAATAGTGAGAATTCTGGCAAGATCAAATCTGGAACATGAAAATTAGTGAGGGTTTCCTCAGTTGGGCATCAAAAAGGGCATTCAAAATCAACAAAGTGAATAACAAGAGTTGCGTAGCGAATAATATACTGCTGACTTGTACCGTAAATCCCAGGTATTAACTTGTTCATACACAAGTACTGACAATCATATGGAGACTTTCTTTTTTACTTGGAAAACATGAATGTCGGGGGTTGGGTGCGACATATGCCAAAGGATGGCTTATCATGGTGGGAGCGAGTAGAACGTCGCCGGTGCCAGGAAACGAGATGAGGCGAAGGCATGCACGCCGGTGAATCTTACCCAGCTTCGGGGCTCTCCGGGGAGATAACACCCTTACTGCTGCTCTGCGGGGTCTCCGCATGATCACTAAGGCATAGTGACTACAAGGTTGCTCCTAGAGCTGTATTCGGGAGGTAGAAGAAGGCAAGGCTAGCTCTCTCCTTCCTATATGGTCTGGTCTAAGGCTCATGGATGCGAATCCTTTGCATGGGTGCCTCGGGGGGTTTATATAGGCCTACCCCCGGGGATACAATGGTAATCCGGCTGGGCGCGGGTCCCAGCCGTCTGTCTCTCAGGCCGCCTCTTCTCCACCGACTGCTGGGGCCCGCCGACTTGCGGGCCCCGCTGTGAGTCCGGCACTGTAGCCGTGATTCTGATGACGCAGGCTTGGTCACGGGGTCATGGCAACAATGCCGCCATCTATCGGGCGATCACTGTCGTTACTCCTCGTCTTGTCTCGTTAATGGCGCGTGGGAGAGGCCGGCCGACTCTAGGGGGCCGACTCCCACATGGCCGCCTTCGAGGCGTATCCGCCGTCTTCCATGCTCTCACTGACAGGCGGGTCCGCCGTCTCTGAGTCGTACAGGTAGGCCATCGTGGCCACAGTGCGCCGCACACTGTGGCTGAGGTCAGGGCTAGCATGGCAACAGTGCCGGGCCACGCCGGAGATCTCCAGCGGTACGGCACACTGTAGCCATGCCGGCCCCTCGTAAGCAGGAGGTGACGGCCACGCCGTGGTCGTACCCGCCTCGCCTATCGCGACGAGAGTAGAGTCGCGGGCCGACTCTCCATAGCCGGCTCCTCCGGAAGTCGCCGGCCATGAGTCGGCTTATCTTGGAGTCGCTATCTGAGACTCGGCTTATCTTGGAGTCGCCATCTGAGACTCGGCTTATCTTGGAGTCACCATCTGAGACTCGGCTTATCTTGGAGTCGCCATCTGAGACTCGGCTTATCTTGGAGTCGCCATCTGAGACTCGGCTTGAGGGGCGCAGCCTGCCCCGATGTCTTGAAAGGTTCTGGGGCTCGGGTTAGCCTACCCGTGGCCCATTACTCCGACAGTAGTCCCCGAAGCTGGTGAGGCTCCGAGAGTGACACGCTGTGGGGCCTCAACAGTTTCATTCTTCCGGTGGTGGGATCTGGGCTTCGCTTGTCGTCTTCCTCTGGGCCGACTATTCGAAGTCGGATTCGTAGAGGGCCGTCTTGCTCTATAAAGAGCTCGAAAGTCGTGGCGGGAGACCAGGCGGCGTGCCTGATACGCTTCCCTGCTGCCGCCCGCCGCGGTCCTATCGCGCGGCGCCACGCGGCGGGGGCAGTCTGCTTGCCCACGCGCGCGACGGGACGGGCCGTCAGGCGGGGCCCGCCACTACCATGCCTCAGCACGCGAACGGATCCGCTGCGGCCGTGCGAACGGTTGGGCTTCTCACGTCGTTACTGCGCGCAGTAACTTCGTGGGGTAAATCGTGGGGCGGCGTGGGGCTCTGAGCGCAGTTAATCCCACGCCCGCCCCCTCGGCTTCTCAGCCTCCAAGGCTATAAGTAGGAGGGGGGGAGTGGAGCGGCAAAGCACGCACGCCCATCTCCCCCGATCCCCGTCTCCTCTTGCCTCCTCTCTCCTTCTTCTTGCCGCCGGTGAGCAGAACCACACCGCACCAGCCAGCGATGAGCTCTTCCTCCGCCGCCGTGGCTCCGGCCGTGCGTTCCGGCGCGTGGGACGGCTCGGTGGTCGACGACGACCTCATTGAGTTCCTCTGCAAGACGCGCCGCCTCCCCGGCGCACACCTCGTGCGGGCCCGCACCACACCGGCGAGGGAGATATCGCCAGCGCCGGAGGAGGGCGAGCGGGTAATCTTCCGCTCGCACCTCATGCGCGGCCTGGGGCTACCGGCGAGCGGCTTCTTCCGCTCCTTCTTGGAGTTTCACGGCCTCCAGCCGCACCACCTCACCCCGAATACGGTGGTGCTCCTGTCCGCCTTCGCCACTTTGTGCGAAGGTCTCCTCGGTGTTCTCCCCACCATCGAGCTGTGGGGAGAATTCTTCTCATCTAAGCTCGGCACGCACGTCGCCGGCGTGCCGGCTCAATGCGGTGCCTTCATCGCGATGCGGCGATCGACGGCCGACAACCCCTTCCCTTCCATCTCGCTGATCAAGTCGGTGAAGATGTGGCAGCGCTCGTACTTCTACGTGAAGAACCTCGCCCCTGACGGCGACTGGGTTAATCTGCCGCCTTATGAAGCCGACACCCCAGCTGGGAGGCTCCCCAGCTGGTCTCATCGAGTCAAGATGCTGACTCCCGCCGGAGCCGCCGTCGTAGCGCGACTCCGAGTCTTGACACAGTCGGAGGGCCTCGTCGAGGCCGACTTGCTGGTCGCCTTCGTGGCGCGCCGAGTCCTCCCGCTCCAAGGCCGGCCTCACCTGATCTGTCAGATGAGCGGCCACCGAGACCCGAGTCGGATGAGCACCAAGGAGATGTCCCACGCGGAGGTGGCAAACATGGTGAACCATATCGCAAACTGCGAGTTCGGGGAGGACTGGCAGTTCGGCAAGGAGCCGTACTCGTGAGCCAACCCCCCTCCAGTGGTAAGTCGCATCTCCTTATTGCTTTGTCTTCTTTATAGCCGAATCCGACTTCTGATTTTCATTGGTTTCTTCTGAACTAGAACCCCCTCATGCAGCCTGCAGCCCGTGTCACGAGACCGCCCCGCGAGTTCGTCCCCGACCAAGCGGAGAGCGATGTCGACGGCCCCGACTTGGGGCCGTCGGCGATGGAAGCCGACGCCGAAGGCAGAGGAGGAGGAGCGGGAAGCGGCCTTAGGCCCTCGGCCACCTTCGCCGACTGGCCTGAGGACGACGCCGAAGGGGAAGTCGTCCCGCGCCATCAGCTAAGGGTCGGCCCCTCGGGCGCGGGTTCCTCCGCCGGCCTGGCCGGCCAAGGCGGCGCGAAGAGGCGTCACGCCGGGCCGAGTGCGCCCGGCGGCAAGTTGAAGAAGTTCAAGGGGGCGGCCGCCGCGACCAAGCGGGAGGAGGCGGCCGCGAAGGCCAACCGCTTCCGTAGGGAAGTGAGAAGGCCGCCACTAGTCTTTGCGTAAGTTTTTTCACCTTTGTCTTTATTTTTCTCTGGTGAGTCTTGTCCGAGTTCTTCTTTTACACTCCTCCCCTTTTTTCTTCAGGCCCCTATTTCCCTTGAAAGAGTCGCCGTCCCCTCCGTCATGAGGTCGTCAGAGACGTCCGCCAATACTCGGCGGGTCGACCCCGCCGCCGACCTCCGGGAGGCGATGGAGCAAAACGCGCGGGAGAAGCGCGACGAGGAGGAGGCCGACCGCCTGGAGAAGGCGGAGACCGAGAAGGCGGCTGCCTCCGCCCAGAAGAAGCTGGAGGATGCTGAAGCCGCCCTTGCGGCGAGACGGCGAGCTGAGGAGGCCGCACGTCGCCAATCGGTGTTGCTTGTCGCCCCACTATCCTCCGCACCGCCGCCTCCGGAATTCACGGAGCAGACCGGAGAAGCCGGCGCCAAGAACCCCGTTGTGGAGAAGGAGAGCGGCGAGGGCTCCATGTCGGACACGCTGGTGCCGCCGCCTCCGCCTCTACTGCCGTCTGGGAGGGCCCACGGCAAACAGCCGGCAGGCCCGCCGGTGCCGCCGACTGAGGATGAGGTCGAGGCGAGGCTGCTTCTTCAGGTTGCCTCGCTAGTGCGCCGCCGCCTCGAGAAGGCGACTTCGGCGCCACGGCCCCTGGAGGTCAGAGGCGCTAGCTCGGCCATCCCAGACGCCGAGGCGACGAGTACCGCGCCTGTTGGGTGGGTGTGCGGAGGCGGCACGGCCCCGCTGAACCAGGCGCTTCTGGATGTCCAAGCGAACCTGCGAGCCGAAGGCGACGCCCTCCAGATCTGCACCAAGGCGCATCTAGTGTTGCGAGCGGCCATTCGGGTATGTTTTCCTCTTTGATTCTTGTCTTTCTTGCTCTTCTCCGTGGGGGCGCGCCAGCGCACCCACTGGGTGTAGTCTTCGAGTTTCGGGCCGATTGCTGAGCAGGCGGCTCGGAACTCCCTCTGGCGAGTTCCGAGTATTTATCTTTGTCTGAAATTTTTGTTTGCAGGAGTATCACAACCTCCGCGCCACTGCCTTCAACCGTAATGTTGAGGAGTTGAGCAAGCGGATTGCCGACTTGACAGAAAGCCGGGGTAAGTTCTTTTTCTCTTCTTCGCGGGGGCGCGCTGGCGCACCCGCGGGCTGTAGTCCCCGAGATTCGGGCCGACTGCTGAGCAGTCGGGCCGGATCTTCCCGGCGATCTTCTTTCTTGGTGACTTCAACATCTCCTTCTTTGTTCCTCTTTTTCGCGGGGGCGCGCTGGCGCACCCGCGGGCTGTAGTCCTCGAGATTCGGGCCGACTGCTGAGCAGTCGGGCCGGATCATTCCAGCGATCTTCTTTGCTGATGACTTATTCGTCTCTTTCTTTCGTTCTTCAGGGGCTAACGCCACTCTCCAGGAGCAGCTGGGTGAAGTTAACACTGCCTTGCGCGTCAAGGGGGAGGAGTGCAGCAAGCTTGTTGCGGAGCGCGATCTGCTTGCTGCGCAGCTGGCCGAGCAGAAGGAGCTGCTCAAGAAAACGCGGGACGAGGCCGAGAAGAAGGAGGCTGCTCTTCTGGCCGAGTTCAAGAGCGAGCGCTCCTCCTGGACCGACAAGGAGGTGATGCTGACCTCCGGCTTCCATGAGATCGAGGACATCGTCGATGGTGAGTTTCTTTCTTTGAGTTTCCGACTATGTGTCGGGCTGACTTCTGATTTTTTGACTTGCTTCTTTTTTGTCTTGGCAGACTTCTTCCCTGGCCACTCGCAGGCAGTCCCTCTGGCCATCGAGGCTGATCGTGAGGCGCGGAGGGCAAGCGGCGAGGTGATTGCCGCCAACGCTCCCCTGACTGTCGATGAGCAGCTTCTGAGCATCGAGGCCCGTCTTCGTCCGGCCCACCGGCTGATGCGCCGGCTTCAGCGTGCCGGCGCCCAGGCAGTTGCCGCCCTGTGGCCAGACATGCCGGCTCTGCGCACTGCCAGTCGAACTGCCGACTGGCTGGAGGTCGCAACCGGCCGTCTTGAGGCCTGGAAGGGTTCCTTGGCCCGGGCCGGAGCGCGCCGGACCTTGGAATTCGTCAAGGCGTGGTATCCGGGGCTGGACCTGGACCGTCTGGCCGCGTTCCGGTCAGAGGCCCAGGCCGAGCTGGAGGCTGTGGAGGGCGCCCTTGTCGAGTGTGCGGCGGCCATCGCCGACTACACGGACACCAGTGTCTTCGTCCCCGAGCGGGCTGAAGGCGGCGAGGAGGTGCCGCCAGAGTGGTTTGGGATGAACCTAGAATATGGCGAGGACTCGGCGGAGGTGATTGACTCCAGCACCGAGGAAGAAGGCGAGGCGGAGGACAAAGGCGCCAGAAGACGGAGCGGGCGACCAGCCTCAGCTCGACCGCGCCTCTAGAGACGAACCGAGCCCAGACTGCCCAGCCGGCCGCCCGGGCGCCTGACACCGCCGTCTCCTCCGACCCTCCGAACCCGTCTGCTTCTCCCTTGGCTGCCTTCTGGCTTTATTTTATCTGCTCTAGAAAGTCTTTTAGGAACTTGTTAATTTGCACAATTCCACCCCCGGGGTGTATTTTGAACTTCTGTCTGGAGATTCGGCCAATGGGCCTATGCTTATGTAAATATTAATCCGAGTTCCATCTTTCCTTGCTTA
This sequence comes from Triticum dicoccoides, assembly GCF_002162155.2. Lineage (NCBI taxonomy): Eukaryota > Viridiplantae > Streptophyta > Magnoliopsida > Poales > Poaceae > Triticum > Triticum dicoccoides. The sequence goes on along the minus strand of NC_041387.1, from coordinate 576,620,466 downwards.
TTGCTCCTTTGGCTTTTTCCTTTGCCGCCTTCCCCTAGTTGCCGCTTTGTCAGCCGGCTAACCGCTCTGCGGACTACTGCTGGGCCAAATGCCTGGCTACTTTGGGGAAAGCAAGTACTTGCCTTTCATTGAAGTTTATTTAACAAGTTGGATAGAAAGCGGCAAGCCGAATACTCGCGATTCGGCTTGTGAAAGGGGGCTGGAAGCCGGCTTAGGCTATGTTAATGTTTTAGGTCCTTAGCCATTTTTCGTGTGAACACCCATTCATCCTTACTCCTGCCTACCAAACAGTCGCTCTGCGAGCTGCGGCTTCTGGCAGGAGACGGCTTAGGCGCCGCACACTACTTGTCCGACTTCAGGAAACATTTCATAGCGCCAGACGGCGAGTCCCCGGGCCGACTAGTCGAGCCCGGTGCCGAGCGGCGTAGCAAGAAGTAGCATACTTGAAGGCATAATTCTTATCATACAGATAATCAAAAGGGGCAGTCCCCGAGCTCGTCTCGGGGGGCCCGAAGTCTCGGTACTTTAATACAAAGGGGTAACGTGATACATACTGAATCAACTGTAAAATCTTCGAAGGAGGTTTGCATTCCATGGCCATTCCGACTCTTTGCCGGAGTCGTCTCTCTTGCGTGCTCGGGGCTTCTGAGCGTCAATCAGGTAGTAGGAGTCGTTGCCCAACACTTTGCTGACAATGAAGGGGCCTTCCCAAGGTGCCGAAAGCTTGTGCTGGCCGGCTGTCCGCTGAATCAGTGGGAGCACAAGGTCGCCCTCTTGGAAAGATCTTGGCCTGACCTTCCTGTTGTAGTATCGGCGCAGGCTCTACTGGTAGATGCCGGACCGACTAAGTGCCAACAGTCGGCCCTCTTCCAGCAGATCGACGCCGTCTTGACGTGCTTCTTCTGCTTCCTCCTCGGTGTACATGGTGACTCGCGGGGAGTCGAATTCTATGTCCGTCGGGATGACGGCTTCAGCACCGTAGACGAGGAAGAAAGGCGTGAAGCCGGTTGACTTATTTGGAGTCGTGCGCAGACTCCAGAGGACGGCTGGCAGCTCCTCAAGCCAACAGCCGGCCGAACGCTCTAGTGGTTCGACCAGGCGGGGCTTGATGCCGGATAGGATGAGGCCGTTTGCTCGCTCCACCTGGCCGTTTGACTGCGGATGGGCGACGGACGCTAAGTCCAGCCGGATGCCCTGCGCTGCGCAGAAACGGGCCAAGGCTCCTTTGGCAAAATTTGTACCATTGTCGGTGATGATGCTGTGTGGTATGCCGTACCGAGTCATAATGTCAGCGATGAAGGTTGCTGCAGTCGGACCATTCAACTTCTTGATGGGTTTTACTTCTATCCACTTGGTGAACTTGTCCACCGTGACAAGTAGGTGAGTTAGGCCGCCTCGTGCCGTCTTGAATGGTCCCACCATGTCCAAGCCCCAAACCGCAAAGGGCCAGGCGATGGGAATGGTCTTGAGCGCTGAAGCCGGCTGGAGCGGCTTGGAACGGAACATCTGGCACCCTTTGCAGTTTTGGACTAATTCCTTGGCCTCTTCCAGGGCAGTCGGCCAGAAGAAACCGTGTCGGAAGGCTTTGGCGATGAGTGCCCTTGAAGCCGCATGGTGGCCACACTCGCCTTCATGAATGTCTCTCAGAATTGCTTGGCCTTATTCTGCCTCGACACAGCGTTGGTAGACACCAGTGACACTGTGCCTGACCAGCTCTCTGTTGACTATGGTATAGGCTGCCGCTTGGCGTTGCACTTGCCGAGCCAGGATTTCATCAGCTGGCAGCTCTCTGTTTACTAGGAACTTGAGGATGGGCTGGGCCCATGAGGGTGCTGCTATTTCTTCAATTGCCACTATTGCGACTTGGACAAGGGCGGCTGGGCTGGGAGGCGGCGGGCTGGGATCCGCGGCCGCTTGCTGGATCGGTGAAGTCCCTGGGTCGACTGGCGTAGTCCCCGGGCCGAGTTCTGAAGTCTTCGGGCTGACCGTCGCAGTCCCCGGGCCGGGTTCTGAAGTCCCCGGGCCGGCTTTGACCGCGGTATTTTTGGAGCCGTCTGTAAGGATTCTTGTGTCGTCTGTTGATGCTCTTGAGTCGGATCCGACTTCTTTGGGGGGAGTTGGCACAAAAATGGAGTCTGATTCTGGCGAAGGCTTGATAGACGGCTTGAGGAGGTGCTGAAGGGCGACGCCGGATGGTATTGCTTGATGGGTGGAGCCGACTCGTGCCAGGGCGTCTGCTTGGTCGTTGTCATTTCTTGGAACGTGAAGGAATTCACACCCCTCAAAATATCCGATGAGTTGCTGCACCAGGAAGCGGTAGCTCGCCATGTTTGCATCTTTGGCGTCCCAGTCGCCAGACGACTGCTGGACCACCAAATCGGAATCGCCGTAGCACAGGATCCGCCGGATGCCGAGTTCTTTGGCAAGCCGGAGCCCGTGAACGAGCGCCTCGTATTCGGCAACGTTGTTGGAGGCGGCAAAGTGGATCTGCAGTGCATACTTGAGCTTGTCGCCTTTGGGGGAGGTGAGGACGACGCCGGCTCCCAAGCCGGTGCGCATCTTGGAGCCATCGAAATGCATCCGCCAATGGGTGGAGTCGGGTGCTGGCGGCAGGTACTGGGTCTCGGCCCAGTCGACAAGGAAGTTGGCCAGTGCTTGTGACTTGATGGTGGTGCGGGGCTGGTAGTAGATGGTGTAGGGAGCCAGATCTATGGCCCACTTGGCTACTCGGCCTGAAGCATCACGACTTCCGATGATCTCGGCCAGTGGAGCGGTGCAAACCACAGTGACCGGATGCTCTTGAAAGTAAGGCTTCAACTTCTTGGCGGCGAAATGCACGCCGTAGCACATCTTCTGGTAGTGGGGGTAGTTCTGCTTGGAGGTCGACAGTACCTCGCTCAGGTAATATACCGGTCTCTGGACAGGGAGTGCCTTGCCTTCCTCCTTGCGTTCAACTACGATAACTGTGCTGACTACTCGGCTGGTGGCGGCAATGTATAGGAGCATAGGCTCTTTAGGAGTCGGAGTCGCCAGCACAGGGGAGTAGTCAACATCTTCTTCAACTCGAGAAATGCTTCGTCCGCCTTGTGGTTCCACTCAAAAAAGGTGGTCTTCTTCATCAGTTGGTATAAAGGGAGGGCCTTCTCCCCTAGCCGACTGATGAATCGGCTGATGGACGCCAAGCAGCCGGTGAACTTCTGCACATCTAACAGTCGGCGGGGGACTTCCATCCTCTCGATGGCTTTGATCTTTACAGGGTTGCACTCTATGCCGCATTCAGAGACCAGGAAGCCAAGGAGCTGGCCGGCTGGTACTCCAAAGACGCACTTCTCTGGATTGAGCTTGATCTGGAATCGGCGCAGATTCTCAAAGGTTTCTTGGAGATCTTCCAACAACGTCCCACGTTTTTCCGTTTTCACCACCACATCATCCACGTAGACGTGGGCATTTCTGCCGAGTTGCTTGAGGAGACACTTCTGCATGCAACGCTGAAAGGTGGCGCCGGCATTCCTCAAGCCGAACGTCATAGCCAGGTAGCAGAAGGCTCCAAACAGCGTGATGAAGGCAGTCTTCAGTCTGTCTGCCGGGTTCAGCTTGATCTGGTGATATCCTGAATATGCATCTAAGAAGCTCAACAGCTCGCATCCGGCTGTGGAGTCTATCACCTGGTCAATTCTTGGCAGAGCAAATGGATCTTTGGGGCAAGCTTTGTTGAGGCTTGTGTAGTCGATACACATCCTCCACTGCTTGTTCTTCTTCAACACTAGGACCGGGTTCGCCAGCCATTCTGGAAAGAACACCTCCATAATGAAGCCGGCCGCTAGGAGTCGGGCTATCTCTTCTCCAACAACTCTTCTTTTCTCTTCTGACAGGCGGCGCAAGGGCTGCCTGACGGGTTTCACATCAGATCGGACATGTAACTTGTGCTCGGCGAATTCCGTCGGTACACCTGGCATGTCTTTAGGGGACCATGCGAAGATGTCTCGATTCTCACGGAGGAAATCGATGAGCTCGCCTTCCTATTTGCTGTCTAGGTTTGCACCTATGACAGCGTGCCTCTCCGGATGCTCCGGGTCCAAAGGTATCCTCTTTGTTTCTTTAGCCGGCTTGAACGAACCCTCAGCTTCCGACTCCTTGGGGTCGGGCGACATCTCTGGCTGCTTGCCGGCCATTGCCACAACCCGATCAAGGAGCCGCCTCTCAGCTGCGATCACCAGGGACTCGGCCAGCCGACTACTCTCGGTCGCGCAGGCGAACGACTTCCTGTAGTCGCCAGCCACGGTCAGAATCCCCTTTGAACTTGGCATCTTCATCTTGAGGTAAGCGTAGTGGGGGACCACCATGAACTTGGCCAAAGCAGGTCGGCCAAGCAATGCTTGGGATGAGCTTTCAAGGTCCACCACTTCAAACCAAACTGGCTCTTGGCGAAAATGATCTTTGTCTCCGAAGAGGACATCTATCTGGATCTTGCCAATTGGGGAGCAAGAAAGGCCAGGTACAATGCCGTGGAAAACAGTTCGGCTGCTTTGAAGCTATTTCTGCTTGATTCCTAATTTCTTCATGGTATCCTTGTACAGGATGTTGATGCTGCTGCCTCCGTCTATCAACACTCGCGAGAAGCGGGCGGCCCACCTATCAGTGGCCAAGGTAGCGCTCAGAACCAAGGCGTAGGAGCCCGGATTCGGCATCACCTCTGGGTGATCAGCTCTGCTCCAACTGATAGGCTTCTCGGACCAATGCATGAACTCCAGAGTATCTGATGCTACTGCATTTACTTCTTGCTGCTGCAATCGTCTGCTGCGTCGATCATCAGCCATATTGGTGAACACTACATAAGCTCCATGTTCTTCTGGGTATTCATCTTGTACGGCGCCGACTGGCCTGGCCGCCGGTTGCTGGGGCGGCTTTGGAGGCGGAGGCCCAGCAGGCGGAGGAGGAAGGAGGCCGTCTCCTTTGGCGATTCTGGTGAGCCAGTGGCATTTCCGGGTGGTATGGTTTGACGGCTTCGCGCCGCTGTGGAATTTGCAGGGACCATCTAGAGTCTGCTCGTAAGAGAAGGCCGGCAACCAGTTGGACTTGCCGCCTTTCTGCCGCTTCGCGGGAGGCTGCCCCTCAGGTTGTTGGTCTTTGACTGTCGCAACCTGCCGACTGCTGGAAGTCGGCTGTGGGGCCTTGCGCTTGTGATCATTCTGCTGCTGTCGCTGACTGGTGTCCCCAGCCGGAGTTCTGGGAGCTTGAGGGGCCACTTTGCCAGTCGCACTAACTTGAATCTCTGTCTTCATGGAGGAGTCGGCCGTGGCATACTTGTCCGCTATGACCAGCAACTCATCGAGGGTCTCTGGCTCATCGCAGAGGAGCCTGTGCTTGAGGAGTGTGCCTTCTCTGCACTCGGCGGTGAAGTACTCAATAGCCTGCACCTCGTGCACGCCCTCGCAGGAGTTCCGAAGCTCGCCCCATCGCGTGAGGTAGTCGCGAGTCGACTCGTCTTGGCCTTGCACGCACAAGGAGAGCTGGCGCGGCTTGGGGGGTCGCTTGTACGTGCTTGTGAAGTTGCGGATGAAAGCCTCGGTGAAGTCGACCCAACTGTTGATGCTGCGGGGCTTCAAACTGTTCAACCATGTCCGGGCCATACCCTGGAGCATGAGCGGAACGTACTTCACGGCAACGCGCTTGTTGCCGTTTGCTATGTTGACGGTCGTGGAGTAGTCAACTAGCCAATCTTCCGGCTTCACGGAGCCGGTGTACTTGGGCGTGTCTCGAGGGAGCGTGAATCCTTTGGGAAAGGGCTCGTCTCGAATGCGGGGTCCGAAGCAGGGCGGGCCCAGCTCATCTTCTTCTTCCAGCGCCAGGGATCGGTGGAGTCGGTTGATCCGGTGGCGGGCGTCGTTCTCCCCGACTCCCTCTCGACGGCCGAGGCGGTCGCCGAGAGTCGGATGTTCAACAGGCGGCGGGGAGACTCGTCTTTCTCTTCGTGGTGGGGGAGGCAGGTAGTCGCCCTGCCGCTCCACTGCTCTCGGGCGACCGTCTTGGTCGCGCTCGATGGTGACGCGAGTCCGACTGTGGCTGACAGCCGGATCCTTCTCTTTTCTTCCGCGGGCTCCGCCAGTCGGCGTTCGAGACGTCGCGCCTTGGTCTCGGCGGGGAGGTAAGTCGTCATTTTGTCATTGCGGCGCCTCCGTGCGGCAGCCGGCTTCGTTCTGTGCGGCAGCCGCTTTGAGGAGTCGCTGGACTCACTCGGTCATCAAGCGGCGCTCTTCGCCTTCGAAGTTGTCTAGTTCGTCTGTTGCCGCCTGGGCGGCGCGGATGTTCTCCGCAGGCGTGGCATACACGGGGCGATCGGCCCCGAACAGGTTGGCGATGGCCGCGCCACGTTGTCGGACCGCGCCTAGGCGGCTAGGCCCAGTCGGGACGGGCGAACCGCCCACGGCGTGATCCATCTCATGTTGGTAGCCCTTCGATAAGCGTCTCATGCTTGCCAGCTTCTTCGCGCCTTCGATGAGCTGAAGGCGGCGTGCCTCCAGCGTCTCGGCGTCAGCGTCCTCCAGAATGGGCGCCGTCAGGTCTCGCAGAGCCGCGTCAAGCGGGTCATGAGCTCCTTCGCCGGAGTGCTCGCCATGACTAATAACGAGCACCTCCGTGACGGCGCTTCCGCCGCTCTCCTCGTGAGGGAGCGGCTCGTCGTAGATCACCACATTGTTGGGGAACGTGTCGAGCGACACGCTGTTGGAGTCGACCAGCATCGGGTCGGTGGAGCCTACGGACTCCAAGTCCACGGCAGGCTCGCCGGCGACGTGGAGATGGTCGAGGAGGCCCGCGAGGAGGCTTTCGGGGCCACCCGTGCCTGCATCGGATGCAGGCTCGTCGGAGATACAAACCTCGCCAAGAAGGTCAGTGAGGCAGCTCGCCGCGCAGGCGTCGTCGAGGCCTTGCAGCGCGTCAGGGCAAGCGCCATCGGGCGTGCCGGGCTGGCTACGCTCGCGGGGGAGGAAGAGGGTTCCCATCCAGAGCAGGTCTCCGGACGACGGTGCACCTCGCCCCACGGTGGGTGCCAAATGTCGGGGGTTGGGTGCGACATATGCCAAAGGATGGCTTATCATGGTGGGAGCGAGTAGAACGTCGCCGGTGCCAGGAAACGGGATGAGGCGAAGGCATGCACGCCGGCGAATCTTACCCAGCTTCGGGGCTCTCCGGGGAGATAACACCCCTACTGCTGCTCTGCGGGGTCTCCGCATGATCACTAAGGCATAGTGACTACAAGGTTGCTCCTAGAGCTGTATTCGGGAGGTAGAAGAAGGCAAGGCTAGCTCTCTCCTTTCTATATGGTCTGGTCTAAGGCTAATGGATGCGAACCCTTTGCATGGGTGCCCCGGGGGATTTATATAGGCCTACCCCCCGGGGGTACAATGGTAATCCGGCTGGGCGCGGGTCCCAGCCGTCTGTCTCTCAGGCTGCCGTCTTCTCCGCCGACTGCTGGGGCCCGCCGACTTGCGGGCCCCGCCGGCGAGTCCGGCACTGTAGCCGTGATTCTGATGACGCAGGCTTGGTCACGGGGTCATGGCAACAGTGCCGCCATCTATCGGGCGATCACTGTCGTTACTCCCCGTCTTGTCTGGTTAATGGCGCGTGGGACCCGTGGGAGAGGCCGGCCGACTCTAGGGGGCCAACTCCCACAGGGCCGCCTTTGGGGCGTATCCGCCGTCTTCCATGCTCTCATTGACAGGCGGGTCCGCCGTCTCTAAGTCGTACAGGTAGGCCATCGTGGCCACAGTGCGCCGCACACTGTGGCTGAGGTCAGGGCTGGCATGGCAACAGTGCCGGGCCACGTCAGAGATCTCCAGCGGTACGACACACTGTAGCCATGCCGGCCCCTCGTAAGCAGGAGGTGACGGCCACGCCGTGGTCGTACCCGCCTCGCCTATCGCGACGAGAGTAGAGTCGCGGGCCGACTCTCCATAGCCGGCTCCTCCGGAAGTCGCCGGACATGAGTCGGCTTATCTTGGAGTCGCTATCTGAGACTCGGCTTATCTTGGAGTCGCCATCTGAGACTCGGCTTATCTTGGAGTCGCCATCTGAGACTCGGCTTATCTTGGAGTCGCCATCTGAGACTCGGCTTATCTTGGTGTCGCCATCTGAGACTCGGCTTATCTTGAAGTCGCCATCTGAGACTCGGCTTGAGGGGCGCAGCCTGCCCCGATGTCTTGAAAGGTTCCGGGGCTCGGGTTAGCCTACCCGTGGCCCATTACTCCGACAATGAAAAATGTTTATAATCACACTGCTTGTTTGTCTATTTCCAATCTTACTGCACCAGCTGAGGATAAACTCATGCTTCACTTGCAATACAAGTACCACATTATTAGAGTATACCTCTGGAAAGTATGTTCCTGAATATATGTTGACACAACGAGAATTATCATATTGTTGGCAGGGTGTGCTGTTTCTTTTATCTAATGAAGCAATTGATCCATCTGTGACAAACACACCGGTGTCAATGTTAGTGTAGAGTTGCAGGCCTCGATGATAGGAACAATATGATTAAACTAGATTTTAGTAACTGATGGCCCTAAACTGAGTAAACACTGAACGCCGAAACTGAAAAAAAATTGAGCAGGCTGGCAGTACTCTCTCCGTCCGTAAATACTTGTCTTCAAACTGGATAGAAGGTGATGTATCTAGATGTATTTTAGTTTTAGATACATCTCTTTTTATCAATTTTGATGACAAGTATTTTCGGACGGAGGGAGTACCTGTGTTCTGCCTGCTAGCACTTAAGCTCGAGGAAATGGCTGCTGTAGCACTGGTCTCTTCATATAAAAGTACTAACTATCACGTGGAAACCTTTATAAACATGAGCCGAGGCCTGCTGGAACACTGATATCTTCATATAAAGGTACTAACTGTCTATTTTCCAGCCTTATAGTTGCAACTGAGGATAATTTTTGTATCCCTTCTAACTGCAGATTACAGGAATAGATTTGTACACTTCAATTTTATACTCGTAAGACTAGCAAAACGACCGTGCGTTGCAACGGGAGAAAGAAAAAAAACAACCCTCTCATATCTCTAGATCTGTAAATTACTTTTAAGACAATGAGTTATTATTGAATAATTCATGAAAAGGCTTTAAATAAAAATTATTTGAAACCCTTGATTTTGTGAACATGTTTTTAATGTAGCAAACACGCCCGGTCATTGCAATGAGAGAGTAGAAAACAATATCTTGCAATTTAGCAATTCCAGCATCAGATGACACGTTTATCTAGCAAATACTCCCTCCGTCCGAAAATACTTGTCATCAAAATGGACAAAAAGGGATGTATCTAGAACTAATATACATCTAGATACATCCTCTTTTATTCATTTTGATAACAAGTATTTCCGGACAGAGGGAGTATGTTCATAAGTTGCAATGGAAGAAACCAATTCTCACTGCTGGCCGATTTATTTTTTGCTTTCCGAAAACATGAATATTTCTCTACTTTAAAAAAATTGACATTTTTTTGAATTTTTTGTTAAGTTGGAACATTTTTCCGAACATAAATTTTTTAACACATGATTTTTAATTAATATTTAACAAATCCTCTCTTTGTGTCACATGCGTGAGCTGGGTCTGTTTGACAGACTATTCGTGACCGGCCGGCAGGTAACAGGATCACACCCTCACATCGGCAAATTTTTTTACCAGCTCTTTGAGCCTTGGCCATAGTGCGCCGTCAGGTGAACTTTCTCTGTTGGGCTAAAACGGATGGCAAGTAACGAATCCAAATAACATACGTGAAATTAATTAAAGCGGAACCAAATAGATAATGGAATCAAACCCTCACATCGGCAATTTTATTTTTTTCCTAGCTCTCCAGGCCTGGGCCACAGTGCGCCGTCAGGTGGTCTTCCTCTGTTGGGCCAAAACGGGTGGCAAGTAATAATGAAACCAAATAGCATACGTGAATGAAATTAATTGAAGTGGGACCAAGCAGGTAATGGGACCAAACCCGCCACCGACAATTTTATCATTTAGCTAGCTCTCCGGGCCTGGGCCATAGTGAGCCGTCAGGTGGGCTTCCTTCGTTGGGCCAAAACGGGTGACAAGTAACGAAACCAAATTGCATATATGAGATTAATTGAAGCGGGACCAAGCATGGTTTTTTTTAGGCAAACTCAAAAAACTTTTATTCAACCGTCACACAGTTTACAGGGACGAAGAAAAGGTCTGCCGGGTGAGCTAACCAAACATGGCGATCGGTCCCCAGTGATAATGTATGCTTTGCTAGTTTGTGTGCCTCGATATTCGAGGTTCTAAACTCATGTAAGAAATTACAAGAAATAAAAGCCCTAGATGACTCTTTGATCTCCAGCACAATCGCTCCATAGAATGAAGAGGTTCCTTTTCTTACTGCTTCGACCGCATTCTTACAATCACACTGCAGGTAATGGGATCAAACCCTCGAATCAGCAAAAAATTAATAATTAGCCAGCTGTCTGGGCTTGGGCCACAGTGCGACGTCTGATGGGCTTCCTCCGTTTTGCCAAAACGGGGGGCATGTAACGACACCAAATAGCATATGATGAAATTAATTGAATCGAGACCAAATGAAGTGGGACGAAACTGAGAATATCACCTCCCTTTAATAGTATGTATAGGTATAAATATAAATATAGATTAATAAGATGTGGAGATTTGCACTAGTGCCTTACATAAACTTTTCCACCGCAATAACTGGCAGCCGTTTCTAAGGGAGGAGGCAATAACTGGGCCTAGTATAGTACTCCTCCCAGCCTGATCACTCTTTTGCAAAAAAAGTCCAACCTTTTGCCATCTTATAAAAGCAGCAGCTAAAATGAATTTTACTCTAGATAACTGCCATCCCCCCAAAAACAAAATTTTACTCTACAAAATTTTTTCAAAAAATTGCGAGTGACATATTTGATTACTTTTTTTTAATGAATTTAGTTCATGAGATGTTTCGTGCCATGTCACTGTAGAAAAATGACATGTTTGTGAGAATAGTTGTTCTTTGTTTTTGCCATGGACCAATAAAAATGCCATGTCACAGTAAAAATAATCTAAAAGTTTGCCATGCTCTTAAAATACAAATGTCATCATCTTAATAATAAAAATGGCATGCTATTAATAGTTAAATTATCATGTACAAAAACAAACTTGACTTGTGAATATTAGAAAAAAATGTTTAAATTTGCCATGTGAGAAAGTTCAAAAAATCATAAAAGCTGCCATGCATTTTCTTGTACCTAAGCAAAAAAAAAACATATTTTGTCATCTATTAAAAAAGGAGAACAACGAGGGACCAGGATTCGAGCCCAGGTCTCATGATACTAGCCAATGCGGTGGGCGGTATTGTTTTGAATGGGATAATGTTTGTTGGGTTTTGTATCACAGCGAATGAGTTTAAAATTTAATGCATCTCCTATCTCTTTCGCCAAGATTCATGCAA